>NC_055957.1:25533189-25880689 GCF_018492685.1 Alosa sapidissima | reverse complement strand
TGTACACACAGAGGTGTAACAGGCTAAATGTGCTGTAGTGCATATACCAGACCAGTCGATGGCGCCGCTGTGCAGAAGCTTCACAATAATTTTGCGTGAATCGCGTAGAAGAAAACATTGATAAAAAAGTTTGTTAAGCCAGAGAATGTCTAATAAGTGCTCTGGTTAAGCAGTCGCATGAAATAAGGAGACTACAGACAATTCGGTTTTCAATTAAACTGTTAAACTAATAAAGTTAATTTTCAACGTATGTGACAGCTATGTGAAATTTCAAATGCTTAGCCTACGCATTGCATTAGGTCTGAGCACCACTGGAGAAAACACTAACATGCAGTAAGCTAATGTTTAACTAAGTTAAGCTAGCGTGTGCTTCTAACTTAGCCACTAAAGGCTGATAGGCTACATTGTGCACATAAATCATGACAGGGGAAAGAAAAACATTTTAATATGAGAAAATAAATGGTTTGTTTTGACAAGCAACATGTCAGGTCGAGTGCCGTGGCTGAGTTGAGAGGTGGGGCTATGTCGTCATAAAGTTGCCGGCTTTGCACCTAATCTTTTAAGAAATCGAAAAGGAATCGCCGGCAGATTAGGCTGAGTTGTAGGCCAGTTGTCACCCAGCCTAGTCCATTGTAGGCGCCCGATAGAAATATTGTTTAATTTTGCGATTGAGATATCCACGCACTACCCCCCACGCCCCCCCCCCCCCCCCCCCCCGCGACGTGTTCGCCCCCGGTTTCAGAGCTATTCTAAATGCAAAAATGCATCGAGGGAGTTATGACAAAACCGTGACTGTTAACAAACTACACCGTGTGCACAATTATTAGGCAAGTGAGTATTTTTACCTTATCATAATTTTTATGCATATTTCCAACTCCAACCTATATAAACCTGACTGCTAATTGGATTTATGCATCATCAGTTGATGTGTATTTGTGTAATGAGGGAGGGTGTGGCCTAAAGTGATCAACACCCTACAATCAAGGTGTGCATAATTATTAGGCAGCTTGGACCTCAGACAAAATGGGCCAAAAAAGAGATTTAACAGACTCTGAAAAGCAAAAAAAATTAAAATTCCTTTCACAGGGATGCAGCACTCTTGAAGAAGCAAAGATATTGAGGCGTGATCACCGAATAATCAAACGTTTTGTTGCAAATAGTCAAAAGGGTTGCAAGAAACATGTGGAGAAAAAAGGGCGCAGAATAACTGCTAGAGACGTGAGAATAATTAAACATGAAGTTACCAGGAACCCATTGACATCCAGTGCGGCCTTATTCCAGAAATGCAACCTACCTGGAGTGTCCAGAAGTACAAGGTGTTCAGTGCTCAGAGACATGGCCCAGGTAAGGAAGGCTGAAACACGACCACCACTTAAGACATAAGTTTAACGTCAAGACTGGGCCAAGAAATATCTGAAGACAGATTTTTCAACGGTTTTATAGACAGATGAGATAAGAGTGATTCTTGACGGACAAGACGGATGGACCCGTGGCTGGATCACTAATGGGTACAGAGCTCCACTTAGTCAGACGCCAGCAACGTGGAGGTGGGGTACTGGTATGGGCTGCTATTGTTAAGGATGAGCTAGTTGGACCTTTTCGGGATAAAGATGGACTTAAAATCAACTCCCAAAGCTACTGCCAGTTTTTAGAAGATACTTTCTTCAAGCAGTGGTACAGAAAAATCTACATTTTCATAATCTACATCTGGACAAAATGTTCATCATCAACAGATCAAGAAATTAACAGACTCCATGGACTTCATGACAGTTATTGAAAAGAAGGGTGGCTATATTGGTCACTGAATATTTCATGAAGTGTTTATTTGTACATTTTGAGTTGTTTATTTTTTATTCTTACTCTAGGAAATGAAAATAAACAAGTGGAGTGGGAAAATGTTAGTTTTTTATTTAGTTGCATAATAATTCTGCACACCAATAGTTGCCTAATAATTCTGCACACATAGATTTTCTCCTGAGAAAGCCAAAACTCACTTTCCCTTTTTTAAATATTCAGGTTTGAGGTTTATTAACATTTTTGATTGACTGAGATCATTGTATTTGTTCAAAAATACAATTAATCCTCAGATATACAACTTGCCTAATAATTTTGCACACAGTGTATAAACTATAAGGTAGGCCCTATGCTAGGCCTATTACACAACATAAATTGTCACTAGGCTATGCTGGCGACCCAAATAAAATCTCCCTTGGGAACCAATGGCTTACAGTATCAAGCGGACTTAAGCTGCCACCTCTTGGCGAAAAGTTAATAGTTTTGCATATCAGTAGTAATACATTTCATGCTCTTCCTTACTTGAATCACCTTTGAAAATAGAGGATTGAAGTAGCCTATATGGGTGTTTGGGAATGAACGTTGACTCAGATGCTTGGAGACTTTGAGCAAAATGTCCCAGCCCGGTGTTTAGGATGCATCATCAGGTTATCTTTCAGGTAGCCTATATTTTCTATTAGAAAACCATCACGTAGCGAACGTGTTGTGGCTAACTCACTTAGCTCCTGTTAGTAGCCTAGGTTATGGTTATAAGCAAATGAGATGACAGTCGAAAGATGCAATTAGTGCTGTTATCAATGTTCTTGGTAGCCTATAACCGCATTTATGGTTTTCTACAAATACATCAATAATCAAATTGGCCTCTATCACTCAACCAATGCTAACGGTAACATTATTTTACCTAGGCTACTCTAGGCTACTCTAGGTTATTGATATAATTTAAGATTAACATAGCCTACCTGCAGTAAAAACCAAGCATGTCCGATTAACATTCGCAGATTTATTTCGGCTTCAAGAAAAAATGGGAATTACATGTCATGCAGAAATCATCCTACCCTTATTAGACGTTCTCAGCGGTAAACTATACAGTAGTCTTGTCCTTGAAGGAAGCGTAGTGTCCAACCCACTTTATTTTAACTTTCAACAAAATTACGTCTCACTGCAACGATGCGCCATCTGGTGGACAAACGACTACGTGACGCCAATACTGGAAATGCAGCCAAATTATTATTATGATTAATATTTGGTTTTCCTTTAATCCTACTGAATTTGTAATTATGTATCAGCCGTTGTAATTGTCGATACTGATGGTATGTGTGTACCTGTGTGTGCGCGTGTATATGTGTGCACCCCAATCTACAGGCCAATGAGTGTACAGTCACTAAATGTACACATAACTTAATTTTTTTAGACCCCCCCATGGATGAAATTCTACGAAACTTGGCATAACCCCAGAGAATGTCAGGTTAATCATACACATAAAATTTGGTGCAGTTCTGAACATCTTAACTGAAGAGAGGGGCGATTAAAGCAGAATGATATTGCATTTTAATTTTTTACCGGGGGGGTGCAAATCACAAATGAGTGATTATGGGCTAGATTGATGTGGGCCCTTGAGACCAACATACCATAAAAATGTCTTCATCCTCGGTGCCACGGTTCAGGTAGTTATTTAGGAAAAACTGCATTTGTTGGGTTTCGGGGGGCCCAGCGCGGTGGGGGAGTGGCCCCCGGGGACCAAACAAAATTTTTCCGTAAAAGTCTAGTGGGGCTACATACCCACCAAATTTCATGTGCCCCGGTGGTTCGGTGTCCCAGGTATCGTTGACCAAAAATTCAGGAAGTTGATGATGGGAGAAAAAAAAAAAAAAAAACTTTGACAATCCCTATATGACCGCTTTGCTAGCGGCGGTCATAAATAAACTAGCTGAATAACACAGGTGACCACTTCTGCATAATTTCATGGAGTGCTGAAATGTACACACATTTTTGAACATTTCTGAACTGTGAAATGTAGCATATGTTTTTGTGGTTGTGAACTTATTGCAATATCACCATAACTATTCCACCTGTGTGTGCATGGTTATAATTCTGAAGTACAAAATAGCTTAGGCTACAGCACAAATATTTCCATAAAAATAAGCAAGTCTGACTTCTGAATTTATTTTGAAAGTGCACCTGATTGATGCATTTAAAAGTTAAAGTATACAAACATTTCTTAAATTCTTACAAAACACCCACCCACTTTTTAAAATTGTTAGTTCGGACCCCCTCACTTTTGCCGTGCGAAATACCAGTGCTGTTTTCAGCATCTGTTTAGTGCTTCATTGTCATTTTCATTGGATTCACGGTTTAGTTTGATATTTAATTTACTTTTGGACTGTTTGATTATATTGTTAAATGTTGGGACTGATGGGCACTGAAATCTGGGGAGGTATTTGATGATCACTATTACGTTCCATGTAGTTGAAAGAGTGTCAGGATTTCAAACGAACCATGCGTTTCTTCATGCGTTCATTGAACGTCTGCGGTGCTGTAATGGAAACCTTATTGCGTAGCCAAGTAGCCTATTGAGTTATTTTTAAATTATGCATGATTTACTTTTTATTAATTTCGTAGGCTGGCTTTATTTTGTTATATAGAAGTATCTAAATAACCTGTTAAAATGTATTGAAGATGAATTCAGGAAATTGCATCTAGTCCAAAACAAATTTTCTGGGGGAGGACCCCCATACCCCCCCTCTGAAATGTCCCACCTACTTTCACAATGCATCCGACGCCCATGGTCCTAATAGTAGGCTAGATCCCTTTGATACCAATGTTCATTTAACTCTGGGACCCTCATTTAACTTCCGGGCCCAGACCCAGGGGCCCAAGGTGTCAGGGGGCCCTGAAGCCCAAGCCTTTGCATGGAATCATTGCCTCAATATCAACACATCAGGATGTAGGCTATGAATCTGATCGAATTTAGTATTGGCAATCCCCAAAATGCTAGCCTGACGAGCCAGACCCACATTAAAATGTAGGGTCTGGGCACTCACCGTTCGCAGTGCTCAGTCCGAGGGGCGGGATAATCGGTTGTCTTTCAAATTCCCTCTGCACGCAATAGGACAGCACTGAGTCCCATGCGTTTTCCCACCAGCGGAGCTAGTTGGCTAGTTCAAACTTTTGCCATCTCAAAACAAGCTTAACTCGTGTCACACTGTTGGCCAACAGCAATATCCATCTTCTTTGTTTTCAAGTAGCAGGGAATTCAAGCCAAACTGTTGCAACTCTGCCATCAATCATTATGTTATGCCCCCCTAACGACTCTATAGACGATTTGATTGGCCTGATAGAAGTTTAATTTTTCGAGCTCACAAGCCAACGGAGAGTTGCTAGACTAGCCCTGGAAGCAAATGTAATTTGCTGCCGCTAGGGTGTGTCTAGATTTCTAAGATACCAAAATGCACCAAAATACAGGAAATCACATCAAACAAATGAAAAAAATTATGGGGGAGGACCCCCAAACCCCCCTTCCACATATGCGACAATTAGTGGGGAGCCCTTAATACATGTGGGCCCAGGGGCCCGAAAGTTCATAATCCGTCCATGCCTGGTCCCTACACCTGAGAACCACTGATGTACGTTTTTTTTACTGTACGGTATAATGCTGAATGAGCCAAACAAAAATTTCCGCAGCAAAATTTTGGTTGGCCCCACCAAATCTCACTCCAAGGTTTTGAAAAGTTGGCAGCCCTGTAACTTATGTCGGCATCAGGTGTCCACGGCACTTCAAAGCACCATTCAGCCGACCGGGAGTTCAGAACTGCGGTGGTGTTTATTAGGCTATCTCAATGCCTAGGAGGAGCAGAAGCCTAGGGCCTAGGAAGCAAAGTTCTTAGAATCTTTGCTAGGAAGTGTCTGTGGCAGTTTGAGGACAAGAACCGGTGCATCAAAGGGTCAAAATAGTAGCAGCCAAAAAGGATTGTTGATAGGCCTAACAGAACAAGTGACTGTGTAAAATTAAAAAATCTTTGGCGACCCGTGATAAATGCGTTAGCCTACTACCCTTTGGCCAGCTCGCAAGTGTGTGTGGCGTGCCCCTTATTTTGTTTTCGGTGTTGTGTTGTAGTTTTTCTAACGTTACTAGTTGTTGCAACAGCATGTAAAGGCCAAAAAGAATGTATCTCGCGATAAAAAATTGACGCCGTTAAAATGGGTTTGCGTTACAGTAGGCCTAACACAGTTACAGTTTTTTTCAATCGCTAACAAGCGCTTACCCATACTTCAGATACTTTTTCTAAACTCTTAACACAGACTCGCACCTACAAAACACAATTGGCCAAATGTATAATTTTCTTCTCAAAAACACATTTTGTTAAATATATACTAACACATCTTTCTCTGCACACACTAACTTTACCAATACGCTGGAAATCTGACTCAAAATGAAATTATTCTGTCAAAGAATAACACTTGTTTTCACTTCACAAGGTACATGTAGTCAATCAAAGTACACCGGGGGCCTGAGGGGTATTCCAGAAAGCAGGTTTACTGGCTTAACTGGGTATGGTAACCCAGAGTTAGCGGTAAACCTGGGATTTCAGTTCCAGAAAGCTCAAAAATGATCAGGCTATGTAAGTAACTATGGTAACATAGGCTCTGAACTGAACTGGGTATGTAAACCCAGAGTAAACGGTAAACCTGGGATTTCAGTTCCAGAAAGCTCAAAAAGGATCAGGCTATGTAAGTAACTATGGTAACATAGGCTCTGAACTTAACCTGGTAGGGGGTAGGTTTTGTTCAGGTTATGTTCAATTATGTTCGGTTATTTCAGTGCATGTTCAATCAGGCCGCTATTTTTACACTTGTCACACAATGGCGTTTCATTTTGATGAAGGTCCGATTGACAAAAATGCACAAAATAATGTAATTTTCATCCGTGCAATTCACCGTGAGAGGGCGATAAGACCACGACATCACATGATAGCCTATCCATTCTTTTCCAAACAAGTTTTTCAAGAGCGCTAGAGTTTTTCAGCTGAATCCTAAATATAGGCTACTTGAAAAAGCAGCATGGTGGATTAGAATAGAATAAAATAAATCTTTAATGTAGCCTACACCATAGTGGACATTTGTGTTTGGCTCACCAGACAGATGGACAAACAACATCTCAGACACAGTGAAGATATAATTAAAACAAGTACAGTACAAAAAAGGGGAAACATAGCATAAGTAAACATTAAATAAGTTTAAATATAGCTGTACAGCTCAGCCGGGTATGCATGTTGTCACTAAGTTTGGTTAAGAATGCTGATGGCATTTGGGATAAAATATTTATGACCGCCGCTAGCGAAGTGGTCATATAGGGATTGTCAAAGATTTTTTTTTTTTTTTCCCCCCCATCATCTACTTCCTGAATTTTTGGTCAACGATACCCGGGACATCGAACCACCGGGGCACATGAAATTTGGTGGGTATGTAGCCCCACTAGACTTTTACGGAAAAATTTCGTTTCGTCCCCGGGGGCCACTCCCCCCCGCCCACCCCCCCGTGCTAGGCCCCCCGAACCGCAAAAAAAGCCGTTTTTTCTAAATAATTACCTAAACCGTGGCACTGAGGATGAAGAAGCTTTTATGGTATGTTGGTCTCAAGGGCCCACATCAACCCGGCCCATATTCACTCATTTGTGATTTGCACCCCCCCGGTAAAAAATTCAAATTTCGTAGAATTTCATCCATGGGGGGGTCTAAAAAAAATTAGGTTATGTGTACATTTAGTGACTGTACACTCATTGGCCTGTAGATGGCGGTGCACACATATACACATGCACACACACACACAGACACCCACATACTATCGGTATTAGAATGGCCGATACATAATTACAAATTCAGTAGGATTAAAAGAAAGCCAAAATAAATATTCATCATCATCATGGCTGCATTTCCAGTATTGGCGATAAGTAGTCGTTTGTCCATTAGATGGCACATCGTTGCAGTGAGACGTAATTTTGTTGGAAGTTAAAAGTGGGTTGGAAAAACAATGGACGCTTCCTACAAGGATTAGTTTACCGCAGAGAACGTCTAATAAGGATAGGACGATGTTCACATGAAATGTAATTCCCATTTCTTCTTGAAGCCGAAATAAATCTGAGGATGTTTATGGGACATGCTTGGTTTTTACTGCAGGTACGTTAATCTTATAGGCCTAATATCAATAAGGACCTAGGTAATGTTACCGTTAGCGTTGGTTGAGTGATGGAGGCCAATTTGATTGATTGCATTTGTAGAAAACTATAAATGCAGTTATACCAAGCAAATTGATAGCAGCACTGTAATTGTATCTTTCGACTGTCATTTGTTGCACGTGCTACAAAAATCATTCTGTGCAATGGAAGATTTACCAACGTTACACCCGTCTGATACAGTTTTGCCTATACATGCGTGAGATTGAGACGCCTGTTTATTTTGTTTTAAGTGCGTGCAGGGTGTGAGAGGGGAATCGATGTGCTTTGATTCCAGCTTGGTAGTTGTAGTCTGTGAAATTAAAAAGCACGTGTGTGTGAAGTATCCAAACAATGACACCTTCATTTCATTATGGCTGCTTTAGCAACACACCTTAAGCTACTGTGTAGTGGGTCCCATTTAGAAGTGGCTACTTCATTCGCGCTTTCCTTGACTCATGGAGCTGCGTGAATTTTATTACAACTTTTCGCCACGATATGGCAGTTTAAGTCCGCTTGATACTGTAAGGCGTGAGCCGTTGGTTTCCAAAGGAGATTTTATTTGTGTCGCCAGCATAGCCTATTGACAATTTATGTTGTAAATAGGCCTACCTTATAATCCTACCTGTAGCTTAGGGAAGCTAACCGCTTTCTATTAGGATCTAGTTTGTTAGTTACAGTTTTGTCATAACTCCCTGATGCATTTTTGCATTTAGAATAGCCAGAGCGTGGATATCTCAATCGGAAAATTAAACAATATCGGGTGCCTATGGACTAGGCTGGGTGAACCCAGCCTGATCTGCCCGCTATTTATTTTTTGATTTCTTAAAAGATTGAGCTTGGTCTGGTGAAAGCCAGACTAGCCATGGACCTCAGTTACACAATGCAAGGGAACATGAATCAGCCTATATTTGCACGAACAATAACGGACAACAGCTCTTCAACTTTGGCCCGTTAAAATGTGTATGAACAGTCTAGCGACGCATTTCATCAAGGCCCATTTGTACATGTCAGTTATTTGCACCATTGGTTAGATGTAAAACAGCATTTCGTTTCAGACTACTGTTACTTAATTTGTGCATTAACAATAACGTTTCAGACTACTGTTACTTAATTTGTGCATTGACAATAAAGTATCACATGAACTAAAGATGACTAAAATCTTATGTAGAAGAAGAAACATTCACAAAAAATCCATCCATCCAAAAATGACCTTTGTTTTTGATAGCTGTTGAAAACGGCATGGAACTGACAGAGATGTTTTTGTTTATAAATAAATAAATAAATAACATTATGCTGATACCTTTTGCTTTTCCCAAATACAATGTAGCCTACAGGTGTAAGTGACCTTTCATCATTCCAGTTGCAATGGATGAACTGTGATGAACTGCCCTACTTGTGATTGTTTAGAGATTTTAAAGGTTTTATAACAATGCTACATCTTCTTTGGCTATTCTACAATCTATTCACCTTTTCAGCACCAGTAGGCTACTTTCTGTGCAGCCGCACACACACACTCAGGCATGCCAAACAAGCATACACAAAAGTTTCAAGAGTGGGGGATGGAGTAAAATATGGAGACAAATTGAAGTGTGGTTTATTTTCGCGGAACGGATGTACAGGACTGAGCGGCGGTCATATTTTGTACCGCTATGCGGTACATCTGGTTTTTAATAGGCTACACACGCTCTCCGACTGGGTGTTTTTGTAGTGTTGGAGACGCAGAGCATATCGGCAAGCTGTCGGTCGGTGCGTAAAGCAGTCCCTGCGCAACTTCATTCGTTTTCTTGGACACAAACCCATGAGGATCATTAATGTGTAGTTTCACCAACTGGCAGGTCAGCATCACTTATACATTTTCCAAATGTGCACTGAAATGTGTCCAATAGAATACCCATGCCTTCCGACATTCACCCTTCCGATGATGGAGCGCAAAAGTTTAACTTGGCCCACAGCTGCAGAACCCGTGTTAAAATAGAAAATTACATTTGGGATTCTCAAAGAATTCTATGGCCCACTTAATCTGTGACAAGGTAGGCTAGTTTAAGAAAGCATCATTCAAAGCAGTCAATACAATACGTGATGTCCAGTGAATTATTTAATTGTGCTTTTGACATTAAATAGGCCATCCTAAACGTACGCATTTACACGGCCAGTTAGGCTATTCTCTGCCAAGCAAGGTCTCGGACGCAGGCTCTTAAGTATTGCTCTTTTTTTTGTTATTACAGTTCTCTCCTCGTTAGCCTCGACTACTCCGCCTCTGAAAAATACGGTGCTCTTCGTTTCGCCGGTTTCACTCATTGTTTCGACTCTGATGCCTTTATAAGTTTGCCGTGAACGCGCACAACTCTAGGTTATCTAACACAGGGTTGATTGAACTAACTGGTAACCGGTGTTTTGGAACCGACAGCTCGGGTTTAGTCGCCACAGGTTCAGACAACCCAGAGGTTAAGTTTTATCTCAGTGTTTGTTAAACCTCCTTTCTGCAATACCCCTCTGTACTACGAAGCGGGGTTTCTGGCTTATCTGGGTAACTTCGAGAGTAACTTGATCACGTGTGGCGTTACTTTTCGATTAACCCGTACTACGAAAGGTGGATAGGTTTTAACCGAGGTATGCTGCCATGGCAATTTACGCTGCATCTCAAACCTGCTCCGACCAGGTTAGGTTCTTGGTTAACCCGAGGTTTCCGTTAACCACACCCTTTATAAGTAGGCTACCACCCCTCCACTAACAATTTCTCCCGAGACATGTCGGCGTACCTGGATGATCCATACGACATTGGAGCGCAAATCGTGAGGGACTCTCTTCGCACGGCGAGGGGTTTTAGAGACCGGCAGAAAATATATATATAGCCTACCCGGACGATATTCTCTATGAAGATATAGATTGTCAGCCGAGGGAATTCGTTATCTTTGTCAGATGATCTAGGAAGACGTCTCATAGCAATGCCCGTACGTGGACATTCATGTATTCAATCGGTGATGCATAAATACTGTATGTCCGAAAATGAATCGGAGATAGGCCTACAGTATGCTGAACATCTGAGCAAGAATAGCCTAAAATAAATCGGACATAGCCTACAGTAGGCCTAATAAATAAAAATCACCATTTTAACAAACTTGTTGAATTGAGTGTCATATTACTGTACCCTGCACATAGGCACACATTTCCACAGCACCAGAATCCGACCGAATGCCTCCCTCAACCCCTCGGCCTTCCACTATTATTTGCGATGGCCAACTCCTCTGCTATTGTAAAACACTCTGGTGCCTTTCCTCCTACAGTAGTGTTCGAAGACACCTGTTTTTTGTTAGCTGTAAAACAGAGGCCAAGTGAAGGCTATAAGCTAGGCCTACATGATTTCATAATTAAGAAATATTAATGCAAGCTATAACTATATAAACCTACTATTCTGAATAATGTTTGTGTGTTTCATTTTCACCTGCTGCCATGTACGTTTGGCAATGGTGTTGCATCTGAAATGTTCACAGGATTAGGCATATACTAAATCAGTCAATGGGGGCTACTTAAACATTCAATTATCCTTATTACTGTAATCTATATGCCCACTTCTGAATTGGGTTGCATCTGTAGGCCTTTCTATGAACTCAAATTAGGCTATTTAATTATTTCAACTCATTTCAGACATTCCGCAAGCTACTAATCCTCCGTAACACATATTTGAAGAACATGTGGGAATAAAACTTTACTTTTAGGCATTTAGGCTACCCGATCTGTAATACGTTGCCAACAGCCTTGCTTTGCTCACTGCCGACGTATTTGATTTTTGTCGTAGAGTGGGTTTTAATTCCTCATAACTTGTCATAATAATTGTGCATTCCTCATCCGTAAAATGAGGTGATCACGTCATCATTGAAAGTGGTGACTTGCGCTGCAACCCGCCCCTTTTATGTGAACGCGCACAGGTTAACCCCGGCTCAACAAATCAACTTCATAATCAGCGTCGTAGTACCGATTAACACCACTTAAGATAACCAGGTTTTGTCAACCCTGGTTTAACAAAGTAACCCTGGGTTACATCTGGGTAGGTTAAGCTCCCTTCGTAGTACAGACGGGTATTCCAGAAAGGATCAACAAACACTGAGATAAAACTTAACCTCTGGGTTGTCTGAACCTGTGGCGACTAAACCCGAGCTGTCGGTTCCAAAACACCGGTTACCAGTTAGTTAAATCAACCCTGTGTTAGATAACCTAGAGTTGTGCGCGTTCACGGCAAACTTATAAAGGCATCCTCTATTGAGAGTCGAAACCATGAGTGAAACCGGCGAAACGAAGAGCACCGTATTTTTCAGAGGCGGAGTAGTCGAGGCTTACGAGGAGGAGAGAACTGTAATAACAAAAAAAGAGCAATACTTAAGCGCCTGCGTCCGAGACCTTGCTTGGCAGAGAATAGCCTAACTGACCGTGTAAATGCGCATGTTTAAGATAGCCTATTTAATGTCAAAAGAACAATTAAATAATTCACTGGACATCACGTATTGTATCGACTGCTTTGAATGATGCTTTCTTAAACTAGCCTAGTTGTAACAGATTGAGTGGGCCATAGAATTTTTTGAGAATCCCAAATGTAATTTTCTATTTTAAAGCGGGTCCTGCAGCTGTGGGCCAAGTTAAACTTTTGCGCTCCAACATCGGAAGGGTGAATGTCGGAAGGCATGGTATTGGACACATTTCGATGCACATTTGGAAAATGTAATAAGTGATGCTGACCTGTTGGTGAAACTACACTTTAATGATCCTCGTGGGTTTGTGTCCAGGAAAACGAATGAAGTTGCGCAGGAACTGCTTTAGCGCAAGGCAAACTTTACGCACCGACCGACAGCTTGCCGATATGCTCTGCGTCTCCAACACTACAAAAACTCCCAGGAGAGCGTGTGTAGCCTATTAAAAAAATATTTTATCCCAAATGCCAACAGCATTCTTAACCAAACTTAGTGACAACATGCATACCCGACTGAGCTGTACAGCTATATTTAAACTTATTTATTCATTTTCTATAGGCTATGTTTCCCCTTTTTTGTACTGTGCTTGTTTTAATTATATCTTCAATGTGTCTGAGATGTTGTTTGACCATCTGTCTGGTGAGCCAAACACAAATGTCCACTATGGTGTAGGCTAGCTAGCCTACATTAAAGATGTATTTTATTCTATTCTAATCCACCATGCGTAATGTAGGGATGAAGAATGCTTTTCAAGTAGCCTATATTAGGATTCAGCTGAAAAACTCTAGCGCTCTTGAAAAACTCGTTTGGAAAAGAATGGATAGGCTATCATGTGATGTCGTGGTCTTATCGCCCTCAAACGGTGAATTGCACGGATGAAAATTACATTATTTTGTGCTTTTTTGTCAATCGGACCTTCGTCAAAATGAAACGCCATTGTGTGACAAGTGTAAAAATAGCGGCCTGATTGAACATGCACTGAAATAACCGAACATAATTGAACATAACCTGAACAAAACCTACCCCCTACCAGGTTAAGTTCAGAGCCTATGTTACCATAGTTACTTACATAGCCTGATCCAGAGCCATATAAAGGTAGAGTTGCGACAACTCCATTGAAGCTAATGTTCCATTTTTTTTCAACAATGGCGGCTAATGGAAGCCTCATAGTTCCCAAAAGTTAACCATTTATAATAGCAGCAGTGCAGTTACAGACTGTTTGTAGCCAACATTTCAGACTCAGATTTACATTATTGGCTCATCCGAATAATAATAATAATAATAATAATAATAATAATAATAATAACAGTAACAACAGTAGGCTAATAGTAGTAAAGTAATAGTATTAATAACCTAATTATAATAATAAACTATTTATGTATCGACTATGACAGCTTTTCTGCTGCTCAGTTTTTATCAGTTCCTTATCAAATAAATTAAAAGAGGCTAAAGCCCAATAAATGTGCCACACATAATAACCTAATATAAGATAAACCTTGCCTATACCATTTTAATTAGGCAGCACTAGGCAACACCACGAACGAGCTGTCATTAAGTTTTTGCGTTTGTAGCCTACAACTTTTATGACGTGACGTGTCTTGGGCATTTAGCTTTACCATCATGTCAACATAGTTGTAACGTTATGCGCAATGCTCATCTAGGCTATGGATTTAAGTGGTTTAATTTTAAAAAGGGCAGCAAAAGTGGGATAAAGTGCAACTGCTTCCCCAAAACAATTCCTCCATAACTGTGGATTTAATCGTTTGATATGTGGATAACTTTCAGTGGAGTAAACACATAAAAGGTAAGATTTTGTTATCACAAAGCTAGCTGGTTTGGTTAAATATGGGGAAGCATATTTACAGCCAACTTTGTACTTGCAGCAGTGAAACTGAGTTTGTTGTTAACATTGTTGGTAACGTAAACGTTTCCTCAGTTAGGAGCAGGACTGTTTTTTTTATTTATTTATTTTTTTTTTGCATTCATTTTCATTGGCAAAAGCTAGCCTAATATGCATGAGAGAACCTAGATTTGAGGGAGCTGCAGCTGTTAGCATCAGCACGGTCATATTAACACAGCAGGGCACACTAGCCCAGTGATGAAGGATCGTGTAAAATCCCCATCCCCAGGCCACAGTCTGAATCTCAAGCTCTTTAGCCTAGCATCTTAATGCTGTTCACAGCACGGTGAATGACAAACGATGACAAAATGCTGTTCATGTTTGTGAGTTCATAGCCTGGTTATTTATCGAAGGACTTACATGTCACTTTTTATATTTTATTATGATCACTCGCATTACCATGGGGTTACTAAATAGGTAGGCCTAATGCTACGGTTAACTTAGAATGCCCACCATTACACTGGAGATGTTAAAAAACGTTTAAACTTTTTTTTATTCTCCCGCGACGATATAGGCTTGGCTAGGTAATTCACTCATTAGCTCAGATCAGTGACTACCAGAGGAAACGCGGGGTAGAAAACTCAAACAACTAATGTTTAGACTAGCTGTGTTACAGTTTCTCGTTGCAAAATCAAAATTTCACAGGAGCTCCATACGCTTTTGTAGGCTACACGCAGTCTCAAAAACACTGTTTACAGCTTTTCGAGTCACTGTACGAGGTCATTTATTTTGTATAGCGATAATTTAGATACACTTATGGGGTGGGTGCAATTGCGTTTTCTAAAGAATCTCCTGTCTTGATTTTGTACAGAAAAATATCAAGTGACACATACGTAAAAGGACGGAAAAAAGGTCACCTTATATAGCAGGCTAAGATAAGGTCTGGAATTTAATTTAATATTGTTGTAATGGTAGGATAACTACATAGTTTACACAATAATTACACTGTGTTATAAATATTCTATATCAATGCATTTATTGACTGTCAATTACCCAAAATCGTGGCTCTATCATTGAACAGTAGCCTATTTAATGCATTCTAATCCATTGTCAATCACTTCCGGGAACTATTTGAAGTTTACATGAACCACGTGACCTTAACGAATTTTGAACACCCATTGTCGCAACTCTACCTTTATATGGCTCTGGCCTGATCATTTTTGAGCTTTCTGGAACTGAAATCCCAGGTTTACCGCTAACTCTGGGTTAACATACCCAGTTAAGCCAGTAAACCTGCTTTCTGGAATACCCCCCTGATATTATCCAAGGCGATGAACCTGGGATAAAACCATTTGGTAGCAGAAGCAGAGCAGAGGATTTTATACTGTATCTAAGGTTTGGAATATTGTGTTTGCTATTGTGGGATGTTGTGTGTTAACATTCGTAAATACTACAAAAACAATCCATAGTTTTGTTGGGAGGTATAGCTTGTCTGTTAAGAAAATGTAAGCATTGTGGAAATGAGTTTACTGACTGCATATTGTGTGAAAACGACATGAAATGTGTGAATAGTATGGCCACAAAAGACTGATGCTGTGCTAATTGTGTTTAGAGTTTTGAAAATGTGACAACTGGTTAGACAAACGCTTGTTAGCGACTGAAAAAAACTGTAATGCATCTTCCACTGAACATTAGAAATAAATGCAATTGCTGACCTTAATATTTCTTATTATGTTCACAAAGACTTTAAGTTCTTCACAGACTTCAAGTTCTAAGGTGTCCTGAACAGTTTAAATAATAAAAAAATAACATATGTTTACTCTGCTGACAATTTCAAGTTTTACATTAGTCTGGAAAATGAGTAATGGAATGGAGTAATGAAATAATCATTCATGGAATGGAATAATCATTGACCTCACCCACTATGATAAAGTCTGTGTATTAATGTTGGCATGCAAATCACAGTCTGCCATTTGAACAATTGACTTTTCTTGAGGAGTGTTAAAACACTCACCTTGAGTGATTCATGTGAGAGATGAGTATGATCTCTGGTGGCAGAATACATTATTGCAGTCCAGCAACCTCTCAGTTACCTTATTCAATATGCATCCTCATGGGTGGGGCACTACTGTACACAAGTTAAGGAAATATGAGTCATCTCCAAAGTCATGGTACATTCAATCTATTATCAGCTCCTAAATCTGACTTGATCTACAGTATTATCAATGTTTCAGCTCCTTTGTTTTGTCTTAAAAAAAACAATAAATTGGGAGACTGTTTGAAATGTACATAAAATAGAATGCTATGATTTGGAAAACATTTAAACCCTATATTTATTTTACAATACATACATTAAAAACACAGTAAAAAATTAATCCAATTTTCCATTTTTTATTTTCAATACAAAATTGAACTGATAATCGTTACACAAATCGACAAGGGCTTTTTGAGACCATTCCTCCTTACAAAATCTCTCCAAATCGTCCCCATTCCCAGGTCCTCACTTTTGTATTCTCCTCTTTGACTCACTGTTTTGCTTCACTGCCTGATGGATGATCCAATCATGACCCACCTTCAGTGTCTTGGCAGAGATGATCATTTTCCATGTGTGTGTGTGGAGGGTCGAACAGAGACTAGGATTGCCACTGATGTGAATAATCACACAGTATTCAATATTACTGATGGTGTCAATACTGATCAATATTGTCATTCCCGGTCAATCCTCTGACAACAGCTCAGACACGGAATGTATATGGAGAGCAATAAAAAGGTGACCTTGAAATTGAGGTGTTAAAGGTGCTGAGCAACTCATGAGCAACTTCCTCTGGATGTTTTACAGGCGATAAGACCTGCTCAAAGTGTGGCAAAAGTGGCGTTCACCCTATTAAGAGTTTATTTGTCATCAAAATTAGTTTGAAAAAGTGAATTTAAGGGAAAAAAGAATTTAGGGGCCTTTAAGTGCATAGAAGTATCCCAACAGCAGCACTGACAATACTATTTACCATAGGCTCCACCTCACCAGCACAAACATCAACATCAGTACCAATCACAACATCACCTCAACCATCTCCTTCAACATCACAGTCTATGACACTATCTCCATCCTCATCATCAGTAACCATAACAACACAGGCTTCATCATCAGCCTCTATCTCTGCCTCCTCTATACCTGCAGCTACAACCTCAATATTTCCTTCAGAAGCCACAACATCCCAAATAATCTCAACACTAAATGCCATATCAACATCAGTAATGCCAGAAACAAATGCCACAACACTGACATCCACAAGTGGTTAGTCATCCCATATGCATTTGTTTTGTTCATTATTGTGCCTCTGTAACCTGTTGTTTACATGAGAACTGAAAATAACTTGGTGTCCTCAGGAGAATTTGATTTGACAAGTATCCATTTTTTAAAAAGTATGCCCAAGATTTAGGTAGATTAATTTCTCACATACTTTGCTATTGAAAATGAAACTTCTTTTCAATTAAATTATTTTTTTTCTGTGAAATTCTAATGAACAGAATCAAATGTTACCAGAAATGGTGAAACAAGCATTGGCCACAGCTGATTCCGCACAAAATAACTACCATTTTTGGATGGCAACTTCCTACAATAACACTGATAGTATTTTAGATAGATAGATGGTTTGTTCTTTGTTTTGATTAACATAAAAACAAGATTGTGTTTCACACATCAGCAAGCAATCAGTGCACAACAAAAGACCAATCAATTATGCTAACGCTAAAGTTTGTATGTATAGCTTAAAACAGAACTAGGACTGGTTAAATTGCAAAGAAAATATGACAAAAAATAGATAAATAAGTTGGTTTGATAAATAAAGAGTCCATTCAATTTAGTTCAGCAGTCTGATTGCTGTGGGGAAAAAGGTGTTTAGCAGAGTTATCTTCAATATCAAGCTTAATTTTATCCAGAACCCCAACCCCTGAATTAACATCAGTCTCTACCATAGGCTCCCCCTCAACACCAGCACAATCATCAACATCAGAGCCCATCACAACATCACCTCAACCATCTCCTTCAACATCACAGTCTATGACACTATCTCCATCCTCATCATCAGTAATCATAACAACACAGGCTTCATCATCAGCCTCTATCTCTGCCTCCTCTACACCTGCAGCTACAACCTCAATATTTCCTTCAGAAGCCACAACATCCCAAATAATATCAACACTAAATGCCATATCAACATCAGTAATGCCAGAAACAAATGCCACAACACTGACATCCACAAGTGGTTAGTCATCCCATATGCATTTGTTTTGTTCATTATTGTGCCTCTGTAACCTGTTGTTTACATGAGAACTGAAAATAACTTGGTGTCCTCAGGAGAATTTGATTTGACAAGTATCCATTTTTTAAAAAGTATGCCCAAGATTTAGGTAGATTAATTTCTCACATACTTTGCTATTGAAAATTAAACTTCTTTTCAATTAAATTATTTTTTGTCTGTGAAATTCTAATGAACAGAATCAAATGTTACCAGAAATGGTGAAACAAGCATTGGCCACAGCTGATTCCGCACAAAATAACTACCATTTTTGGATGGCAACTTCCTACAATAACACTGATAGTATTTTAGATAGATAGATGGTTTGTTCTTTGTTTTGATTAACATAAAAACAAGATTGTGTTTCACACATCAGCCAGCAATCAGTGCACAACAAAAGACCAATCAATTATGCTAACGCTAAAGTTTGTATGTATAGCTTAAAACAGAACTAGGACTGGTTAAATTGCAAAGAAAATATGACAAAAAATAGATAAATAAGTTGGTTTGATAAATAAAGAGTCCATTCAATTTAGTTCAGCAGTCTGATTGCTGTGGGGAAAAAGGTGTTTAGCAGAGTTATCTTCAATATCAAGCTTAATTTTATCCAGAACCCCAACCCCTGAATTAACATCAGTCTCTACCATAGGCTCCCCCTCAACACCAGCACAATCATCAACATCAGAGCCCATCACAACATCACCTCAACCATCTCCTTCAACATCACAGTCTATGACACTATCTCCATCCTTATCATCAGTAACCATAACAACACAGGCTTCATCATCAGCCTCTATCTCTGCCTCCTCTACACCTGCAGCTACAACCTCAATATTTCCTTCAGAAGCCACAACATCCCAAATAATATCAACACTAAATGCCATATCAACATCAGTAATGCCAGAAACAAATGCCACAACACTGACATCCACAAGTGGTTAGTCATCCCATATGCTTTTTTGTTCATTATTGTGCCTCTGTAACCTGTTGTTCACATGAGAACTGAACATAACTTGGTGTCCTCGCGAGAATTTGATTTGACAAGTATAACTTTTTTTAAAAGTATGCCCAAGATTGAGGTAGATTAATTTCTCACATACTTTGCTGTTGAAAATGAAACTTCTTTTCAATTAAATTATTTTTTTTATGTCAAATTCTAATGAACAGAATCAAATGTTACCATAAATGGTGAAACAAGCATTGGCAACAGCTGATCCCGCACAAAATAACTACCATTTTTGGATGGCAACTCCACAATAACACTGACAGTGTTTTAGATAGATAGATAGATAGTTTATTCTTTCTTTTGATTCACATAAGCTACATCTCCAACATCAGCTTCAGAAGCCACCACATCCCCCGTACAATCACCCAATATCATATCAATCAAATATCACAATCAAATGCATTAACAAATTGTTAGTCATCACATATGTATTTTTATTTATTATGTATTTACTTATTTATTATTGGTGCCTTTCTGACATACTCCCGTCGTGCGTAATTGAGCACTGTAAACATAACTTGGAATCCTTAGTACGGTCATCAACATCAGTTGTACCACAAACAAATGCTACAACAAATGCACAAATGGTTCACAAATGGTTAGTCATAGTCATAAAACGTGTAAACATGATTAATTTTGCCAACGCATATTGTGTTAAAATGATTAAATGTGCTCTAAACAAAACTGGGAAAACATTTGGAGAAAGGTGATGTGTCGAATATCTGTCCTTTCCAAATTATACTCAAATTCAGGGAGGTTGTCTGAGATCAATCATATCAATGAAATCAATATCAATCTAATATGAATTAGACATTTTTCAGGAAAATGTACAGCCAAAAGCCATTTAACACTTACTAGTAATCATAATCAAATATTCTCATTTTTAAGATGATTTATAGGCATTGCCAATTTCTGACGCCTCAAAGATGGGGGGTCTAGCTTTGTAGGACAGCATCTTCCTAGAATTACAGAGTATTTATCTTTCGGTATACCTACAATCTTGTCAATAATTGCAGTTCACCAAACAACAACTTCTCCAGCACCCATTCCAGAGCCTGAAGTCATATTGGAATTCAAGCTGGAGAAGACATTCACACAAGAGCTGCAAAATGCCTCTTCACCAGAATTTGTACAGTTGGCTGCTGAAGTGTCCCAAGCGGTACTATGATCACTTATAACAGTAGATTTTAATGTCTGCTATATCTTCTGTAAATCTCACCATTAACCTGCATAAAATTGCAAATTTACAGCTAGATGCCGTATACGCTGCAAAGTTTGGATCTAGTTTCAATCGTACAGAAATCAAAGGCTTCAGGTACAGTGAAACATAACAATTATTCCTCAATACATAATAAAACACATTTGTTGTTAGACTACTGTGTCTTTATATTAAAAATCCTTTCATTTTTTTCAGACAAGGATCTGTCGTTGTGGATTCTCTACTGATTTTTAACGATGTAAACACTGTTCCTGACACTGGAAATGTGACTGGCACTCTGGTAGAAGCTATTTCCTCCAATACTGCAGGCATTTCTAGCCTCGGTGTCAATACAACCAGTATAATAGCAGAACGTAAGGATTTTGTGTGAAGATTTGCAAATTATTAGGCTATTTTTTCACTGTTTGAAGTGCTCTAAGCTTAGTATTGTCCATTAGAGTCAATCCAATTTCAAAGTCACTTAAATTCAAATTGAAAGGGCAATATATATCTTGAGAGAATTGAAGAATTCACTGCACATCAAGACTTCCATGGCATCATGAGTTGAGTATTTATTTTAGTTAAACATTTTGTTTTTATTTTCTAGGAGTTTTTAGGGCAACGCCAACTGAAGCTCCCCAAACAACGGTAGAAACTTTGACTTCAGCCTCAACCTCACAGCCTGAAACAGTAGCTGCCACAATAACGCCAACATCAAGCCCAACAAGTCTTGTGACATCTGAAAGTGGTAAATACTGAAACTCATTTCTCAGTGCATAATAGAGCGTACGTTAATTCAATTTAAATCTACCTGAAAATATACTCAATATGAAATGATCCTTTAGCACTTTCAGATCAGTAAACAATAAGTTCAGTCTATTTTGACCAAAGAGAAAGATGATTGATTGGAGCATATTATAGGGAGAATATTATCTCAGTTATAAATAAAATGTAGGTATGGTTCATCCCTGTATATCGTCTTTTAGTTAATCTGCTGTACTAGTGCAATGCCCATTCAAAACATCCTATTCCTGTAGAAAACCTGTGTAAGAAAAACATGGGGCATGCCACGACGAAATGAGTCTAGTGTTGCGGAAATCCATTTCGAGATATAGCGATTGGAATGCATAGAGGGTCGAAAAATGATTTTCTCATTTCACCATAAACACATTCCTTAACCTCTTATCTATTATTCATTGACATGTCTTATTGTTAAACGACCTAGAAATATGATTTTCTAGGCCAAATGTGCAGGCTGTGCATTACATGTTTCATAAAGTTGACGTTTTTCTTCCTCGTTCAGATGCTCAGTTGTTCAGTTAGGGGATGCCATGGACTACTGGTTAGTGCTTCGGACTTGTAACCGGATGGTTGCCAGTTGGAACCCCGACCAGTAGGCACGGCTGAAGTGCAAGGGATCTAACCCCTTACTGCTCCCCGAGCGCCGCTGTTGTTGCAGGCAGCTCACTGCGCTGGGATTAGTGTGTGCTTCACCTCACTGTGTGTTCACTGTGTGCTGAGTGTGTTTCACTAATTCACGGATTGGGATAAATGCAGAGACCAAATTTCCCTTTTGATCACGGGATCAAAAGAATATATATACTTATACTTATACTTATTATGCTTGCTGCACATGAGAACAGGAAAGTTTTTGTTCTCTTTGGTCTGATACAGCCATCTATAACAGCCATCTAAACAGTTGTTGCTGACCAGATTCCTCACGGAGATTGCAGCCAATTGGTCCGATTCAATTTGTTTGGAAGTTGGCGGCCTATTTAAAAACATTAGACTATGCATTAAGCAGTAGGCGATTTTGTCATTGTCGTCTTCAGAAGTTGATCGAACATTAAAGGTTACCTCACAAGTTATAAGAATGCCTTACAAGTTTTACCGCCTGCGTGAATCGAGCATTTAGAAGGTGCACTCCTTTACACTTCACAAACTTTAAAGCTGATTTTCTCAAAACTTTTTTTTTTTTTTTGCTTAGATGAGGATAGCCTTCACATTTTGGACAATATCTCTGGGTTGGTTAAACAGAATTAAACAAATGACCCCTTGTTTTAAACCCTAAGGTCTGTGGATTATGAATATCCAATAAACATCCAATGTTGTCAAACTGGACTCATTTCGTGATGGCACACCCCACATAACGATGTTAATAGGAAAAGGGTGTCTCTCTTTCTGAATATGTATACATTTTTAAAGTGCATGAAAGTATTCCAACAGCAGCACTGACAACACTATCTACCATAGGCTCCCCCTCAACACCAGCACAATCATCAACATCAGAGCCCATGACAACATCAGCTCAACCATCTCCTTCAACATCACAGTCTATGACACTATCTCCATCCTCATCATCAGTAACCATAACAACACAGGCTTCACCATCAGTCTCTATCTCTGCTTCCTCTACACCTGCAGCTACATCTCCATCATCTGCTTCAGAAGCCACCACGTCCCCCGTACCATCAACACCAAATCCCACATCATCAGGTACACCACAAACGAATGCTACAACATTTACATTCACAAATGGTCAGTCATCACATATCTATTTTTATTTCATAATTTTCTGTTTATTATTGGTGCCTTTGTGACAAACACCTGTTGTGCATAATTTAGCACTGTATATAACTTGGAATCTTTAGAAGAATTTCCATAATGTACAGTTTTTTTTTTCAAAACTATTACCAAGGTTGGCATAGTTTTATTTCTATCTTCATCTTCAATAGTATTTTCTCATTTATAACACACTTTCATTATGCAATTTGTACAGCAACATTCTACTTAAATCTAGTGGCCAGAATGAAATATTCCCATATGAGGTCAAACACATGCATTCTAAACAGCTGATTCCTCATAGATGGAACTCAAACATGTTAGAAAGGTAGCTCACCAGTAAAACAGGGTGTTTCTCTTTCTGAATGTATACATTTCTTGAGTGTATTATCTTATATAACATCAATAATACTGTACAAAGCGTCCCAACTTCAGCACTAACGACAACCTCTACCATAGACTCCTCCTCAACACAAGCACAATCATCAATATCAGTACCCATGACAACATCACCTCAACCATCTCCTTCAACATCACAGTCTATGACACTATCTCCATCCTCATCATCAGTAACCATAACAACACAGGCTTCATCATCAGCCTCTATCTCTGCCTCCTCTACACCTGCAGCTACAACCTCAATATTTCCTTCAGAAGCCACAACATCCCAAATAATCTCAACACTAAATGCCATTTCAACATAAGTAATGCCAGAAACAAATGCCACAACACTGACATCCACAAGTGGTTAGTCATCCCATATGTTTTTTTGTTCATTATTGTGCCTCTGTAACCTGTTGTTCACATGAGAACTGAAAATAACTTGGTGTCCTCGGGAGAATTTGATTTGACAAGCATCCATTTTTTTAAGTATGCCCAAGATAGAGGTAGATTAATTTCTCACATACTTTGCCATTGAAAATGAAAATTCTTTTCAATGGAATTATTTTTTTCTGTCAAATTCTAATGAACAGAATCAACTGTTACCATAAAAGATGAAACAAGCATTGCCAACAGCTGATTCCGCACAAAATAACTCTACCATGTTTAGATGGCAACTTCCTACAATAACACTGATAGAATTTTAGATAGATAAATGGTTTATTCTTTCTTTTGATTCACATGAAAACAAGATTGTGTTTCACACATCAGCCAGCAATCAGTGCACAACAAAAGACCAATACATTATGCTAATACTAAAGTTTGTATGTCTACCTCGAAACAGACCTAGGACTGGTTAAAATGCAATTAAAATATGACAATAAATAGATAAATAAGTTCATTTGATAAATAAAGAGTCCATTCAATTTAATTTACATTCTCTGGTTCAGCAGTATGATCACTGTGGGGAAAAATGTGTTTAGTAGAGTTATCTTCAACATCAAGATTAATTGTATCCAGAACCCCAACCCCAGAATTAACATCAGTCTCTACCATAGGCTCCCCCTCAACACCAGCACAATCATCAACATCAGTGCCCATCACAACATCACCTCAACCATCTTCTTCAACATCACAGTCTATGACACTATCTCCATCCTCATCATCAGTAACCATAACAACACAGGCTTCACCATCAGTCTCTATCTCTGCTACGTCTACACCTGCAGCTACATCTCCATCATCTGCTTCAGAAGCCACCACATCCCCCGTACCATCAACACCAAATCCCACATCATCATTAGGTACACCACAAACAAATGACACCACATCCCCTGTACCACCACCCAATATCACATCAACATCAGTAACGACACAAACAAATGCATTAACAAATGGTTAGTCATCACATATGTATTTTCATTTATTATGTATTTACTTATTTATTATTGGTGCCTTTGTGACATACTCCCGTTGTGCGTAATTGAGCACTGTAAACATAACTTGAAATCCTTAGTACGGTCATCAACATCAGTTGTACCACAAACAAATGCTACAATACTCAGCTTCACAAATGGTTAGTCATAGTCATAAAACGTGTAAACATGATTCATTTTGCCAATACATGTTGTGTTAAAATAATTAAATGTGCTCTAAACAAAACTTGGAAAACATTTGGAGAAACCTGATCTGTCGATTATCTGTCCTTTCCAAATTATACTCAAATTCAGGGAGGTTCTCTGAGATCAATCATATCAATGAAATCAATATCAATATAATATGAAATTAGAATTTTTTCAGGAAAATGTACAGCCAAAAGCCATTTAACACCTACTAGTAATCATAATCAAATATTCTCATTTTTAAGATGATTTATAGGCATTGTCAATTTCTGACGCCTCACAGATGGGGGATCTAGCTTTGTAGGCAGCATCTTCTTAGAATTACAGAGTACTTATCTTTCGGTATACCTACAATCTTGTCAATAATTGCAGTTCACCAAACAACAACTACTCCAGCACCCATTCCAGAGCCTGAAGTCATATTGGAATTCAAGCTGGAGAAGACATTCACACGAGAGCTGCAAAATGCCTCTTCACCAGAATTTGTACAGTTGGCTGCTCAAGTGTCCCAAGCGGTACTATGATCACTTCTAAAAGTAGATTTAATGTCTGCTATATCTTCAGTAAATCTCACCATTAACCTGCATAAAATTGCAAATTTACAGCTAGATGCAGTATACGCTGCAAAGTTTGGATCTAGTTTCAATCGTACATTTATCAAAGGCTTCAGGTACAGTGAAACATAACAATTATTCCTCAATACATAATAAAACACATTTGTTGTTAGACTACTGTGTCTTTATACTAAAAATCCTTTCATTTTTTTCAGACAAGGATCTGTCGTTGTGGATTCTGTACTGATTTTTAATGATGTAAACTCTGTTCCTGACACTGGAAATGTGACTGGCACTCTGGTAGAAGCTATTTCCTCCAATACTGCAGGCATTTCTAGCCTCGGTGTCAATACAACCAGTATAATAGCAGAACGTAAGGATTTTGTGTGAAGATTTGCAAATTATTAGGCTATTTTTTCACTGTTTGAAGTGCTCTAAGCTTAGTATTGTCCATTAGAGTCAATCCAATTTCAAAGTCACTTAAATTCAAATTGAAAGGGCAATATATATCTTGAGAGAATTGAAGAATTCACTGCACATCAAGACTTCCATGGCATCATGAGTTGAGTATTTATTTTAGTTAAACATTTTGTTTTTATTTTCTAGGAGTTTTTAGGGCAACGCCAACTGAAGCTCCCCAAACAACGGTAGAAACTTTGACTTCAGCCTCAACCTCACAGCCTGAAACAATAGCTGCCACAATAACACCAACATCAAGCCCAACAAGTCTTGTGACATCTGAAAGTGGTAAATACTGAAACTCATTTCTCAGTGCATAATAGAGCGTACGTTAATTCAATTTAAATCTACCTGAAAATATACTCAATATGAAATGATCCTTTAGCACTTTCAGATCAGTAAACAATAAGGTCAGTCCATTTTGACCAAAGAGAAAGATGATTGATTGGAGCATATTATAGAGAGAATATTATCTCAGTTATAAATAAAATGTAGGTATGGTTCATCCCTGTATATCGTCTTTTCGTTAATCTGCTGCAATGGTGCAATGCCCATTCAAAACATCCTATTCCTGTAGAAAACCTGTGTAAGAAAAACATGGGGCATGCCACGATGAAATGAGTCTAGTGTTGCGGAAATTCAATTCGATATATAGTGATTGGAATGCAGAGAGGGTCGAAAAATGATTTTCTCATTTCACCATAAACACATTCCTTAACCTCTTATCTATTATTCATTGACATGTCTTATTGTTAAACGACCTAGAAATATGATTTTCTAGGCCAAATGTGCAGGCTGTGCATTACATGTTTCATAAAGTTGACGTTTTTCTTCCTCGTTCAGATGCTCAGTTGTTCAGTTAGGGGATGCCGTGGACTACTGGTTAGTGCTTCGGACTTGTAACCGGATGGTTGCCAGTTGGAACCCCGACCAGTAGGCACGGCTGAAGTGCAAGGGATCTAACCCCTTACTGCTCCCCGAGCGCCGCTGTTGTTGCAGGCAGCTCACTGCACTGGGATTAGTGTGTGCTTCACCTCACTGTGTGTTCACTGTGTGCTGAGTGTGTTTCACTAATTCACGGATTGGGATAAATGCAGAGACCAAATTTCCCTTTTGATCACGGGATCAAAAGAATATATATACTTATACTTATTATGCTTGCTGCACATGAGAACAGGAACGTTTTTGGTCTGATACAGCCATCTATAACAGCCATCTAAACAGTTGTTGCTGACCAGATTCCTCACGGAGATTGCAGCCAATTGGTCCGATTCAATTTGTTTGGAAGTTGGCGGCCTATTTAAAAACATTAGACTATGCATTAAGCAGTAGGCGATTTTGTCATTGTCGTCTTCAGAAGTTGATCGAACATTAAAGGTTACCTCACAAGTTATAAGAATGCCTTACAAGTTTTACCGCCTGCGTGAATCGAGCATTTAGAAGGTGCACTCCTTTACACTTCACAAACTTTAAAGCTGATTTTCTCAAAACTTTTTTTTTTTTTTTGCTTAGATGAGGATAGCCTTCACATTTTGGACAATATCTCTGGGTTGGTTAAACAGAATTAAACAAATGACCCCTTGTTTTAAACCCTAAGGTCTGTGGATTATGAATATCCAATAAACATCCAATGTTGTCAAACTGGACTCATTTCGTGATGGCACACCCCACATAACGATGTTAATAGGAAAAGGGTGTCTCTCTTTCTGAATATGTATACATTTTTAAAGTGCATGAAAGTATTCCAACAGCAGCACTGACAACACTATCTACCATAGGCTCCCCCTCAACACCAGCACAATCATCAACATCAGAGCCCATGACAACATCAGCTCAACCATCTCCTTCAACATCACAGTCTATGACACTATCTCCATCCTCATCATCAGTAACCATAACAACACAGGCTTCACCATCAGTCTCTATCTCTGCTTCCTCTACACCTGCAGCTACATCTCCATCATCTGCTTCAGAAGCCACCACGTCCCCCGTACCATCAACACCAAATCCCACATCATCAGGTACACCACAAACGAATGCTACAACATTTACATTCACAAATGGTCAGTCATCACATATCTATTTTTATTTCATAATTTTCTGTTTATTATTGGTGCCTTTGTGACAAACACCTGTTGTGCATAATTTAGCACTGTATATAACTTGGAATCTTTAGAAGAATTTCCATAATGTACAGTTTTTTTTTTCAAAACTATTACCAAGGTTGGCATAGTTTTATTTCTATCTTCATCTTCAATAGTATTTTCTCATTTATAACACACTTTCATTATGCAATTTGTACAGCAACATTCTACTTAAATCTAGTGGCCAGAATGAAATATTCCCATATGAGGTCAAACACATGCATTCTAAACAGCTGATTCCTCATAGATGGAACTCAAACATGTTAGAAAGGTAGCTCACCAGTAAAACAGGGTGTTTCTCTTTCTGAATGTATACATTTCTTGAGTGTATTATCTTATATAACATCAATAATACTGTACAAAGCGTCCCAACTTCAGCACTAACGACAACCTCTACCATAGACTCCTCCTCAACACAAGCACAATCATCAATATCAGTACCCATGACAACATCACCTCAACCATCTCCTTCAACATCACAGTCTATGACACTATCTCCATCCTCATCATCAGTAACCATAACAACACAGGCTTCATCAGCCTCTATCTCTGCCTCCTCTACACCTGCAGCTACAACCTCAATATTTCCTTCAGGAGCCACAACATCCCAAATAATCTCAGTACTAAATGCCATATCAACATCAGTAATGCCAGAAACAAATGCCACAACACTGACATCCACAAGTGGTTAGTCATCCCATATGTATTTGTTTTGTTCATTATTGTGCCTCTGTAACCTGATGTTCACATGAGAACGGAACATAACTTGGTGTCCTCAGGAGAATTTGATTTGACAAGCATCCATGTTTTTTTAAGTATGCCCAAGATTGAGGTAGATTAATTTCTTATACTTTGCCATTGAAAATGAAACTTCTTTTCAATGAAATTATTTTTTCTGTCAAATTCTAATGAACAGAATCAACTGTTACCATGAATGGTGAAACACGCATTGGCAACAGCTGATTCCACACAAAATAACTACTATTTTTGGATGGCAACTTCCTAAAATATCACTGACAGTATTTTAGATAGATAGATAGATAGATAGATAGTCAAGTCAAGTCGAGTCAAGTCAAGTCGGCTTTTATTGTCAATTTCTTTACATGCACTGGTCATACATTCCCATGCAGACATAGACATGCTTTAAATACAAATCCCAACTTCAGCACTAATGACAACCTCTACCATAGACTCCCCCTCAACACCAGCACAATCATCAACATCAGTGCCCATCACAACATCACCTCAACCATCTCCTTCAACATCAAAGTCTATAGCACTATCTCCATCCTCATCATCAGTAACCATAACAACACAGGCTTCATCATCAGCCTCTATCTCTGCCTCCTCTACACCTGCGGCTACAACCTCAATATTTCCTTCAGTAGCCACAACATCCCAAATAATCTCAATACTAAATGCCATATCAACATCAGTAATGCCAGAAACAAATGCCACAACACTGACATCCACAGGTGGTTAGTCATCCCATATGTTTTTTTGTTCATTATTGTGCCTCTGTAACCTGTTGTTCACATGAGAACTGAACATAACTTGGTGTCCTCAGGAGAATTTGATTTGACAAGCATCCATTTTTTTAAGTATGCCCAAGATAGAGGTAGATTAATTTCTCACATACTTTGCCATTGAAAATGAAAATTCTTTTCAATGGAATTATTTTTTCTGTCAAATTCTAATGAACAGAATCAACTGTTACCATAAAAGATGAAACAAGCATTGCCAACAGCTGATTCCGCACAAAATAACTCTACCATGTTTGGATGGCAACTTCCTACAATAACACTGATAGAATTTTAGATAGATAAATGGTTTATTCTTTCTTTTGATTCACATGAAAACAAGATTGTGTTTCACACATCAGCCAGCAATCAGTGCACAACAAAAGACCAATACATTATGCTAATACTAAAGTTTGTATGTCTACCTCGAAACAGAACTAGGACTGGTTAAAATGCAATTAAAATATGACAATAAATAGATAAATAAGTTGGTTTGATAAATAAAGAGTCCATTCAATTTAATTTACATTCTCTGGTTCAGCAGTATGATCACTGTGGGGAAAAATGTGTTTAGCAGAGTTATCTTTAACATCAAGATTAATTTTATCCAGAACCCCAACCCCAGAATTAACATCAGTCTCTACCATAGGCTCCCCCTCAACACCAGCACAATCATCAACATCAGTGCCCATCACAACATCACCTCAACCATCTTCTTCAACATCACAGTCTATGACACCATCTCCTTCCTCATCATCAGTAACCATAACAACACAGGCTTCACCATCAGTCTCTATCTCTGCTTCCTCTACACCTGCAGCTACATCTCCATCATCTGCTTCAGAAGCCACCACATCCCCCGTACCATCAACAACAAATCCCACATCATCATCAGGTACACCACAAACGAATTTACATTCAGAAATGATCAGTCATCACATATCTATTTTTATATCATAATTTTCTGTTTATTATTGGTGCCTTTGTGACATACATCTGTTGTGCATAATTTAGCACTGTACATAACTTGGAATCTTTAGAAGAATTTCCATAATGTACAGTTTTTTTTTCAAAACTATAACCAAGGTTGGCATAGTTTTTTTTTCTATCTTCATCTTCAATAGTATTTTCTCATTTATAACACACTCTCATTATGCAATTTGTACAGCCACATTCTACTTAACTCGAGTGGCCAGAATGAAATATTCCCATTATGAGGTCAAACACAGGCTTCTAAACAGCTGATTCCTCATACCGGTACATGGAACTCAAACTTTTTAGAAAGGCAGCTCACCAGAAAAACAGGGTGTTTCTCTTTCTGAATGTATACATTTATTGAGTGTTTTATCTTCATATATATAACATCAATAATACAAAGCGTCCCAACTTCAGCACTAACGACAACCTCTACCATAGACTCCTCCTCAACACCAGCACAATCATCAACATCAGTGCCCATCACATCATCACCTCAACCATCTCCTTCAACATCACAGTCTATGACACTATCTCCATCCTCATCATCAGTAACCATAACAACACAGGCTTCATCATCAGTCTCTATCTCTGCCTCCCCTACACCTGCAGCTACATCTCCAACATCTGCTTCAGGAGCCACCACATCCCCCGTACCATCAACACCAAATCCCACATCATCAGGTACACCACAAACGAATGCTACCACATTTACATTCACAAATGGTCAGTCATCACATATGTATTTTTATTTCATAATTTTCTGTTTATTATTGGTGCCTTTGTTACAAACACCTGTTGTGCATAATTTAGCACTGTACATAACTTGGAATCTCTAGAAGAATTTCCATAATGTAGTTTTTTTTTTTTTTCAAAACTATTACCAAGGTTGGCATAGTTTTATTTCTATCTTCATCTTCAATAGTATTTTCTCGTTTATAACACACTCTCATTATGCAATTTGTACAGCAACATTCTACTTAAATTTAGTGGCCAGAATTAAATATTCCCATATGAGGTCAAACACATGCATTCTAAACAGCTGATTCCTCATAGATGGAACTAAAACATTTTAGAAAGGCAGCTCACCAGAAAAACAGGGTGTTTCTCTCTCTGAATGTATACATTTAATGAGTGTATTATCTTATATAACATCAACAATACAAAGCGTCCCAACTTCAGCACTAACGCCAACCTTTACCATAGACTCCTCCTCAACACAAGCACAATCATCAACATCAGTACCCATGACAACATCACCTCAACCATCTCCTTCAACATCACAGTCTATGACACTATCTCCATCCTCATCATCAGTAACCATAACAACACAGGCTTCATCATCAGCCTCTATCTCTGCCTCCTCTACACCTGCAGCTACAACCTCAATATTTCCTTCAGAAGCCACAACATCCCAAATAATCTCAACACTAAATGCCATATCAACATCAGTAATGCCAGAAACAAATGCCACAACACTGACATCCACAAGTGGTTAGTCATCCCATATGTATTTGTTTTGTTCATTATTGTGCCTCTGTAAGCTGTTGTTCACATGAGAACTGAACATAACTTGGTGTCATCAGGATAATTTGATGACAAGCATCCATTTTTTTGCCCAAGACTAAGGTAGATTAATTTCTCACATACTTTGCTATTGAAAATGAAACTTCTTTCCAATTAAATGTTTTTTTTCAAATTCTAATGAACAGAATCAACTGTTACCATAAAAGGTGAAACACGCATTGGCAACAGCTGATTCCACACAAAATAACTACTATTTTTGGATGGCAACTTCCTAAAATATCACTGACAGTATTTTAGATAGATAGATAGATAGATTATTATTTCTTTTGATTCACATAAAAACAAGATTGTGTTTCACACATGAGCCAGCAATCAGTGCACAACAAAAGACCAATAAATTATGCCAACACTAAAGTTTGTATGTCTAGCTTAAAACATAACTAGGACTGGTTAAAATGCAATTAAAATATGACAATAAATAGATAAATAAGTTTGTTTGATAAATAAAGATAAATTCAATTTAATTCAAATTCTCTGGTTCAGCAGTCTGATCACTGTGGGGAAAAGGGTGTTTAGCAGAGTTATCTTCAACATCAAGATTAATTTTATCCAGAACCCCAACCCCAGAATTAACATCAGTCTCTACCATAGGCTCCCCCTCAACATCAGCACAATCATCAACATCAGTGCCCATCACATCATCAGCTCAACCATCTCCTTCAACATCACAGTCTATGACACTATCTCCATCCTCATCATCAGTAACCATAACAACACAGGCTTCACCATCAGTCTCTATCTCTGCTTCCTCTACACCTGCAGCTACATCTCCATCATCTGCTTCAGAAGCCACCACGTCCCCCGTACCATCAACACCAAATCCCACATCATCAGGTACACCACAAACAAATGACACCACATCCCCTGTACCACCACCCAATATCACATCAACATCAGTAACGACACAAACAAATGCATTAACAAATGGTTTGTCATCCCATATGTATTTTCATTTATTATGTATTTACTTATTTATTATTGGTGCCTTTGTGACATACTCCCGTCGTGCGTAATTGAGCACTGTAAACATAACTTGAAATCCTTAGTACGGTCATCAACATCAGTTGTACCACAAACAAATGCTACAATACTCAGCTTCACAAATGGTTAGTTATAGTCATAAAACGTGTAAACATGATTAATTTTGCCAACACATGTTGTGTTAAAATAATTAAATGTGCTCTAAACAAAACTCGGAAAACATTTGGAGAAAGCTGATCTGTCGATTATCTGTCCTTTCCAAATTATACTCAAATTCAGGGAGGTTCTCTGAGATCAATCATATCAATGAAATCAATATCAGTCTAATATGAAATTAGAATTTTTTCAGGAAAATGTACAGCCAAAAGTCATTTAACACTTACTAGGAATCATAATCAAATATTCTCATTTTTAAGATGATTTATAGGCATTGTCAATTTCTGACGCCTCACAGATGGGGGATCTAGCTTTGTAGGACAGCATCTTCTTAGAATTACAGAGTATTTATCTTTCGGTAAACCTACAATCTTGTCAATAATTGCAGTTCACCAAACAACAACTACTCTAGCACCCATCCCAGAGCCTGAAGTCATATTGGAATTCAAGCTGGAGAAGACATTCACACAAGAGCTGCAAAATGCCTCTTCACCAGAATTTGTACAGTTGGCTGCTCAAGTGTCCCAAGCGGTACTATGATCACTTATAAAAGTAGATTTTAATGTCTGCTATATCTTCTGTAAATCTCACCATTAACCTGCATAAAATTGCAAATTTACAGCTAGATGCAGTATACGCTGCAAAGTTTGGATCTAGTTTCAATCGTACATATATCAAAGGCTTCAGGTACAGTGAAACATAACAATTATTCCTCAATACATAATAAAACACATTTGTTGTTAGACTACTGTGTCTTTATACTAAAAATCCTTTCATTTTTTTCAGACAAGGATCTGTCGTTGTGGATTCTGTACTGATTTTTAATGATGTAAACTCTGTTCCTGACACTGGAAATGTGACTGGCACTCTGGTAGAAGCTATTTCCTCCAATACTCCAGGCATTTCTATTCTTGGTGTCAATACAACCAGTATAAAAGCAGAACGTAAGGATTTTGTGTGAATATTTGCAAATGATTAGGCTATTTTTTCATTGAAGTGCTCTAAGCTTAGTATTGTCCACTAGAGTCAATCCAATTTCAAAGTCACTTAAATTCAAATTGGCAGGGCAATATATATCTTGAGAGAATTGAAGAATTCACTGCACATCAAGCCCAACAAGGCTTTCACTTCCATGGCATCATGAGTTGAGTATTTATTTTAGTTAAACATTGTGTTTTTATTTTCTAGGAGTTTTTAGGGCAACGCCAACTGAAGCTCCCCAAACAACGGTAGAAACTTTGACTTCACCCTCAACCTCACAGCCTGAAACAGTAGCTGCCACAATAACGCCAACATCAAGCCCAACAAGTCTTGTGACATCTGAAAGTGGTAAATACTGAAACTCATTTCTCAGTGCATAATAGAGCGTACGTTAATTCAATTTAAATCTACCTGAAAATATACTCAATATGAAATGATCCTTTAGCACTTTCAGATCAGTAAACAATAAGTTCAGTCTATTTTGACCAAAGAGAAAGATGATTGATTGGAGCATATTATAGGGAGAATATTATCTCAGTTATAAATAAAATGTAGGTATGGTTCATCCCTGTATATCGTCTTTTAGTTAATCTGCTGTACTAGTGCAATGCCCATTCAAAACATCCTATTCCTGTAGAAAACCTGTGTAAGAAAAACATGGGGGGGGGGCATGCCACGATGAAATGAGTCTAGTGTTGCGGAAATCCATTTCGAGATATAGCGATTGGAATGCAGAGAGGGTCGAAAAATGATTTTCTCATTTCACCATAAACACATTCCTTAACCTCTTATCTATTACTCATTGACATATCTTATTGTAAAACGACCTAGAAATATGATTTTCTAGGCCAAATGTGCAGGCTGTGCATTACATTTTTCATAAAGTTGATGTTTTTCTTCCTCGTTCAGATGCTCAGTTGTTCAGTTAGGGGATGCCGTGGACTACTGGTTAGTGCTTCGGACTTGTAACCGGATGGTTGCCAGTTGGAACCCCGACCAGTAGGCACGGCTGAAGTGCAAGGGATCTAACCCCTTACTGCTCCCAGAGCGCCGCTGTTGTTGCAGGCAGCTCACTGCGCTGGGATTAGTGTGTGCTTCACCTCACTGTGTATTCACTGTGTGCTGAGTGTGTTTCACTAATTCACGGATTGTGATAAATGCAGAGACCAAATTTCCCTTTTGATCACGGGATCAAAAGAATATATATATACTTACACTTAATATGCTTGCTGCACATGAGAACAGGAAAGTTTTTGTTCTCTTTGGTCTGATAACTTTGTGTTTTGGCTTTTGCCCTCTTCAAGAAATCATCATGAATAGGCTATCCACTCGTAATTATTATGAAGAAAGTTTCTATTTTAGCCAAGAGATTTAAGAGAAACAGCCATCTAAACAGTTGTTGCTGACCAGATTCCTCACGGAGATTGCAGCCAATTGGTCCGATTCAATTTGTTTGGAAGTTGGCGGCCTATTTAAAAACAACATTAAGCTATGCATTAAGCATTAGGCTATTTTGTCATTGTCGTCTTCAGAAGTTGATCGAACATTAAAGGCTACCTCACAAGTTATAAGAATGCCTTACAAGTTTTACCGCCTGCATGAATCGAGCATTTAGAAGCTGCACTCATTTACACTTCACAAACTTTAAAGCTGATTTTCTCAAAACTGTTTTTTTTTGCTTAGATGAAGATAGCCTTCACATTTTGGACAATATCTCTGGGTTGGTTAAACGGAATTAAACAAATGACCCCTTGTTTTAAACCCTAAGGACTGTGGATTATGAATATCCAATAAACATCCAATGTTGTCAAACTGGACTCATTTCGTGATGGCACACCCCACATAACGATGTTAATAGGAAAAGGGTGTCTCTCTTTCTGAATATGTATACATTTTTAAAGTGCATGAAAGTATTCCAATTCCACTCCAGCAGCACTGACAACACTATCTACCATAGGCTCCACTTCAACACAAGCACAATCATCAACATCAGCACCCATCACAACATTACCTCAAACAACACAGCCTATGACACTATCTCCATCCTCATCATCAGTAACCATAACAACACAGACTTCATAATTTGACTCGGTCTCAGCTTCCTCTACACCTGCAGCTACATCTCGAACATCTGATTCAGAAGCCATCACATCCCCTGTACCAACACCCAATATCACATCAACACCAGTTACAACACAAACAAATGCTACCACACTTACATTCACAAATGGTCAGTCATCACATATCTATTTTTATTTAATAAATTTCTGTTTATTATTGGTGCCTTTGTGACATACACCTGTTGTGCATACTGTAATTTAGAACTGTACATAACTTGGAATCTTTAGAGGAATTTCCATAATGTACAGTTTTCCTTTTCAAAACTATAACCAAGGTTGGCATAGTTTTCTTTATATCTTCAATAGTATTTTCTCATTTATAACAAACTGTCATTATGCAATTTGTACAGCACTTTTAGCTCCAGCTCATTGAATCAGATTAGACTGTTAGCATGCATCTCTGCTATAAGCTAACGGTCTAATCTGATTCAATGAGCTGGAGCTAAAAGTGTTACTGTCAGACTCAGAGAACGGCGGGATGAACTGGGGAAAGGTAAAACTCAATTATTTAAATCAAGGGAATATATTTCCACATATCAAAATCAAAATGAGTATATTTCCACAAATGGTGGAATACCCCTTTAACTCTAGTGGCCAGAATGAATTATTCCCACATACGGTCAAACACAGGCATTCTAAACAGCTGATTCCTCATAGATGGAACTCAAACATTTTAGAGAGGCAGCTCACCAGAACAACAGGGTGTTTCTCTTTCTGATGTACATTTCTTGTGTGTATTGTCTTCAACATCAATATTACAAAGCATCACAGCCTCAGCACTAACAACAATCTCTACCATAGGCTCCCCCTCAACACCAGCACAATCATCAACATCAGAGCCCATGACAACATCAGCTCAACCATCTCCTTCAACATCACAGTCTATGACACTATCTCCATCCTCATCATCAGTAACCATAACAACACAGGCTTCATCATCAGTCTCTATCTCTGCCTCCCCTACACCTGCAGCTACATCTCAAACATCTGCTTCAGAAGCCACCACATCCCCCGTACCATCAACACCAAATCCCACATCATCATCAGGTACACCACAAACGAATGCTACAACATTTACATTCACAAATGGTCAGTCATCACATATCTATTTTTATTTCATAATTTTCTGTTTGTTATTGGTGCCTTTGTGACGTACACCTGTGGTGTATAATTTAGCACTCTACATAACTTGGAATCTATAGAAGAATTTCCATAATGTAGTTTTTTTTTTTTTTTTTAAAACTATAACCAAGGTTGGCATAGTTTTATTTCTATAGTTTTATTTCTATCTTCATCTTCAATAGTATTTTCTCATTTATAACACACTCTCATTATGCAATTTGTACAGCAACATTCTACTTAAATCTAGTGGCCAGAATGAAACATTCCCATATGAGGTCAAACACATGCATTCTAAACAGCTGATTCCTCATAGATGGAACTCAAACATGTTAGAAAGGCAGCTCATCAGAAAAACAGGGTGTTTCTCTTTCTGAATGTATACATTTAATGAGTGTATTATCTTATATAACATCAATAATACAAAGCGTCCCAACTAAAGCACTAACGACAACCTCTACCATAGACTCCTCCTCAACACAAGCACAATCATCAATATCAGTACCCATGACAACATCACCTCAACCATCTCCTTCAACATCACAGTCTATGACACTATCTCCATCCTCATCATCAGTAACCATAACAACACAGGCTTCATCAGCCTCTATCTCTGCCTCCTCTACACCTGCAGCTACAACCTCAATATTTCCTTCAGGAGCCACAACATCCCAAATAATCTCAATACTGAATGCCATATCAACATCAGTAATGCCAGAAACAAATGCCACAACAGTGACATCCACAAGTGGTTAGTCATCCCATATGTATTTGTTTTGTTCATTATTGTGCCTCTGTATCCTGATGTTCACATGAGAACTGAACATAACTTGGTGTCCTCAGGAGAATTTGATTTGACAAGCATCCATTTTTTTTAAGTATGCCCAAGATTGAGGTAGATTCATTTCTTATACTTTGCCATTGAAAATGAATCTTCTTTTCCATGAAATTATTTTTTCTGTCAAATTCCTACGGAACAGAATCAACTGTTACCATGAAAGGTGAAACACGCATTGGCAACAGCTGATTCCACACAAAATAACTACTATTTTTGGATGGCAACTTCCTAAAATATCACTGACAGTATTTTAGATAGATAGATAGATAGATAGATAGATAATTCTTTCTTTTGATTCACATAAAAACAAGATTGTGTTTCACACATGAGGCAGCAATCAGTGCACAACAAAAGACCAATAAATTATGCTAACACTAAAGTTTGTATGTCTAGCTTAAAACAGAACTAGGACTGGTTAAAATGCAATTAAGATATGACAATGAATAGATAAATAAGTTGGTTTTATAAATAAAGAGTCCATTCAATTTAATTCACATTATCTGGTTCAGCAGTCTGATCACTGTGGGGAAAAGGGTGTTTAGCAGAGTTATCTTCAACATCAAGATTCATTTTATCCAGAAGCCCAACCCCAGAATTAACATCAGTCTCTACCATAGGCTCCCCCTCAACACCAGCACAATCATCAACATCAGTGCCCATCACAACATCACCTCAACCATCTCCTTCAACATCACAGTCTATGACACTATCTCCATCCTCATCATCAGTAACCATAACAACACAGGCTTCATCATCAGTCTCTATCTCTGCCTCCCCTACACCTGCAGCTACATCTCAAACATCTGCTTCAGAAGCCACCACATCCCCCGTACCATCAACACCAAATCCCACATCATCAGGTACACCACTAACGAATGCTACCACATTTACATTCACAAATGGTCAGTCATCACATATCTATTTTTATTTCATAATTTTCTGTTTATTATTGGTGCCTTTGTGACAAACACCTGTTGTGCATAATTTAGCACTGTACATAACTTGGAATCTCTAGAAGAATTTCCATAATGTAGGTTTTTTTTTTTTTTCAAAACTATTACCAAGGTTGGCATAGTTTTATTTCTATCTTCATCTTCAATAGTATTTTCTCGTTTATAACACACTCTCATTATGCAATTTGTACAGCCACATTCTACTTAAATCTAGTGGCCAGAATGAAATATTCCCATATGAGGTCAAACACATGCATTCTAAACAGCTGATTCCTCATAGATGGAACTAAAACATTTTAGAAAGGCAGCTCACCAGAAAAACAGGGTGTTTCTCTTTCTGAATGTATACATTTAATGAGTGTATTATCTTATATAACATCAATAATACAAAGCGTCCCAACTTCAGCACTAACGACAATCTCTACCATAGACTCCTCCTCAACACAAGCACAATCATCAATATCAGTACCCATGACAACATCACCTCAACCATCTCCTTCAACATCACAGTCTATGACACTATCTCCATCCTCATCATCAGTAACCATAAAAACACAGGCTTCATCATCAGCCTCTATCTCTGCCTCCTCTACACCTGCAGCTACAACCTCAATATTTACTTCAGGAGCCACAACATCCCAAATAATCTCAAAACTAAATGCCATATCAACATCCGTAATGCCAGAAACAAATGCCACAACACTGACATCCACAAGTGGTTAGTCATCCCATATGTATTTGTTTTGTTCATTATTGTGCATCTGTATCCTGATGTTCACATGAGAACTGAACATAACTTGGTGTCCTCAGGAGAATTTGATTTGACAAGCATCCATTTTTTTTAAGTATGCCCAAGATTGAGGTAGATTAATTTCTTATACTTTGCCATTGAAAATGAAACTTGTTTTCAATGAAATTATTTTTTCTGTCAAATTCTAATGAACAGAATCAACTGTTACCATGAAAGGTGAAACACGCATTGGCAACAGCTGATTCCACACAAAATAACTACTTTTTTTGGATGGCAACTTCCTAAAATATCACTGACAGTATTTTAGATAGATAGATAGATAGATAGATAAACTTTCTTTTGATTCACATAAAAACAAGATTGTGTTTCACACATGAGGCAGCAATCAGTGCACAACAAAAGACCAATTAATTATGCTAACACTAAAGTTTGTATGTCTAGCTTAAAACAGAACTAGGACTGGTTAAAATGCAATTAAAATATAACAATAAATAGATAAATAAGTTGGTTTGATAAATAAAGAGTCCATTCAATTTAATTTACATTCTCTGGTTCAGCAGTATGATCACTGTGGGGAAAAATGTGTTTAGCAGAGTTATCTTCAACATCAAGATTAATTTTATCCAGAACCCCAACCCCAGAATTAACATCAGTCTCTACCATAGGCTCCCCCTCAACACCAGCACAATCATCAACATCAGTGCCCATCACAACATCACCTCAACCATCTTCTTCAACATCACAGTCTATGACACCATCTCCTTCCTCATCATCAGTAACCATAACAACAAAGGCTTCACCATCAGTCTATATCTCTGCCTCCTCTACACCTGCAGCTACATCTCCATCATCTGCTTCAGAAGCCACCACATCCCCCGTACCATCAACAACAAATCCCACATCATCATCAGGTACACCACAAACGAATTTACATTCACAAATGATCAGTCATCACATATCTATTTTTATATCATAATTTTCTGTTTATTATTGGTGCCTTTGTGACATACATCTGTTGTGCATAATTTAGCACTGTACATAACTTGGAATCTTTAGAAGAATTTCCATAATGTACAGTTTTTTTTTTCCAAAACTATAACCAAGGTTGGCATAGTTTTTTTTCTATCTTCATCTTCAATAGTATTTTCTCATTTATAACACACTCTCATTATGCAATTTGTACAGCCACATTCTACTTAACTCGAGTGGCCAGAATGAAATATTCCCATTATGAGGTCAAACACAGGCTTCTAAACAGCTGATTCCTCATACCGGTACATGGAACTCAAACTTTTTAGAAAGGCAGCTCACCAGAAAAACAGGGTGTTTCTCTTTCTGAATGTATACATTTATTGAGTGTTTTATCTTCATATATATATAACATCAATAATACAAAGCGTCCCAACTTCAGCACGAACGACAACCTCTACCATAGACTCCTCCTCAACACAAGCACAATCATCAATATCAGTACCCATGACAACATCACCTCAACCATCTCCTTCAACATCACAGTCTATGACACTATCTCCATCCTCATCATCAGTAACCATAACAACACAGGCTTCATCAGCCTCTATCTCTGCCTCCTTTACACCTGCAGCTACACCTCAATATTTACTTCAGGAGTCACAACATCCCAAATAATCTCAATACTAAATGCCATATCAACATCAGTAATGCCAGAAACAAATGCCACAACACTGACATCCACAAGTGGTTAGTCATCCCATATGTATTTGTTTTGTTCATTATTGTGCCTCTGTATCCTGATGTTCACATGAGAACTGAACATAACTTGGTGTCCTCAGGAGAATTTGATTTGACAAGCATCCATTTTTTTAAGTATGCCCAAGATTGAGGTAGATTAATTTCTTATACTTTGCCATTGAAAATGAAACTTGTTTTCAATGGAATTATTTTTTCTGTCAAATTCTAATGAACAGAATCAACTGTTACCATGAAAGGTGAAACACACATTGGCAAAAGCTGATTCCACACAAAATAGCTACTATTTTTGGATGGCAACTTCCTAAAATATCACTGACAGTATTTTAGATAGATAGATAGATAGATAGATAGATAGATAGATAATTCTTTCTTTTGATTCACATAAAAACAAGATTGTGTTTCACACATGAGGCAGCAATCAGTGCACAACAAAAGACCAATAAATTAGGCTAACACTAAAGTTTGTATGTCTAGCTTAAAACAGAACTAGGACTGGTTAAAATGCAATTAAGATATGACAATAAATAGATAAATAAGTTGATTTGATAAATAAAGAGTCCATTCAATTTAATTCACATTATCTGGTTCAGCAGTCTGATCACTGTGGGGAAAAGGGTGTTTAGCAGAGTTATCTTCAACATCAAGATTCATTTTATCCAGAAGCCCAACCCCAGAATTAACATCAGTCTCTACCATAGGCTCCCCCTCAACACCAGCACAATCATCAACATCAGTACCCATCACAACATCACCTCAACCATCTCCTTCAACATCACAGTCTATGACACTATCTCCATCCTCATCATCAGTAACCATAACAACACAGGCTTCATCATCAGTCTCTATCTCTGCCTCCCCTACACCTGCAGCTACATCTCAAACATCTGCTTCAGAAGCCACCACATCCCCCGTACCATCAACACCAAATCCCACATCATCATCAGGTACACCACAAACGAATGCTACAACATTTACATTCACAAATGGTCAGTCATCACATATCTATTTTTATTTCATAATTTTCTGTTTGTTATTGGTGCCTTTGTGACGTACACCTGTGGTGTATAATTTAGCACTCTACATAACTTGGAATCTATAGAAGAATTTCCATAATGTAGGTTTTTTTTTTTTTCAAAACTATTACCAAGGTTGGCATAGTTTTATTTCTATCTTCATCTTCAATAGTATTTTCTCGTTTATAACACACTCTCATTATGCAATTTGTACAGCCACATTCTACTTAAATCTAGTGGCCAGAATGAAATATTCCCATATGAGGTCAAACACATGCATTCTAAACAGCTGATTCCTCATAGATGGAACTAAAACATTTTAGAAAGGCAGCTCACCAGAAAAACAGGGTGTTTCTCTTTCTGAATGTATACATTTAATGAGTGTATTATCTTATATAACATCAATAATACAAAGCGTCCCAACTTCAGCACTAACGACAACCTCTACCATAGACTCCTCCTCAACACAAGCACAATCATCAACATCAGTACCCATGACAACATCACCTCAACCATCTCCTTCAACATCACAGTCTATGACACTATCTCCATCCTCATCATCAGTAACCATAAAAACACAGGCTTCATCATCAGCCTCTATCTCTGCCTCCTCTACACCTGCAGCTACAACCTCAATATTTACTTCAGGAGCCACAACATCCCAAATAATCTCAACACTAAATGCCATTTCAACATCAGTAATGCCAGAAACAAATGCCACAACACTGACATCCACAAGTGGTTAGTCATCCCATATGTATTTGTTTTGTTCATTATTGTGCCTCTGTATCCTGATGTTCACATGAGAACTGAACATAACTTGGTGTCCTCAGGAGAATTTGATTTGACAAGCATCCATTTTTTTTAAGTATGCCCAAGATTGAGGTAGATTAATTTCTTATACTTTGCCATTGAAAATGAAACTTCTTTTCAATGAAATTATTTTTTCTGTCAAATTCTAATGAACAGAATCAACTGTTACCATGAAAGGTGAAACACGCATTGGCAACAGCTGATTCCACACAAAATAACTACTTTTTTTGGATGGCAACTTCCTAAAATATCACTGACAGTATTTTAGATAGATAGATAGATAGATAGATAGATAAACTTTCTTTTGATTCACATAAAAACAAGATTGTGTTTCACACATGAGGCAGCAATCAGTGCACAACAAAAGACCAATTGATTATGCTAACACTAAAGTTTGTATGTCTAGCTTAAAACAGAACTAGGACTGGTTAAAATGCAATTAAAATATAACAATAAATAGATAAATAAGTTGGTTTGATAAATAAACAGTCAATTCAATTTAATTCACATTCTCTGGTTCAGCAGTATGATCACTGTGGGGAAAAATGTGTTTAGCAGAGTTATCTTCAACATCAAGATTAATTTTATCCAGAACCCCAACCCCAGAATTAACATCAGTCTCTACCATAGGCTCCCCCTCAACACCAGCACAATCATCAACATCAGTGCCCATCACAACATCACCTCAACCATCTTCTTCAACATCACAGTCTATGACACTATCTCCATCCTCATCATCAGTAACCATAACAACAAAGGCTTCACCATCAGTCTCTATCTCTGCTACGTCTACACCTGCAGCTACATCTCCATCATCTGCTTCAGAAGCCACCACATCCCCCGTACCATCAACACCAAATCCCACATCATCATCAGGTACACCACAAACGAATTTACATTCACAAATGATCAGTCATCACATATCTATTTTTATATCATAATTTTCTGTTTATTATTGGTGCCTTTGTGACATACATCTGTTGTGCATAATTTAGCACTGTACATAACTTGGAATCTTTAGAAGAATTTCCATAATGTACAGTTTTTTTTTTTCAAAACTATAACCAAGGTTGGCATAGTTTTTTTTCTATCTTCATCTTCAATAGTATTTTCTCATTTATAACACACTCTCATTATGCAATTTGTACAGCCACATTCTACTTAACTCGAGTGGCCAGAATGAAATATTCCCATTATGAGGTCAAACACAGGCTTCTAAACAGCTGATTCCTCATACCGGTACATGGAACTCAAACTTTTTAGAAAGGCAGCTCACCAGAAAAACAGGGTGTTTCTCTTTCTGAATGTATACATTTATTGAGTGTTTTATCTTCATATATATATAACATCAATAATACAAAGCGTCCCAACTTCAGCACGAACGACAACCTCTACCATAGACTCCTCCTCAACACAAGCACAATCATCAATATCAGTACCCATGACAACATCACCTCAACCATCTCCTTCAACATCACAGTCTATGACACTATCTCCATCCTCATCATCAGTAACCATAACAACACAGGCTTCATCATCAGCCTCTATCTCTGCCTCCTTTACACCTGCAGCTACAACCTCAATATTTCCTTCAGGAGCCACAACATCCCAAATAATCTCAATACTAAATGCCATATCAACATCCGTAATGCCAGAAACAAATGCCACAACACTGACATCCACAAGTGGTTAGTCATCCCATATGTATTTGTTTTGTTCATTATTGTGCCTCTGTATCCTGATGTTCACAAGAGAACTGAACATAACTTGGTGTCCTCAGGAGAATTTGATTTGACAAGCATCCATTTTTTTAAGTATGCCCAAGATTGAGGTAGATTAATTTCTTATACTTTGCCATTTAAAATGAAACTTGTTTTCAATGAAATTATTTTTTCTGTCAAATTCTAATGAACAGAATCAACTGTTACCATGAAAGGTGAAACACACGTTGGCAAAAGCTGATTCCACACAAAATAACTACTATTTTTGGATGGCAACTTCCTAAAATATCACTGACAGTATTTTAGATAGATAGATAGATAGATAGATAATTCTTTCTTTTGATTCACATAAAAACAAGATTGTGTTTCACAATCAGTGCACAAGATTGTGTGCACAATCAGTGCACACCAAAAGACCAATTAATTATGCTAACACTAAAGTTTGTATGTCTAGCTTAAAACAGAACTAGGACTGGTTAAAATGCAATTAAAATATAACAATAAAGAGATAAATAAGTTGGTTTGATAAATAAAGAGTCAATTCAATTTAATTCACATTATCTGGTTCAGCAGTCTGATCACTGTGGGGAAAAGGGTGTTTAGCAGAGTTATCTTCAACATCAAGATTCATTTTATCCAGAACCCCAACCCCAGAATTAACATCAGTCTCTACCATAGGCTCCCCCTCAACACCAGCACAATCATCAACATCAGTGCCCATCACAACATCACCTCAACCATCTTCTTCAACATCACAGTCTATGACACCATCTCCTTCCTCATCATCAGTAACCATAACAACAAAGGCTTCACCATCAGTCTATATCTCTGCCTCCTCTACACCTGCAGCTACATCTCCATCATCTGCTTCAGAAGCCACCACATCCCCCGTACCATCAACAACAAATCCCACATCATCATCAGGTACACCACAAACGAATTTACATTCACAAATGATCAGTCATCACATATCTATTTTTATATCATAATTTTCTGTTTATTATTGGTGCCTTTGTGACATACATCTGTTGTGCATAATTTAGCACTGTACATAACTTGGAATCTTTAGAAGAATTTCCATAATGTACAGTTTTTTTTTTCCAAAACTATAACCAAGGTTGGCATAGTTTTTTTTCTATCTTCATCTTCAATAGTATTTTCTCATTTATAACACACTCTCATTATGCAATTTGTACAGCCACATTCTACTTAACTCGAGTGGCCAGAATGAAATATTCCCATTATGAGGTCAAACACAGGCTTCTAAACAGCTGATTCCTCATACCGGTACATGGAACTCAAACTTTTTAGAAAGGCAGCTCACCAGAAAAACAGGGTGTTTCTCTTTCTGAATGTATACATTTATTGAGTGTTTTATCTTCATATATATATAACATCAATAATACAAAGCGTCCCAACTTCAGCACGAACGACAACCTCTACCATAGACTCCTCCTCAACACAAGCACAATCATCAATATCAGTACCCATGACAACATCACCTCAACCATCTCCTTCAACATCACAGTCTATGACACTATCTCCATCCTCATCATCAGTAACCATAACAACACAGGCTTCATCAGCCTCTATCTCTGCCTCCTTTACACCTGCAGCTACACCTCAATATTTACTTCAGGAGTCACAACATCCCAAATAATCTCAATACTAAATGCCATATCAACATCAGTAATGCCAGAAACAAATGCCACAACACTGACATCCACAAGTGGTTAGTCATCCCATATGTATTTGTTTTGTTCATTATTGTGCCTCTGTATCCTGATGTTCACATGAGAACTGAACATAACTTGGTGTCCTCAGGAGAATTTGATTTGACAAGCATCCATTTTTTTAAGTATGCCCAAGATTGAGGTAGATTAATTTCTTATACTTTGCCATTGAAAATGAAACTTGTTTTCAATGGAATTATTTTTTCTGTCAAATTCTAATGAACAGAATCAACTGTTACCATGAAAGGTGAAACACACATTGGCAAAAGCTGATTCCACACAAAATAGCTACTATTTTTGGATGGCAACTTCCTAAAATATCACTGACAGTATTTTAGATAGATAGATAGATAGATAGATAGATAGATAGATAATTCTTTCTTTTGATTCACATAAAAACAAGATTGTGTTTCACACATGAGGCAGCAATCAGTGCACAACAAAAGACCAATAAATTAGGCTAACACTAAAGTTTGTATGTCTAGCTTAAAACAGAACTAGGACTGGTTAAAATGCAATTAAGATATGACAATAAATAGATAAATAAGTTGATTTGATAAATAAAGAGTCCATTCAATTTAATTCACATTATCTGGTTCAGCAGTCTGATCACTGTGGGGAAAAGGGTGTTTAGCAGAGTTATCTTCAACATCAAGATTCATTTTATCCAGAAGCCCAACCCCAGAATTAACATCAGTCTCTACCATAGGCTCCCCCTCAACACCAGCACAATCATCAACATCAGTACCCATCACAACATCACCTCAACCATCTCCTTCAACATCACAGTCTATGACACTATCTCCATCCTCATCATCAGTAACCATAACAACACAGGCTTCATCATCAGTCTCTATCTCTGCCTCCCCTACACCTGCAGCTACATCTCAAACATCTGCTTCAGAAGCCACCACATCCCCCGTACCATCAACACCAAATCCCACATCATCATCAGGTACACCACAAACGAATGCTACAACATTTACATTCACAAATGGTCAGTCATCACATATCTATTTTTATTTCATAATTTTCTGTTTGTTATTGGTGCCTTTGTGACGTACACCTGTGGTGTATAATTTAGCACTCTACATAACTTGGAATCTATAGAAGAATTTCCATAATGTAGGTTTTTTTTTTTTTCAAAACTATTACCAAGGTTGGCATAGTTTTATTTCTATCTTCATCTTCAATAGTATTTTCTCGTTTATAACACACTCTCATTATGCAATTTGTACAGCCACATTCTACTTAAATCTAGTGGCCAGAATGAAATATTCCCATATGAGGTCAAACACATGCATTCTAAACAGCTGATTCCTCATAGATGGAACTAAAACATTTTAGAAAGGCAGCTCACCAGAAAAACAGGGTGTTTCTCTTTCTGAATGTATACATTTAATGAGTGTATTATCTTATATAACATCAATAATACAAAGCGTCCCAACTTCAGCACTAACGACAACCTCTACCATAGACTCCTCCTCAACACAAGCACAATCATCAACATCAGTACCCATGACAACATCACCTCAACCATCTCCTTCAACATCACAGTCTATGACACTATCTCCATCCTCATCATCAGTAACCATAAAAACACAGGCTTCATCATCAGCCTCTATCTCTGCCTCCTCTACACCTGCAGCTACAACCTCAATATTTACTTCAGGAGCCACAACATCCCAAATAATCTCAACACTAAATGCCATTTCAACATCAGTAATGCCAGAAACAAATGCCACAACACTGACATCCACAAGTGGTTAGTCATCCCATATGTATTTGTTTTGTTCATTATTGTGCCTCTGTATCCTGATGTTCACATGAGAACTGAACATAACTTGGTGTCCTCAGGAGAATTTGATTTGACAAGCATCCATTTTTTTTAAGTATGCCCAAGATTGAGGTAGATTAATTTCTTATACTTTGCCATTGAAAATGAAACTTCTTTTCAATGAAATTATTTTTTCTGTCAAATTCTAATGAACAGAATCAACTGTTACCATGAAAGGTGAAACACGCATTGGCAACAGCTGATTCCACACAAAATAACTACTTTTTTTGGATGGCAACTTCCTAAAATATCACTGACAGTATTTTAGATAGATAGATAGATAGATAGATAGATAAACTTTCTTTTGATTCACATAAAAACAAGATTGTGTTTCACACATGAGGCAGCAATCAGTGCACAACAAAAGACCAATTGATTATGCTAACACTAAAGTTTGTATGTCTAGCTTAAAACAGAACTAGGACTGGTTAAAATGCAATTAAAATATAACAATAAATAGATAAATAAGTTGGTTTGATAAATAAACAGTCAATTCAATTTAATTCACATTCTCTGGTTCAGCAGTATGATCACTGTGGGGAAAAATGTGTTTAGCAGAGTTATCTTCAACATCAAGATTAATTTTATCCAGAACCCCAACCCCAGAATTAACATCAGTCTCTACCATAGGCTCCCCCTCAACACCAGCACAATCATCAACATCAGTGCCCATCACAACATCACCTCAACCATCTTCTTCAACATCACAGTCTATGACACTATCTCCATCCTCATCATCAGTAACCATAACAACAAAGGCTTCACCATCAGTCTCTATCTCTGCTACGTCTACACCTGCAGCTACATCTCCATCATCTGCTTCAGAAGCCACCACATCCCCCGTACCATCAACACCAAATCCCACATCATCATCAGGTACACCACAAACGAATTTACATTCACAAATGATCAGTCATCACATATCTATTTTTATATCATAATTTTCTGTTTATTATTGGTGCCTTTGTGACATACATCTGTTGTGCATAATTTAGCACTGTACATAACTTGGAATCTTTAGAAGAATTTCCATAATGTACAGTTTTTTTTTTTCAAAACTATAACCAAGGTTGGCATAGTTTTTTTTCTATCTTCATCTTCAATAGTATTTTCTCATTTATAACACACTCTCATTATGCAATTTGTACAGCCACATTCTACTTAACTCGAGTGGCCAGAATGAAATATTCCCATTATGAGGTCAAACACAGGCTTCTAAACAGCTGATTCCTCATACCGGTACATGGAACTCAAACTTTTTAGAAAGGCAGCTCACCAGAAAAACAGGGTGTTTCTCTTTCTGAATGTATACATTTATTGAGTGTTTTATCTTCATATATATATAACATCAATAATACAAAGCGTCCCAACTTCAGCACGAACGACAACCTCTACCATAGACTCCTCCTCAACACAAGCACAATCATCAATATCAGTACCCATGACAACATCACCTCAACCATCTCCTTCAACATCACAGTCTATGACACTATCTCCATCCTCATCATCAGTAACCATAACAACACAGGCTTCATCATCAGCCTCTATCTCTGCCTCCTTTACACCTGCAGCTACAACCTCAATATTTCCTTCAGGAGCCACAACATCCCAAATAATCTCAATACTAAATGCCATATCAACATCCGTAATGCCAGAAACAAATGCCACAACACTGACATCCACAAGTGGTTAGTCATCCCATATGTATTTGTTTTGTTCATTATTGTGCCTCTGTATCCTGATGTTCACAAGAGAACTGAACATAACTTGGTGTCCTCAGGAGAATTTGATTTGACAAGCATCCATTTTTTTAAGTATGCCCAAGATTGAGGTAGATTAATTTCTTATACTTTGCCATTTAAAATGAAACTTGTTTTCAATGAAATTATTTTTTCTGTCAAATTCTAATGAACAGAATCAACTGTTACCATGAAAGGTGAAACACACGTTGGCAAAAGCTGATTCCACACAAAATAACTACTATTTTTGGATGGCAACTTCCTAAAATATCACTGACAGTATTTTAGATAGATAGATAGATAGATAGATAATTCTTTCTTTTGATTCACATAAAAACAAGATTGTGTTTCACAATCAGTGCACAAGATTGTGTGCACAATCAGTGCACACCAAAAGACCAATTAATTATGCTAACACTAAAGTTTGTATGTCTAGCTTAAAACAGAACTAGGACTGGTTAAAATGCAATTAAAATATAACAATAAAGAGATAAATAAGTTGGTTTGATAAATAAAGAGTCAATTCAATTTAATTCACATTATCTGGTTCAGCAGTCTGATCACTGTGGGGAAAAGGGTGTTTAGCAGAGTTATCTTCAACATCAAGATTCATTTTATCCAGAACCCCAACCCCAGAATTAACATCAGTCTCTACAATAGGCTCCCCCTCAACACCAGCACAATCATCAACATCAGTGCCCATCACAACATCACCTCAACCATCTTCTTCAACATCACAGTCTATGACACTATCTCCATCCTCATCATCAGTAACCATAACAACACAGGCTTCACCATCAGTCTCTATCTCTGCTTCCTCTACACCTGCAGCTACATCTCCATCATCTGCTTCAGAAGCCACCACATCCCCCGTACCATCAACACCAAATCCCACATCATCAGGTACACCACAAACGAATGCTACAACATTTACATTTACAAATGGTCAGTCATCACATATCTATTTTTATTTCATAATTTTCTGTTTGTTATTGGTGCCTTTGTGACGTACACCTGTGGTGTATAATTTAGCACTCTACATAACTTGGAATCTATAGAAGAATTTCCATAATGTAGTTTTTTTTTTTTTTCAAAACTATAACCAAGGTTGGCATAGTTTTATTTCTATAGTTTTATTTCTATCTTCATCTTCAATAGTATTTTCTCATTTATAACACACTCTCATTATGCAATTTGTACAGCAACATTCTACTTAAATCTAGTGGCCAGAATGAAACATTCCCATATGAGGTCAAACACATGCATTCTAAACAGCTGATTCCTCATAGATGGAACTCAAACATGTTAGAAAGGCAGTTCACCAGAAAAACAGGGTGTTTCTCTTTCTGAATGTATACATTTAATGAGTGTATTATCTTATATAACATCAATAATACAAAGCGTCCCAACTTCAGCACTAACGACAACCTCTACCATAGACTCCTCCTCAACACAAGCACAATCATCAATATCAGTACCCATGACAACATCACCTCAACCATCTCCTTCAACATCACAGTCTATGACACTATCTCCATCCTCATCATCAGTAACCATAACAACACAGGCTTCATCAGCCTCTATCTCTGCCTCCTCTACACCTGCAGCTACAACCTCAATATTTCCTTCAGAAGCCACAACATCCCAAATAATCTCAATACTAAATGCCATATCAACATCAGTATTGCCAGAAACAAATGCCACAACACTGACATCCACAAGTGGTTAGTCATCCCATATGTATTTGTTTTGTTCATTATTGTGCCTCTGTATCCTGATGTTCACATGAGAACTGAACATAACTTGGTGTCCTCAGGAGAATTTGATTTGACAAGCATCCATTTTTTTAAGTATGCCCAAGATTGAGGTAGATTAATTTCTTATACTTTGCCATTGAAAATGAAACTTGTTTTCAATGGAATTATTTTTTCTGTCAAATTCTAATGAACAGAATCAACTGTTACCATGAAAGGTGAAACACACATTGGCAAAAGCTGATTCCACACAAAATAGCTACTATTTTTGGATGGCAACTTCCTAAAATATCACTGACAGTATTTTAGATAGATAGATAGATAGATAGATAGATAGATAGATAATTCTTTCTTTTGATTCACATAAAAACAAGATTGTGTTTCACACATGAGGCAGCAATCAGTGCACAACAAAAGACCAATAAATTAGGCTAACACTAAAGTTTGTATGTCTAGCTTAAAACAGAACTAGGACTGGTTAAAATGCAATTAAGATATGACAATAAATAGATAAATAAGTTGATTTGATAAATAAAGAGTCCATTCAATTTAATTCACATTATCTGGTTCAGCAGTCTGATCACTGTGGGGAAAAGGGTGTTTAGCAGAGTTATCTTCAACATCAAGATTCATTTTATCCAGAAGCCCAACCCCAGAATTAACATCAGTCTCTACCATAGGCTCCCCCTCAACACCAGCACAATCATCAACATCAGTACCCATCACAACATCACCTCAACCATCTCCTTCAACATCACAGTCTATGACACTATCTCCATCCTCATCATCAGTAACCATAACAACACAGGCTTCATCATCAGTCTCTATCTCTGCCTCCCCTACACCTGCAGCTACATCTCAAACATCTGCTTCAGAAGCCACCACATCCCCCGTACCATCAACACCAAATCCCACATCATCATCAGGTACACCACAAACGAATGCTACAACATTTACATTCACAAATGGTCAGTCATCACATATCTATTTTTATTTCATAATTTTCTGTTTGTTATTGGTGCCTTTGTGACGTACACCTGTGGTGTATAATTTAGCACTCTACATAACTTGGAATCTATAGAAGAATTTCCATAATGTAGGTTTTTTTTTTTTTCAAAACTATTACCAAGGTTGGCATAGTTTTATTTCTATCTTCATCTTCAATAGTATTTTCTCGTTTATAACACACTCTCATTATGCAATTTGTACAGCCACATTCTACTTAAATCTAGTGGCCAGAATGAAATATTCCCATATGAGGTCAAACACATGCATTCTAAACAGCTGATTCCTCATAGATGGAACTAAAACATTTTAGAAAGGCAGCTCACCAGAAAAACAGGGTGTTTCTCTTTCTGAATGTATACATTTAATGAGTGTATTATCTTATATAACATCAATAATACAAAGCGTCCCAACTTCAGCACTAACGACAACCTCTACCATAGACTCCTCCTCAACACAAGCACAATCATCAACATCAGTACCCATGACAACATCACCTCAACCATCTCCTTCAACATCACAGTCTATGACACTATCTCCATCCTCATCATCAGTAACCATAAAAACACAGGCTTCATCATCAGCCTCTATCTCTGCCTCCTCTACACCTGCAGCTACAACCTCAATATTTACTTCAGGAGCCACAACATCCCAAATAATCTCAACACTAAATGCCATTTCAACATCAGTAATGCCAGAAACAAATGCCACAACACTGACATCCACAAGTGGTTAGTCATCCCATATGTATTTGTTTTGTTCATTATTGTGCCTCTGTATCCTGATGTTCACATGAGAACTGAACATAACTTGGTGTCCTCAGGAGAATTTGATTTGACAAGCATCCATTTTTTTTAAGTATGCCCAAGATTGAGGTAGATTAATTTCTTATACTTTGCCATTGAAAATGAAACTTCTTTTCAATGAAATTATTTTTTCTGTCAAATTCTAATGAACAGAATCAACTGTTACCATGAAAGGTGAAACACGCATTGGCAACAGCTGATTCCACACAAAATAACTACTTTTTTTGGATGGCAACTTCCTAAAATATCACTGACAGTATTTTAGATAGATAGATAGATAGATAGATAGATAAACTTTCTTTTGATTCACATAAAAACAAGATTGTGTTTCACACATGAGGCAGCAATCAGTGCACAACAAAAGACCAATTGATTATGCTAACACTAAAGTTTGTATGTCTAGCTTAAAACAGAACTAGGACTGGTTAAAATGCAATTAAAATATAACAATAAATAGATAAATAAGTTGGTTTGATAAATAAACAGTCAATTCAATTTAATTCACATTCTCTGGTTCAGCAGTATGATCACTGTGGGGAAAAATGTGTTTAGCAGAGTTATCTTCAACATCAAGATTAATTTTATCCAGAACCCCAACCCCAGAATTAACATCAGTCTCTACCATAGGCTCCCCCTCAACACCAGCACAATCATCAACATCAGTGCCCATCACAACATCACCTCAACCATCTTCTTCAACATCACAGTCTATGACACTATCTCCATCCTCATCATCAGTAACCATAACAACAAAGGCTTCACCATCAGTCTCTATCTCTGCTACGTCTACACCTGCAGCTACATCTCCATCATCTGCTTCAGAAGCCACCACATCCCCCGTACCATCAACACCAAATCCCACATCATCATCAGGTACACCACAAACGAATTTACATTCACAAATGATCAGTCATCACATATCTATTTTTATATCATAATTTTCTGTTTATTATTGGTGCCTTTGTGACATACATCTGTTGTGCATAATTTAGCACTGTACATAACTTGGAATCTTTAGAAGAATTTCCATAATGTACAGTTTTTTTTTTTCAAAACTATAACCAAGGTTGGCATAGTTTTTTTTCTATCTTCATCTTCAATAGTATTTTCTCATTTATAACACACTCTCATTATGCAATTTGTACAGCCACATTCTACTTAACTCGAGTGGCCAGAATGAAATATTCCCATTATGAGGTCAAACACAGGCTTCTAAACAGCTGATTCCTCATACCGGTACATGGAACTCAAACTTTTTAGAAAGGCAGCTCACCAGAAAAACAGGGTGTTTCTCTTTCTGAATGTATACATTTATTGAGTGTTTTATCTTCATATATATATAACATCAATAATACAAAGCGTCCCAACTTCAGCACGAACGACAACCTCTACCATAGACTCCTCCTCAACACAAGCACAATCATCAATATCAGTACCCATGACAACATCACCTCAACCATCTCCTTCAACATCACAGTCTATGACACTATCTCCATCCTCATCATCAGTAACCATAACAACACAGGCTTCATCATCAGCCTCTATCTCTGCCTCCTTTACACCTGCAGCTACAACCTCAATATTTCCTTCAGGAGCCACAACATCCCAAATAATCTCAATACTAAATGCCATATCAACATCCGTAATGCCAGAAACAAATGCCACAACACTGACATCCACAAGTGGTTAGTCATCCCATATGTATTTGTTTTGTTCATTATTGTGCCTCTGTATCCTGATGTTCACAAGAGAACTGAACATAACTTGGTGTCCTCAGGAGAATTTGATTTGACAAGCATCCATTTTTTTAAGTATGCCCAAGATTGAGGTAGATTAATTTCTTATACTTTGCCATTTAAAATGAAACTTGTTTTCAATGAAATTATTTTTTCTGTCAAATTCTAATGAACAGAATCAACTGTTACCATGAAAGGTGAAACACACGTTGGCAAAAGCTGATTCCACACAAAATAACTACTATTTTTGGATGGCAACTTCCTAAAATATCACTGACAGTATTTTAGATAGATAGATAGATAGATAGATAATTCTTTCTTTTGATTCACATAAAAACAAGATTGTGTTTCACAATCAGTGCACAAGATTGTGTGCACAATCAGTGCACACCAAAAGACCAATTAATTATGCTAACACTAAAGTTTGTATGTCTAGCTTAAAACAGAACTAGGACTGGTTAAAATGCAATTAAAATATAACAATAAAGAGATAAATAAGTTGGTTTGATAAATAAAGAGTCAATTCAATTTAATTCACATTATCTGGTTCAGCAGTCTGATCACTGTGGGGAAAAGGGTGTTTAGCAGAGTTATCTTCAACATCAAGATTCATTTTATCCAGAACCCCAACCCCAGAATTAACATCAGTCTCTACAATAGGCTCCCCCTCAACACCAGCACAATCATCAACATCAGTGCCCATCACAACATCACCTCAACCATCTTCTTCAACATCACAGTCTATGACACTATCTCCATCCTCATCATCAGTAACCATAACAACACAGGCTTCACCATCAGTCTCTATCTCTGCTTCCTCTACACCTGCAGCTACATCTCCATCATCTGCTTCAGAAGCCACCACATCCCCCGTACCATCAACACCAAATCCCACATCATCAGGTACACCACAAACGAATGCTACAACATTTACATTTACAAATGGTCAGTCATCACATATCTATTTTTATTTCATAATTTTCTGTTTGTTATTGGTGCCTTTGTGACGTACACCTGTGGTGTATAATTTAGCACTCTACATAACTTGGAATCTATAGAAGAATTTCCATAATGTAGTTTTTTTTTTTTTTCAAAACTATAACCAAGGTTGGCATAGTTTTATTTCTATAGTTTTATTTCTATCTTCATCTTCAATAGTATTTTCTCATTTATAACACACTCTCATTATGCAATTTGTACAGCAACATTCTACTTAAATCTAGTGGCCAGAATGAAACATTCCCATATGAGGTCAAACACATGCATTCTAAACAGCTGATTCCTCATAGATGGAACTCAAACATGTTAGAAAGGCAGTTCACCAGAAAAACAGGGTGTTTCTCTTTCTGAATGTATACATTTAATGAGTGTATTATCTTATATAACATCAATAATACAAAGCGTCCCAACTTCAGCACTAACGACAACCTCTACCATAGACTCCTCCTCAACACAAGCACAATCATCAATATCAGTACCCATGACAACATCACCTCAACCATCTCCTTCAACATCACAGTCTATGACACTATCTCCATCCTCATCATCAGTAACCATAACAACACAGGCTTCATCAGCCTCTATCTCTGCCTCCTCTACACCTGCAGCTACAACCTCAATATTTCCTTCAGAAGCCACAACATCCCAAATAATCTCAATACTAAATGCCATATCAACATCAGTATTGCCAGAAACAAATGCCACAACACTGACATCCACAAGTGGTTAGTCATCCCATATGTATTTGTTTTGTTCATTATTGTGCCTCTGTATCCTGATGTTCACATGAGAACTGAACATAACTTGGTGTCCTCAGGAGAATTTGATTTGACAAGCATCCATTTTTTTTAAGTATGCCCAAGATTGAGGTAGATTCATTTCTTATACTTTGCCATTGAAAATGAAACTTCTTTTCAATTAAATTATTTTTTCTGTCAAATTCCTACGGAACAGAATCAACTGTTACCATGAAAGGTGAAACACGCATTGGCAACAGCTGATTCCACACAAAATAACTACTATTTTTGGATGGCAACTTCCTAAAATATCACTGACAGTATTTTAGATAGATAGATAGATAGATAGATAAACTTTCTTTTGATTCACATAAAAACAAGATTGTGTTTCACACATGAGGCAGCAATCAGCGCACACCAAAAGACCAATTAATTATGCTAACACTAAAGTTTGTATGTCTAGCTTAAAACAGAACTAGGACTGGTTAAAATGCAATTAAAATATGACTATAGATAGATAAATAAGTTGGTTTGATACAAACATCTGCTTCAGAAGCCACCACATCCCCCGTACCATCAACACCAAATCCCACATCATCATCAGGTACGCCACAAACAAATGTCACAACACTTGGAGTAATATGGTGTTGCAGTGCCTACTTTAAAGACTTTATTTTCATTGTAAACAGAACAAACAACAAAATTAATGGTGTAACTCCAGTTAGTGCTTGAGAAATGTCAGAATACATTAGGTAACAATGAAACTGAAAGTTAAAACATGACCTCTCCATGTCAGAGAAACAGTCCACACAAATAATTGTATTAAAACTCTTTGATCCAAAATTAGGAACAACCATGTAAAATATTAAGATTCTTGAGAAAATCTCAACAAAATTAATTTCACAAAGATAGCCTGGACCAGAGGAGAAAAAGGAGACCAGAACAGTTTGATCAGTATGATTAGTAAGTCACTCTAGGCTTCAATCAGTGATTTTAAAGGGACACCAGGCAACATTTTCGTGTTAATTAATCATCTTCGTAAGTCGGTATATGATTAAATGACTCATTACGGGGCGAATGAAGGCTCTCTCGCCCGCCCCTACTGCCTGTAGGAAGAATATCCCACTTGCAAGTTCGGTGTATCCTACCCCCCGACCGAAGCAGGATCAGTTTACAGCACAGAGGCAGGCTAACGAAACGCTAGAGATTGTTGCAAACGTGTGTATAATGGCAGAGCCAGCGAAGAAGCAGCGAAAACCCTTGACGGAAGACGCAAAGAAAAAGAAAAGAGCTTCAGACCGAGCGAGGGGGAGTTTCGTAGAGAAAAAGCATCAGGCTTGCCTGGTGTCCCTTTAAGGGTTGGGTAGGCTGGGGGCCAAAGCAAGGGGTTCATTGAGAACTCTCAGGGATCACTAGAATGTCAAAGACAGCGGTTTCAATAGCTCCTTTGCTTTAGTATAATTTCTAATATATTTCCTATGTAACACTTACATAAAATGCTGATGAAAATAATTTTGGCCTATCAAATTGTTGATAGAAATCTGTGAAACTTTAAGGCACGGCCAATGAAACTTTATGTATAGGAGTTGATAACCAGTTAGCAACTTAGTTGGTTGGCAACGGGAAATTGCATTGCAACCAACACAGTTGCTACCTTAGTTAGCAACTATGGTTTTGGGAAACGCGTCCCTGGTTATGATTATCAATACTAATAAAGTACTCTGAATAACTTTCACTGTAACTTCACCCTTTACTTCAGAACTCACCACAATGCCTGCTTCTATGTCACCTTCATCATCAACAACACAACTAACATCAGAACTCACCACAACAGCTGTTTCTATGTCAGCATCACCAACAACACAACTAAAATCAGAACTCACCACAACAACTGCTTCTATGTCAGTATCACCAACAACACAACTAACATCAGAACTCACCACAACAGCTGCTTCTATGTCAACATCACCAACAACACAACTAACATCAGAACTCACCACAACAGCTGCTTCTATGTCAACATCACAACTAACATCAGAACTCACACCAACTTCAACCGCAACCTTGGACCCCACCACATTTCACACTCTAACATCGGAACCAGCAAAAACAACTTCTCTAACATCAACATCCACCACTAGTGAGTCTAAGGAACTTTTCATATTGAGAAATATGCTAAAGTGCATGTGCAACATGTAGCGTAGGTCCTACGGAACATTTCAATGAAGTGCCAACAGAAATAGCCTAGTCCATTAACAGGGTTGGGTAGTAACGGATTACATGTAATCTGGATTACGTAATCAGATTACAAAAATCAAGTAACTATAATCAGCCCAGATTACAATAAAAAAATTGTGTAATCAGATTACAGTTACATTGTTGGGGATTACCTGATTACATTTTATCATGCAAACAATGCAACTTCTGTCAACTTCCGCCTACTGTAGCTATCTTTTAATTTGACAAGCTTCGGGCTTGCCGGTTCGATCCCCGACTAGTAGAAAAAATCTGGGCTCTCTAATGCCCACATCCACGGCTGAAGTGCCTTTGAGTAAGGCACCTAACCCCTCACTGACTAATCTTAATGTAGCCTCTTGTTTTAGTGTTACTGTTTACTTTGAGAAAGTCACCAGGTTCCCCTGGTTGAAAAACATCCCAAATGAATAATTTTCTCACACCCACAATTGAAATGGACATGGTGTCATACATTAAGATTTTAAGATGGTGGCTACATTAAGATTTTTGGAGGAAAAGATCAGTTAATTCACACAGGAATGTTTTACTCAGAGCAAAGAGATTTCTTAGATGTAATGAAATAATAAAGAGAAAAATAGAATGAGAATTCTTTCATCAATTCAGTGGTGGTGTCTTTTACTTAAGGGACATATTTATTGAAGTAATGTAAAAGTAATCCGATTACATTACATATTTTTGGTAATCCAACTGATTACGTTACTGATTACAAAAATTGCCATGTAATTTGTAGTCAGTAATGGATTACATTCCAAAGTAATCTGACCCAACCCTGTCCATTAATTATGTTCAGTTCATGTGTAACAGTGTAGAAGTGTAAACAATGTTTAGCTCGTAGATTATAGCTTAAACTTTAAGTGCTTCGGTGATATTTAGTTGACATGAGTGCAATGTCACTTGCCACGCACATTAGCGCCAAAGTTTTTAACTGGCAAACACTGGATGAACAATGGATTTTATGGAGCTGCGTCGATAAAAATAAAACTGAATCGTAATTTACACAGTGGCAGTAGCAAAATGCAATGCTGGTGTGCAAAGTTGTATTGAGAACAATGGAATCTAATGTAATTAAATGTCGAAAGTGGAATGCACCGCACTCATGTCGGCACTGGTGTCCACAGCTCTTTAAAGAGCCATTCAGCCGACCGTGAGTTCAGAACTGCGTTGGTGTTTATTATCTCCATGACTAAAGCAGGAGGGCTAGGCAAAAGCCTACTAGGAAGTGTCTGTGGCAGTTTGAGGACAAGAAACGGTGCATCAAAGGATCAAAATAGTAGCAGCCAAAGAGGATTGTTGATAACAGAACAAGTGATGGTGTAAAATGAAAAAATACTAGATGTACCGCATAGCGGTACAAAATATGACCGCCGCTCAGTCCTGTACATCCGTTCCGCAAAAATAAATCACACTTCAATTTGTCTCCATATTTTACTCCATCCCCCACTCTTGAAACTTTTGTGTATGCTTGTTTGGCATGCCTGAATGTGTGTGTGCGGCTGCACAGAAAGTAGCCTACTGGTGCTGAAAAGGTGAATAGATTGTAGAATAGCCAAAGAAGATGTAGCATTGTTAGAAAACCTTTAAAATCTCTAAACAATCACAAGTAGGGCAGTTCATCACAGTTCATCCATTGCAACTGGATTGATGAAAGGTCACTTACACCTGTAGGCTACATTGTATTTGGGAAAAGCAAAAGGTATCAGCATAATGTTATTTATTTATTTATTTATTTATAAACAAAAACATCTCTGTCAGTTCCATGCCGTTTTCAACAGCTATCAAAAACAAAGGTCATTTTTGGATGGATGGATTTTTTGTGAATGTTTCTTCTTCTACATAAGATTTTAGTCATCTTTAGTTCATGTAATACTTTATTGTCAATGCACAAATTAAGTAACAGTAGTCTGAAACGTTATTGTTAATGCACAAATTAAGTAACAGTAGTCTGAAACGAAATGCTGTTTTACATCTAACCAGTGGTGCAAATAACTGACATGTCCAAATAGGCCTTGATGAAATGCGTCGCTAGACTGTTCATACACATTTTAACGGGCCAAAGTTGAAGAGCTGTTGTCCTTTATTGTTCATGCAAATATAGGCTGATTCATGTTCCCTTGCATTGTGTAACTGAGGTCCATGGCTAGTCTGGCTTTCACCAGACCAAGCTCAATCTTTTAAGAAATCAAAAAATAAATAGCGGGCAGATCAGGCTGGGTTCACCCAGCCTAGTCCATAGGCACCCGATATTGTTTAATTTTGGCTCTGGCTATTCTAAATGCAAAAATGCATCAGGGAGTTATGACAAAACTGTAACTAACAAACTAGATCCTAATAGAAAGCTGTTAGCTTCCCTAAAATACAGGCAGGCTTATAAGGTAGGCCTATTTACAACATAAATTGTCAATAGGCTATGCTGGCGACACAAATAAAATCTCCTTTGGAAACCAATGGCTTACGCCTTACAGTATCAAGCGGACTTAAACTGCCATATCGTGGCGAAAAGTTGTAATAAAATTCACGCAGCTCCATGAGTCAAGGAAAGCGCGAATGAAGTAGCCACTTCTAAATGGAACCCACTACACAGTAGCTTAAGGTGTGTTGCTAAAGCAGCCATAATGAAATGAAGGTGTCATTGTTTGGATACTTCACACACACGTGCTTTTTAATTTCACAGACTACAACCAGAGACTTTCTAATGTGGAGACACAGCACTCAAAAAATACTCCATAGAAATGCATGGGGCTAGTTTGTCACGCCAATATGGCCGTTGTCTACACATATCCCACCCCTTCCTCGGCAAAACGTCGACATGTGAATACATTGAGCCAATCATGTGGTGTGATGTGAATACATTGAGCTAATCATATGGTGTGTTGTGAAGACATCGTGCCAATCATGTGTTGTGATCTCGCCGCTGGAGCAAGATTGGTGTCGTGAAGCCTTGCGCACGCGCAGTTCGACCCAAAGACTGTGCCCGATGAGTGCCCATAAAACGTTGGTATATGGCCGCCGAGTGGAGGGACTTGCCTAAAAGGACTTTGCTACAACTACCAAGCTGGAATCAAAGCACATCGATTCCCCTCTCACACCCTGCACGCACTTAAAACAAAATAAACAGGCGTCTCAATCTCACGCATGTATAGGCAAAACTGTATCAGACGGGTGTAACGTTGGTAAATCTTCCATTGCACAGAATGATTTTTGTAGCATGTGCAACAAATGACAGTCGAAAGATACAATTACAGTGCTGCTATCAATTTGCTTGGTATAACCGCATTTATAGTTTTCTACAAATGCAATCAATCAAATGGGCCTCCATCACTCAACCAACGCTAACGGTAACATTACCTAGGTCCTTATTGATATTATAAGATTAACGTACCTGCAGTAAAAACCAAGCATGTCCAATAAACATCCTCAGATTTATTTCCGCTTCAATAAGAAATGGGAATTACATTTCATGTGAACATCGTCCTATCCTTATTAGACGTTCTCTGCGGTAAACTAAGTCCTTGTAGGAAGCGTCCATTGTTTTTCCAACCCACTTTTAACTTCCAACAAAATTACGTCTCACTGCAACGATGCGCCATCTAGTGGACAAACGACTACTTATCGCCAATACTGGAAATGCAGCCATGATGATGATGATGAATATTTATTTTGGCTTTCTTTTAATCCTACTGAATTTGTAATTATGTATCGGCCGTTCTAATACCGATAGTATGTGGGTGCCTGTGTGTGTGTGCATGTGTATATGTGTGCACCGACATCTACAGGCCAATGAGTGTACAGTCACTAAATGTACACATAACCTAATTTTTTTTAGACCCCCCCATGGATGAAATTCTACGAAACTTGGCATACCCCCAGAGAATGCCAGGTCAATCATACACATAAACTTTGGTGCAGTTCTGAACATCTTAACTGAAGATAGGGGTGATTAAAGAGTAATAATATTGCATTTTAATTTTTTACCGGGGGGGTGCAAATCACAAATGAGTGATTATGGGCCAGGTTGATGTGGGCCCTTGAGACCAACATACCATAAAAGATTCTTCATCCTCGGTGCCACGGTTCAGGTAGTTATTTAGGAAAAACTGCTTTTTTGCGGTTCGGGGGGCCCAGCGCGGGGGGGGGGGGAGTGGCCCCCGGGGATGAAACGAAATTTTTCCGTAAAAGTCTAGTGGTGCTACATACCCACCAAATTTGCCCCGGTGGTTCGGTGTCCTGGGTATCGTTGACCAAAAATTCAGGAAGTAGATGACGGGGAAAAAAAAAAAAAAACTTTGACAATCCCTATATGACCGCTTTGCTAGCGGCGGTCATAATTAAGCGGCACGCGATTAATGTGATTAAAAAAAATGAACGCGTTATGCTTTGTCCTTAATCGCATCGCGATTAACGTGTTAACACTGACAGCCCTAAAAGTGAGATATCAATCATCATCAACAATGACAAGCCAGCTGGAACCTGCCACTCGTTTTCTCTCCCTCTCGTGTGCACTCAGACCCGTTCTCAATTAAATGGAGTAGCATACATTGAAGTTGGATCTTAACTCATTGAGTGCCAAAAACGTAATATTACGTTTTTCCTTCCCATGTGTTGAGTGCCAAAAACGTAATATTACGTTTTTAGCTTTTTTTTTTTAATTACGAAACTAGACACTCTAACACACCTTATATGTGATTTTGTGAACTCTGTGATGAATGGAAATGGAATATATGACGATCGAAAACTCATGAAAACGCACAATCTGGACATTTTATCTGGACATTTAATCTTAAAACTCTGCTTTTGATGGTTGCCGCTTTGGGTTGAATCAGTGACACATGAACGTCAGGTCAAAACCAGGCCATTTTCGTGGGTTTATCACTAGGTGGCAGTCTCGCTAGGTCACTACCCGGAAACTTTACAGGCAACACTTCATATTTCATCAAAGACGCTACATCTCCATTTCTAGAAATAAAACAGGGATTTTGATGAAAACTAGCCACTGTTTAGCTTGGGATTTCTTAGGACCAGAGGCATGTAGAAATAAACGGTTTGTACCCACTGAGAGCTTAAAGTCTCACCTTTCAAACAAGCCATAGTATGTGTCCATAGCTATAACATAAAATACGCTGTGGCTCTACAAAAATCATCAACAATGATCAAGATTGCTGGCACTCTGGGCCAAAGCTTCCGAAAACAGCGCGGCATTCAATGAGTTAAAGGGGAACTTGGCAACTATTTCAACTTAATAAACCCGTTTAGAAATCATTTGGATGGTTAAATGACCTGTTCCGGTGAAAATGGTGACTTTCCCCGCTGCGCCTAGCGTCCCCAGGCGGAAAACAAACCTTGCAACATTGAGACTACCGTCCCGGAAAGAGAAGTGAGAAACAAGAAACTCGTTTTAAATCGCGTTTCTTACCTTGTAACATCCACATAGTTCTGCCAAACTTATGCTAACAGTTCGCTAGCTTGTAAACAAATCCATGTGCTTTATCATTACCTTTTCACACAGTTTGAAATAGCATAATGTGCAATTTCTCCAGCAGAGGGGGAAATCCTGCCAAGTTTCCCTTTAATGGAGAGGACCCGGAAAGCATCATCTTTATGTAACATGCAGTGTATTTTGACATCGTAAACACTGTCTAACAAGAGTGAAAAGCAGTTTGCAGTAAAGCTACTATTTATTGGCTAAATGTTGGTCCGTCCTCTATCTCTTGGTGCCCTACGCACAGTGCGTGATGCTTATGGTGGTAGCGGCAGCACTGATCAGGCAACTTTATAAACTGAAACTTTTCGCCTACAAGCTCCTCACATTCCTCTCCATCTTCAGCTAACTCCATAGACAATAAAATAAACTCTCAGGCTTGCGGCTTAATGTTTTTTGTGGCTTCCGTTACATGACATCAACCCCCCACAAAGGTGTAGTGGCAAAATTTCGTTCTTGGGGTTCATTAAATTAAACCACTTCGTGTGGGCAGCCTAAGGATTTCTGACTCGTCTCAATATCCAATGCTTCACCGTTATTCATTTTACTTTCAGTGTACTCACGGACCAGTTGAGTTTCCTTTTGTTTTCTTTAATTCTTGAAGTCTTGGTAACACAAAAGTATCTTGGTACAAACAAAAAGGGGTAAAATAAAACAGAAATATCACTTGGTTAGACTATATTCATTTAAGGCACGGGACACAAGGACACAGAAGCGCGGTCAAAAAACTATGTGCCTTCATTGCTGCACGCACGTCAACTGACCAGCACATCTCTCCTACTAAATCACACATATTCCTTAGAATTAGAGTTAACCAATCAAAATGCAGCATTAATCACACAGTTCTAAATAAGCATATGCAAATTATAACTAATCTAAAACAATACTAAATATTATTCTGGCATAGCCAATTGTTCCATTTCCTACTGAGCTGTTCTGGAATCTTCTCGTCCCAACCAAGTTCCTCCTTGCACAGCTGTTGCAGTATCAACTTTGCAGGAAGAATTGCCGGAGCGAGGAATCTGAGCGGGTCATAGATGGAACTTGTGATCGAGAGAATTCCTCGTCTTGTGACAGGCTTTTCTTTAACGTTGATCCTGAACTTGAAGGCATCAGACTCAGTGCTCCATAGAACACCCAAAGCTCTTTCCATGGGTAGCGCGTCGTGAGTCAAGTCCAGGTCTCGGATGTCTTTTGCTCTTTCATGGTCAGGGATAGAGGAGAGCAAAGCTCGGCTGTTGCTTGTCCACTTCGTTAAACCAAATCCTCCGCTAGCGCACAATGCTGTGAGGTCTTTGTACAGCTTGACTGCTTGATCTTCATTGGCAACAGATGTCAATGAGTCATTGACATAGAAGTTTTTCAGTATTGAGTTCACAGCTTCTGGTACATGCTGCGGTTCTCCTCAGCTGTTCTTCGAAGTGCGTAGTTCGCGCAACTAGGAGAAGAAGTCGCACCAAAAATGTGGACTGTCATCCTGTACTCAGCGATGTCTTGACTTAGGTCTCCTGCTGGCAACCACAGGAAGCGCTGCAGGTCGGTATCTTCTTCGGGAATGCGGACTTGATGGTACATGGCCTCGATGTCTGCAATCATCGCAATTGGTTCTTGCCTGAAGCGGAGAAGCACTCCAATCAACGTTAAATCCGGTCCCTGAAGTAGCTCACTGTTCAGTGAGACTCCCTGGTAGCTGGCCGCACAGTCGAAGATGACGCGGAGCTTCTTCCTCTGTGGGTGATATACCCCGTGGTGGGGAATATACCACAGCTTTCCATCCTGGCGGTTCAGTTGTGCCTTAGGAACCTCAACAGCGTACCCCTTGCTCAGCATGTCATTCATAAAGGCTGTATATTCTTCATGGAACTCGGGATTTCGTTTCAACTTGCTCCTGAGGTTCAATGCACGCTGTAGCACTGAACTGCGGTTGTTCGGCATCTAGACGCACAACCTCTTTGTTGGCAGACTGATGTAGTAATGTCCATCCATAAGGCGGGCAGAACTGGACACAGACTCCATGAATTTGTGGTCCTCTTGAGACATTTCAGATCTTTCATCACGGTGGCGTTCAGGAAAATCATGGTTATACTGTTGTATAAGCAGATGCTCCACACTGTCAATGGCTATTCTGCTCACAGAGGCATGTGACTGTGCATGATCGTCAGCTGCGGTGTCTGTTTCTCTAAGCAGCCCGTTCAGGATCCATCCAAGTGCAGTTTTCACAGCATATGGTCCGTTGTCCTTACTTGGGATCACTTTCCATGGCTCCAAGATGGTGTACTCTTTGGTTCCGATGAGAAGCTCCACTCCAGCATTAATCTGAGGCAGCCTGACCTCACTGAGGTACGGCCACTTGTCAATCTCTCTCTGAAGTGGAATGTTCTCTTGAGACACAGGAATGCTCTTCTGTGTGTACGCCTTTGACAATGCGATGAAGTTGTTGTCTTCAAGGCTGCTGATCTCCAAGTCTGTGAGAACGTAGCTTTCCACCTTGCCCTTGGAGTTGATGGTACTCAACATGAGATCAGTGTGTCTGCCTTGCACATTCAGCTGCCTTGCCAAAGCTTCCGTACAAAATGACGCAGAGCTGCCGGGGTCCATGAATGCATAGACCTTGACAGTCTTGTCACTCTTGCTGGCTTTCACTCGCACAGTAATAATGGCAAGCACACACCTGTCTTCAGCCCCAGTACAGGCACTAGTCTCCTTCTCTTTTGACGTCTCTGGTGGTACACTGGTAGCACTGACTAGGTTCCAACCGGTTTCTCCTTTGTGATCTCCTTAGAGAAATGCAGCAGGCTTGGATGCTTCAGAGCACAAACATCGCATGTCATCTTCTTCTTACATTCCTTGCTCAGATGAGCCTTCACTAGGCAACTGAAACAAAGTCCATTCTTCTTCAAGAAGTCTACTCTGTCACTATGAACCTTTTCTTTAATCTTGCGACACTCTTGCAATGTGTGATTCTTTTCACAAAACAGGCAGGGCTTTGTAAAGGCACTGTTGAGTGACACATCTGACTTGGCCTTTGTGTCGCTTGACTCACTTCCACTTACTTGGTCAACTTTAGTAGCAAAACTACTTCTTTGCTTTCCTTCTTTCTTTAGTTTGTTTCCCTGCTGGGGTTTCTTTGTGACCTTTTCTGTGGCTGTGGCGTCAATATCGCCAAAGAGTGGGTCAGACACAATCTGCTTGACGTTCCACGAAGCTTACCAGCTCTGTGAATCTTGCTCTTTTGTTATTCTTCTCCTGGATGTCATATGCATGAACTCTCCATCTTTCTCGTACTTTGAACGGCAACTTTGAAATGATGGCCCTCATGGTAGTGGGATTATCCATCTCTTCCATATAATCCAGATCTTCCATGGCATTACGACAGCTCACCAGGAAAACAGAATTGCTGACTTGCTGTAATTGACACTCTTGATCTCCTTGAAATTCTAGAAACACTGTCCATTGGTGTTATCTCTTGATCAGCAACTTGTAGGGTTGGGACTTTTCAGGAATTTTCATGTTCGAATATTGATAACGTTATCAAACAATTAATCGATTATTCACTAAAGCATGACGTCACTTGTCTCCGCTCAGACATCGACATGGTTTGAATTTGCCTTCACCATCACCCCCACACAAATTATAGTTTTTTTTTACAAAAAATAGATTTATTAAGGAAATATGCCATTTAGTGGTCAACTTTAGTTTATTACAGTGCATTATGGAATCCGACGGATTTTTAACATGTAGGCTATGCAAACGCATCACTGCCTGATCACTTTTTTAAAAAAAGTAGGCTACAGCCTAGACTGGACCTTTGAAAAATAATGACATTAAGAAATAACACGGTCTAATGACTGTATTCTGTTAAACTTCAGCTCAACGCTGACGGCAATTAGCCTATTTGACAATTGAGTTTTAACTTAGATTACGTTACTATGAGCGAAATTGACGGCCATCAAACTGGACACAAATTCACAATAACGATATCAAAACCTGGCTTATTGCCATATTAGATCATTGAACTGTTATAAACTGACTGTCGTGGCAACGTATTGGCGAGATGCAGGCTACCTTACAGGCTACAGTAAGGTGAGAAACTGGCCTGCATGGACTTCCTGGGCATACATTACCCATCACAGACTCACCTATGTGTTTTTGTTCATAAAAATCAACATATTCACGTGTTCTGGGGTAAGGCATGTGCAATCGATTTACTGCCAGAATTAACGTTCGGATGTAGCCTACATTTTTCAGATGATAGATTAGTGGAGACGTTGCACTATGGTAGGTAAACAGGCAGGGACGGATTAAACAAATATGGGCCCCTGTGCACAATATCAAAAAAGGCCCCCCCTCCCTCTGACCGCGACGCGCGCGGGCGCGTGCAGCCAGCGCTTCTCTCTTTGCTGTCGCTGTGCAGGCTGGTGCACAATTGCACACAATGAAAATGTAGTACATTATTTCATATATTATAACTCAGGCCCACACAGAAATGAATTCCAGCAGCTGTTTTTATTATTAGGCTGTAATCTCCCTTTGCTGTCCAAACAGTCTACATCAACAATTTTCACTAAACGGACCGGACACAGTTGTCATATCTGACGGACCGGTAGCAGGGACGTTGATAGTATTTTGTGAGAGGTGGTGCTGATCATATTATGGGGGGTTCGGGGGTGTCTCCCCCTGGAAATTTTCGGGCATACAAACTTTAACAGAGCAAGCAGGGCCCGTTTTTTGCCTGACTCAGGTGACGTGAACATTGGCTACCTGCATGATAAGGTTTTCACTTCACTGCTGCTTGACACTACCTTGCATGGAGACATATTTCACGTTAACAGTGGAGATGTTAGCAAAACTATAGCGTTTGGTAAATGGAGATGCAGATCATCTCCCTAATTAATTTCTTTGCGCAACAGCCCACATTATGCGCTCACTCCAGCGAGACGAGTGAAATAAGTGTAGGCCTATCTGTCATCGGCATCGCCATAGGCTATTTGCTACGATATAAGCTGCTGTTAGGCCTACAACAAGTCACAATTTGTTAGGCTATCCAATCGCTATGATGTTTTCATGAACATTGCAGGAATCCACTTCATTCACCTACCCACGAGTGGGTCAGTTTCACTTTCGCAAACACGCATACACATTGAATGAGCACTCATAGCCTACCACTTCCACCTAATGTTATGCCTCTATATTTTATGAATTAAAAAGTATTTATTGATCAGGAAAACATTTAGTTTATTTTTCTTTCAGTCCGCGGTTCCATAACACCATTCAGTTGTGCCGCAAATTAACAGACAGAAGCACCGGGCATAATCTAGCCTAAATTCATGGCAATTATTTTTTAAATCCGAGGTCCCCCATTGGCTGAGGGCCCCTGTGCACGTGCACACTTGGCACAAGCCATGATCCGTCCCTGTAAACAGGGCGTCACAATAATTACATTGGACTTTATCGTCTTTTCTAGAGAAATGGTCCCACACTGCACTTCTCCTAGCCCGCTTCGTCTCGTCGTCTGTTGTCGCACAAGATACTGGAAGTTATAGCTGTTCTCATAATGCGCGCGACTAGAACAATTATTTATTAGGCTTAGAATTTCAGTTGAATAAATTCTTACAAACAAATAATCGATCATCGATTATTCATTACCAACCCTAGCAACTTGTGCTTCAATACAATTCTTTGTTTTACTCATAAACTGTAAGCACTGTTCTGACTTTGGCTGAAACCACATCTGTTGGTCAGTCTCCTTTTCCTCTTCATTAATAAGATACAGCCTAATTGCATTCAGTAAACTCTTCATACAACTTGTTGTAAACTTTCATTTCTTTTAACTTCAAGAGCTGGTGCATTTTCATCTTGCAAGAGCTTCTCTATTTCGTTTGATTTTGCTGTCATTTGTGCTAATTTACCTCTTCTGGCTGCTGTCAAACGGTGTAATTTTTCTTCCATTCCTTTAGCTGTCAACGTCCTCTGTCGGCCGTCATGACGCACGTCACTCTGAACGTCTTGGCTTTCGTCCGTCATTATCCACGAGGTTTTCACTCAGCTAATCCACTAAACAGCCTTGTTTCAGTTGAGCCCAACTGTCTTCGATTTTTGGCTTAGCACAAAGTGACTGCAAGTTTGTTCAAAACGAACTTCTCCACCTTCAAAACGAGTAGAAAGTAACTGCACAAGAACCTTCATTTAGCATTTCACAGCTAGCAAACGTAGCCTCAGTTAGCTTAGCTCAATACACTTCAATTCACGTAGCTTCCTTGTTAGCTCCAATTCTGTTTAGTCATCCAAGTTAGCTCCATTAAACTTCGGTTTGCAAACGTTTCTGTTGCTAGATATCTTCTTATTTGTCTCCCACATCAAGCTTAGACAGCTTTTTTGACTTAATGTAGTGTCAGAATTTCGTTCTTGGGGTTCATTAAATTAAACCACTTCGTGTGGGCAGCCTAAGGATTTCTGACTCGTCTCTATATCCAATGCTTCACCGTTATTATGACCGCCGCGCAGCGAAGCGTTTTTTTTTTAATTTTTTTTAGGGCAGACACAGTTTTCTGTGAATATCTCGAAAACCGTAGGGTTTAGGAGGACCTTTTTTTTTTGTATGTTGATCTCAAGGGGCCATGTCAACCCATTCCATAACCACTCATTTCATGTATAGCGCCACCTAGTTAAACACAAAAAAGTAAAAATGAGGTGTTGTAATTGAAGGTATCTGTGACCTAACATAGTCAAAACTGCACGAAATTGGAAGTGTAGGATCATTATGACACCCTCTGTATGCACGCCAAGTTTTGTGGAATTCCGTTCATGGGGGGCCTTACAATAAAATAATTTATGTGCACATTTAGTGACGTACACCAACAAGGATTCCTGGGACACTGAAAGACCGGGGTACACAAAACTTGGTGGGCATGTACCCCCACATGGATAGCATGGAACCGTCATTTTTTGTTTTTGATCTGTAGCCCCCCCCCTGGACTGGACCGTCCGAAAGGAGGGTAGGGCAGACACAGTTCTCTGTGAATATCTTGAGAACTGTAAGGCCTAGGATGACCATTTTTTTCCGTATGTTTGCCTCCAGGGGTCATGTTAACCCATTTCAAGTGCACACATGTGCACAAACAGATACACACACACACACACACACATACATTCACAGTAATCATACGTATGACACATACTCACACAGTAGACATATGTACGCTTGCATGCACAGGCACATACGCAGGCACACACACAAACACGCACACACACACACACACACACACACACCCATAACATAAACATAACACAAACAATCAAGAATTTCTCAGAATTATGAACAGGCAAGATGGAGGTGGGGTTGTATAAAATGAATTTTACATGTGAAATCTATGAACTAATCATGTTTTGGTACTTGTTTTCTAGCAGATACCAGTGAGAATTGAGTGTGGATAATGCAATTTAGTGAGACAGTTAGAATAGGCCTTTCAGCGTGATTTCTTTTTGTGGAAAAAATGTGCTGGACTGGGCGGCGGTCATATTTTGTACCGCTCTGCGGTACATCTAGTTCATTTTACTTTCAGTGTACTCACGGACCAGTTGAGTTTCTTTTTGTTTTCTTTAATTCTTGAAGTCTTGGTAACACAAAAGTATCTTGGTACAAACAAAAAGGGGTAAAATAAAACAGAAATATCACTTGGTTAGACTATATTCATCTTCTTTTAAGGCACGGGACACAAGGACACAGAAGCGCGGTCAAAAAACTATGTGCCTTCATTGCTGCACGCACGTCAACTCACCAACACGTCTCTCCTACTAAATCACACATATTCCTTAGAATTTGGTTAACCAATCAAAATGCAGCATTAATCACACAGTTCTAAATAAGCATATGCAAATTATAACTAATCTAAAACAATACTAAATATTATTCTGGCATATCTAAATATTCATTATTCATTCAAAATATTCCTCAAAATTACTTTAAATAATTTGGCTCTAACAAAGGAAATAGGTAAACTGTGTTAATATTTTGTAACGCTATGTATTTCAAAATGAATTGCGGCGATTAACGTGTTAATTTTGACAGCCCTAGAAAATTAGTATATAGTTTGACCGGACCTAACTGTTGTATAACACTCGCTATTCAAAACAGGAAATCTGACTCAGATTTTAAACAGACATGGGCTATGAATTACGTCTGAATTGAATACGATTCTCGACTAACCCTTTTCAATTGTGGTAGTAAATCTCTGTAGATCTTAGCTTCATCAATGCCTGCCATTGAGGATTATGACCTCTTTGAAAAAAATAAAAATGTGTTTTTATTATTTAATGTATCAAATGTAATATGACTCAACCCTTTGACTCGTCATTTCTTTCACTCTAGATGTTTCGACGATGGCTACTGCCCCTACAACTGCTGCTCCCACAGATTCCCCTACAACTGCTGCTCCCACAGATTCCCCCAAAGCTACTGCTGCCTCTACAACTGGTGCCCCTACAACTGCTGCTCCAACAGCTGCCTCTACAACAGCTGCCCCTACAACTGCTGCTCCTACAACAGTTGCCCCTCCAACTGCTGCCCCTATAACAGCTGCCCCTACAACTGCTGCCCCTACAACAGAACTAAATACTGATTCAGCAAGTGGAGATGAAGGCAGCCTCAATCTGGGTTTTAGTCTTAATCGGACGTTCACTTCCGACCTTTCTGATCCAACCACAGCTGTATTTAAAGCACTTTTAATAGAAGTAGTGACAAAAGTATGCAATCCATCTATTAAACTGATAAAGATTATCATTTGAATTTTCAAATATGTAATATCTCCACTTTGATGCTTTCATTAATATCTCAAAATGACATCCTTTTTTTGCGAAAACAGCTGAATGCAATTTATCGAGCACAATTTCCGAGCACATTCCGGCGCTCCAGGGTCCTAAGCTTTGCGTAAGTATAATTAAAAGAAAATACTTCGGGTTCTGAATTCATGATAGAAGTCAGATGTTGTTTATATTGTCATTTACTGTATTGCTTGTGTTTTTCAGGTCAGGGTCAATCGTTGTTTCCTCAGAGCTTGTGTTTCAAAATAAAACTTCAGTTCCAGATGCTATCAATGTGGAATCAGCTTTGAGCAACTCAACTACCCTGAACATAATACAAGGCACCATCAGTGCAAGTAAGTTTTGTGACAAGATTAAGTAAATTAACTAAACCAAATTAACCTCATCTAACCATTCATTTTTTGTGTCTGTGTTGTGTGGTTTACATTGACATTTACAATACCCCTTTTCACCCAACATAGGTTCTACAACAACTACTTCGGCTCCTAACACAACTACAACAGCGGCGACCACAGCCACGAACACAACAGCTAGTTCTGCTCCACCAGCCAAATTGGTGTCGGCTCTCACTCTGGCTCTCACCATGTTGCTCCTTTCTCTGCAAAATCTGACCTTCTTATAAAAGCTTGATAGATAAGAAGATAATAGATAAGTAATGTAGATTAACATGTGCATGTGACCTATACTGTATGAGGTAATGCAGATTAACATGTGCATGTGACCTATATGAAGTTCGGGCATGTGGTAAGATAAATCAAAAACCTGTACTAGAGAGCTGTACAGTTAGCTATGCTATGATGACATCTGTGTATAAGCAGTGTATGACAGGCAGGCAAAATGCTACTTGTTGAATTATGATTGTTATATTCTTTTTCTATTATATCTACTTCTAAAATATTAAAAATGCTATTTAAGACTAACTTATGCTATTGTAGCCTACTGTAAAGCTGCAACATTATAAAAACTTCAGCTATGGTTCAGACAAGATCTGTGCATATATTGTAATCTTTGCTTATCATCATTAAGAAGAAAATAAAACTGCTTCGTTTATTGCAACTGCTTCATTCATTGTGTATTACCAGATCATTTTACTGTGTATGTATATCGATCTGATACTAGAACAGTGCAACATGAATGTATGCACATGCACACATGAATGCGGCCAGCCATGCATATGCAGCATCAGGCCCTTTCTAAGACACACATTTGAAAAATTGTGGTGGTGGTAGGGTGAGAGTTAAAACAAGCCCCTCCAACAATGAGTCGACATGCATGTTAAACTGTTTTTAATTCTGTTTTCATGTGGAGGCGGAAGATCTGCATGATGATCTGCACTTGATTGCTCTTTATCAGCCAACAGATGTTATGTCTCAGTAGACTGAAATTGAATTTCACAGTCTGGAACTGAATTTTAAGAACTGAATGTGGAAGTGCATACAGTGTGGCATGGGCGTTGGAGGCATTCTGAAAGTGGGTGGGACTTTTCTGCGGGGGGGTCTGGGTGTTTTTCTTTGGACTAAATGCAATTTCCTGAATTCTGGTACAGGAACAGGTTATTTAGATACTTCTAAAATAAAGCTATTAATTCAATGACTAATTTGGAACCAGCTTTAATAACCTCATGGTGTAGTTAACCATGCATTTGCAATATCTGTTAAATATAGTTATTTAATGCTTTGAATGCAGCCCCAGAGTGGCTATCGGGAGCTTCGGGAGGATTCCCGGTGGGCCGTTAACTTTTTGTGCCAGTCTGAATGTGATGAGCTTAATTGTTTCTGAAGTTAATTTGCTGCGCCCTCATATCCTATCAGGGTGCAAGGTAAGTCTCACCCAGGGGCGGTATACGTGGCGTCATAACCAGGTATTGAAATGTGTGGCAGCGGCAATAGAGGATAAAAGGAGAGAAGTCAATTCATTAGCAGCTAGTAAAGGGGTAAGGCAAATTAACTTTGTACGTCAGGGGGATAAACCTTGTTCCGTGAAAGCCAGATGTAAAACCGGCCAGTTGAAAAATGGGGCGGGCTGGGAAATGAAGGTTGATCTTGGCCAGCAGATGGCGGTACCTCCACATATAGTGAGTACTAAACTACGACCCGACGTAATTCTATGGTCGGATTCAGAGAAGATAGTTTACTTCATTGAACTCACTGTTCCTTGGGAAGACAGAGTGGAAGTGGCCAATGAGCTGAAGAGAGCTAAATACACTGAAATAGCAGAGGAGGCAGCCAAGCGAGGTTGGAGTGCACGATTAAGGCCTATTGAAATCGGTGCACATGGGTTTGTGGCCAGATCTGCTATTGGCTTGCTTCCTGAATTGGGCATTTGTGGGCGAAGTCTAAGGCAGGTGGTTAGTAACATGTCTTTAGCAGCAGAACGGGCAAGCGAATGGTTGTGGGTAAGGAGAAGTTACCCTTCCTGGGGCGCAAGCTAAGGTAAGATAACTGGCTCATTTGTTTTGTGTTTGTGATGGACTGTGCCTAGGTTGATGGTACTTGGCTAAGGTTTTTTATGGTTTATGGTTCAGTCCGCATCAACGGGACGGACCCACCTAGCCAACTTAGATGCCTAGGTTGGTTAAGGGTATTTGGATATTTCAATGTGGTAATATGGTGGCAGCATGGAGGGGAGTGTCTCCAGGACGCTGGTTTCACTGTTAAGCCTTCATGAGGTGTCGTGGGCCTAACTTAACGAAACATCAGTGAATAAGGGTGCCCACTTGATGACCCCAAAGACATGCCGCATACTATATACTGCTTTTGGATGGGCCATTTGTATTGTGTTTGTGACCATGTGTTGGCGGATTTGTGGGTAGTGTGCTTTTTTAAAGTTAAACTTGAGCAGGGGCTTCTGAATGTGTTTTTACCTTGTATTTTGGCACAAGGGATTTTAACATCTAATCCTGTGTATTAATGTAATGCTGAAGCTAGCGTAGGCTAGTGACTGCTATGAATAGGGCAGCTGGCAACTAGGGAAAGACCTTGTGACAGCACGGAAAGACGGCTGACAGGAGGAAATAGACCCCGCCGGGGCTACAATGGGTTAGCAGCTCATTGTGGCAGTAGCCCAGCCTTCACTAAACTATGGGCTGGACCCTACTAAGCTACAGTACGACATAATGAAAAAATACCCCTAGAGTCAGCGAGAGCAGGGGCGGAAGATGACTCACTTGTGATAGACATGGTTACTGACCCTGGAACGAATTTGATTACGAGTAAGGAAAACATGTTTGTGGAAGCCACTAGTTCAGAGAAAACTGAGAAAAAGCTGCAGATGTGTGTGTGTGGTTGGCAGAAGGTTACAAGTCTAACGGCTCCCACACACAGCTGCGTTCCGTCAACGCATTCCAGTGGGTGTTCCCGACGGTAGCTATGCAAATGACTTGAAGTAAAACCGTAATGTGATTGGTTGGTGCCGTCCGTAGATTGGCTTGCGGTGCCGTCTCAACGCGAGCAGCGGGAGAAACGCAACGCGACGGACCCACAATTCAGTTCGGCAACGGATCACGTGAGCCCATTTAAAGTGAATGGGACGCGTCTCCAGCAACACGATGCACGCAGCTGTGTGTAGGAGCCGTAAAGGGCCTGAAAAAGAGTGCTTGGTAGAGGGAACACAGGGTCCCCGCATTGATAGCTATTTCTTAAGAAGTGCATCAAATCAGTCGGTTGAAGTTCAGCGACAGGAAGAAACCCACACTTCGCAGGACATCAGCACCCCTGTTGTTGAGGAAAGTTCTAGCACTGAGGCAGAAAGAGAGGCCAGTCAGCCAAGGAGGGAGAAGATTAATGGTCATTTGCCTGGGGTTAGATGGCCAGGCGCAGCAGAATGTAGAATGTGGGAAGATGTTAATAGTGATTTGGTCAGCATCCTGGGTCAGCTCAAGGGGACGGCTGAAAGCAAATTAGAGAAAATGGGAGACATTATTTATAGCTATGGTAAGGAAAGATTTGGGACTATTGAGATAAGGACAAAACGGCAACATGAGGTAGTCAAATCTAGGCGCCAGCAGGAGATAGATAAACTTATCAAGGAGAGGAGGCAGCTTAAGAAGCAGTGGTTACAGATGATGAGAAGGAAGGTATTGACTGTCTACAGGCAGATGTGAGGGAGCGGTTGGCAGTGCTAAGAAGAGCTGAAAATATTAGGAAAAATAGTAAGAAGAAATCACAAGCTCGACTAGCATTCTATAAAGACATTTGTTTGTTAAGTCTTTATTCGTAATGCAGAAGAGTGGTAGTCTTTTGGAACCTAAGCAGAAGCTTGAGGAGTATTTAGAGGGAGTGCACAAAGATAGGGAGCGGTTCAGAGAGAGGGTACTTCCTGCTGGTATCCCACCTATTGGTGAATTAAGTAGCCAATGCGACGATAGTCCACCAAGGTGGAAAGAGCTGCAAGAAGTAATAAAACGTGCAAGGGCCTCTTCAGCCCCGGGACCTAATGGAGTGCCCTACCGGTTGTATAAGAGTGCACCAGATGTTTTAAGATTTCTATGGCAATTAATGAAGATAGTTTGGAAAAAGCAGAGTATTCCCAAGGCTTGGCGGAGGGCTGGGGGAATATTTATTCCCAAAGAAAAGGATGCAGTGGAGATTAATCAATTTAGGCCAATTAGTTTACTGAATGTTGAAGGGAAGGTTTTCTTCAGTGTGGTGGTACGGAGACTGACAAATTACCTTGAAAGGAATAAATTAATTGATACCACGGTGCAAAAAGCTGGAATTTCTGGCTTCTCCGGGTGCTTAGAGCATACCAGCATGATTTGGCACCAAATTCAATTAGCAAAGCGTGAGAAGAGAGACCTGCACGTTGTGTTCTTGGATTTGGCTAATGCTTTTGGGTCTGTGCCGCATAGTCTGTTGTGGGAGGCCTTTGATTATTTCAGAATCCCGGGTAGCATTAAAAGCCTAGTAAAAGCATACTTTCTGGATATTCAATTATGTTTTACTACAGCTGATTACACCACAGGGTGGCAACAACTCGAGATAGGAATCATGGCGGGATGTACCATCTCCCCACTTGCTTTTACAATGGCAATGGAGGTCATCATTAGGGCCTCAAAATGGGTAGTGGGTGGGGAGAAGTTGCAGGGAGGGCCACGCCTCCTCCCGATTAGGGCTTTCATGGACGACATGACAACCTTGACGTCAACCATTCCATGCACTAACAGGTTGCTGGATAAGTTAAATAGCAATCTGCAATGGGCCAGAATGAATCTCAATTGTTAAAGGGAAGGTAATAGATAAGAAGTTTGCTATAAATAAAGAGGTGATTCCCACAGTTCTGGAGAAACCAGTGAAGAGTCTGGGAAGGTGGTATGATGCAAGCCTTAGTGATAAATCACAGGTTGAAGACTTGAGACAGGTCACTAGGCAAGGTATTGCAAAAATTGACAAGTCAGGGCTGCCAGGTAAAGGTGTTTGAGTCGTGACTCACTCGGATCTTTCACCCGTGTCTTTAAATTAACCCATGAGTCGCGAGTCTCTAGTATCATTAACTCGGATCAGTTGAGTCCTACTACAATTCAATCTAAAACGATAAACAGCGCCACACACAAACCTCTTGCAACATTAGCTAGCCTCTTAGCCCTAGCCATCATAGCTGCCAAAAATGTAACAATTTCGTAGGCAACCACAACTCCACAAATCAACTCAAGCAACTGAGTGAGCAGGCAGTCCGAGATAACTGGTTAACTTCCCGCAGAGCCGGAAACATTGCAGACTCGCAGACCATGGGACTCAGATTGCAATCCGGGTTAGTCGGATCAGCCGGCCGGTTAGGCTACGTTGAGTACGAGTCAGTCGAATCAGCCGGCTACGTCATGAGTGGATCTGCGAGAGCGAGTAGGCTAGCTCCTCCTCGAGGTGAAAAGCAATTCCACAACAAACGCCATTCTTTCACTTCTGAAATAACATTCAATGTTCTGCATGTAGCCTAGACATAATTAGATTTGGTGTATAGATGTAGCATATTAAAATGCAGGTCGTGCAGAACTGCACGCTCATGGAGCTGCTTGAGTATCTACCCGGGTCAGTTGAATCAGCCGGGCAGGCCGGTTACGTTGTTATGAGTGCGAGTCAGCCGAATCAGCCGGCTACGTTGTCATGAGTGGATCTTTAGAGCAGCGAGTAACTCCTCGTCAAGATGAAAAACAAATCCACAACAAAAGCCATGCTTTCACTTCTGAAATAACATATGTTCTGCACGCATAGCCTACTATAAAATGCAATTAGGTCGCAAAGACAGTCCGAAACATTGCAAGCTCTGTATGGCCTTGTTTGAGTAGGCTAGCCTACCTGAGTCAGTCGGATCAGCGGGGCGGGCCGGTTACGTTATGTTGTTATGAGTGCGAGTCAGCCGAATCAGCCGGCTACGTTGTCATGAGTGGATCTTTAGAGGAGCGAGTACTCCTCGTCAAGGTGAAAAGCAAATCCACAACAAAAGCCATGCTTTCACTTATGAAATAACATATGTTCTGCACGCATAGCCTACTTTAAAATGCAATTAGGTCGCGAAGACAGTCCGAAACATTGCAAGCTCTGTATGGAGAGTAGGCTAGCCTACCTGGGTCAGTCGGATCAGCCAGGCGGGCCGGTTACGTTGTTGTTATGAGTGCGAGTCAGCCGAATCAGCCAGCTACGTTGTCATGAGTGGATCTTTAGAGGAGCGAGTAAATCCTCGTCAAGGTTAAAAGAAAATCCACAACAAAAGCCATGCTTTCACTTCTAAAATAACATATATTCTGCACGCATAGCCTACTTTAAAATACAATTAGGTCGCGAAGACAGTCTGAAACATTGCAAGCTCTGTATGGAGTTGCTTGAGCAGGCTAGCCTACCTGGGTCATTTGGATCAGCCAGGTGGACCGGTTACGTTATGTTGTTATGAGTGCGAGTCAGCCGAATCAGCCGGCTACATTGTCATGAGTGGATCTGTAGACGAGTAGCCTAATTTCTACTTGTGTCAAGGTGATAATAATGATAGGCCTAATGAGAATAGTAGTAGTAGTAGTAGTAGTAGTAGTAATAATAATAATAATAATAATAATAATAATTTATTCACTGCAGGGCATTTCTACGTTCCTGTTTCTATGTCTGTGAAAGTCAATTGCTTAGGCTAGGTTAAGACAATAAATAAACAGTCTGGCTCAAACTGCTTTCTTTCCCGTGAGTGGGTGGAGGTTTTGATGCTATTATATTAGGCTATTTTATATTATATTATATTATATTATATTATATTATATTATATTATATTAGGCTACCTAACAGTATAGCTATGATTAATAATAATATTAGTTGCCTAGTATTAGCAGCCTATTAGAATAGATTCCTAGTAGCCTACTATTAGTATATAGTAGTACAAGTATAAGTATATATAATTTTTTGATCGTGAGGGAAATTTGGTCTCTGCATTTAACCCAATCGGTGAATTAGTGAAACACAAACAGCACACAGTGTACACACAGTGAGGTGAAGCACTAATCCCGGCGCAGTGAGCTGCCTGCTACAACGGCGGCGCTCGGGGAGCAGTGAGGGGTTAGGTGCCTTGCTCAAGGGCACTTCAGCCGCCCACTGGTCGGGGCTCGAACCGGCAACCCTCCGGTTACAAGTCCAGAGTGCTAACCAGTGGGCCACGGCTGCCCATAAAGTAGTGGTAATAAACATTGTAGCAGAGTAGCATTAGACCTAGGCAAACTTTTCTAATGTTAACAAAACAACAACAAATAATTAATTATTATAATATAGGCTACCCTCTCTGTGAATAAGATCAAAGTTTCTGAACATGAGCACCAAAAAGATGAACAATGTTTGGATGCACTTTGACCAGGAGAGCAAAACTCTAAAGGCTAAATGCAAGTACTGCAAAAACCTGGTTTCAAATCATTGAGGATCCACATCCAACATGAGAAGGCACTTAACGAAATGAAGCACCCCACTGCACTGCTTGAACGTAGGACTGAATTTCTTTGCGATTTAACAATACTGACTCAAGTGACTGAAGTGACTCATTCAAATGATTCCGGTTCCGGCGCCGTCAGGTGTGGCAGCCTACTCAGCAGCTCCGTGTCTTAGTGTTTGTTTCTACGTCTTTGTTCTACTTTTTGTTTACTTTTTACTTCGCAACTTTTTGGATTACACACTTTGAGGAGTGTTTTTATTCTATCCTATGGATACGGACATATTACAACGCTCCAGCGACAGCAAGCTTGTGTACACAAGGAACCAGCTGATCGCACTACGACGGAATGCTGGCTGTGTTCGCGACAACATTCCAGAGGAACTGTGGTGCTTTCGGGGTTGCAGAGCGGGAGTAAAAGTGAAGACGAGGCGTCGGGAGAAGAAGTGGATACAAGCCCTCAGTTCCACCGATTGTGATGGGAAACGTGAACTCACTGGCTAATAAGACTGACGAACTGGATGCCCTGGTAAGACGTTGAGCTGCCTGGCTTCAGTGTAGCTCGTTTAGACAGAGACTGTAAACTTTCTGGCGAAAAGAAGGGAGGCAGACTGGTGCTGTACATTAACAATAGATGGTGCAATCCCGGACATGTAACAGTAAAGGAGACTGTATGCTGTAAGGATGTGGAGTTATTAGCGGTTAGTCTCCGTCCGTACTACATGCCGAGGGAGTTCTCGCACGCAATTGCTGTCTGTGTTTACGTTCCACCTCGAGCTCTTCCGGATACAGCGTGTGACGTCATCCACTCCACAATCGCAAGGCTTCAAACCCAACACACTGACGCCTTTTTTGTGATCTCTGACGACTTCAATCACATAACACTGGATTCCACACTCACAAATTTTTACCAGTATGGTGACTGCCCTACAAGGAAAAACAGGACAATAGACCTCATGTATGCAAAGGTGAGGGATGCATACAGTGCAAACCCCCTCCCCCTACTGGGAAAGTCATACCACAACCTCATTCATCTCCAGCCAATGTACAAGCCCAAAGTACAGAGGCTACCAGTTCCCACACGCACCTTCAGGAAGTGGACACTCGAAGTGGATGAGGCTCTGAGAGAATGCTTCGAGTGTACTGACTGGAGTGTGTTACAGAATGGAGAGGACTTGGAGGAGGTCACACAGTGCACAACTGACTACCTGAACTTCTGCATGGACATTGTTGTTCCCACCAGAACTGTACGCTGCTTTCCCAACAACAAGCCTTGGATAACCAGCAATGTCAAGACCCTTCTCAACAGGAAAAAGATGGCGTTCAGAGAGGGGGACATGGCAGAGCTGAGGCGCGTGCAAGGGGAACTCAAATTCAAGCTGAAGGAAGCTAAGGAGGATTACAGAAAGAAGGTGGAACAGAAGCTGCAGGAAAACAACTTGAAGGAGACATGGGACTGCATGAAGGTTATCACTGGCCTGAAGAAGAACAGCAGCTCTGTGGAGGGGGACCTGGACAGGGCAAACCAGTTGAACCACTTCTACAACAGGTTTGACTGCCCTGCTCCAGCTCCAATGGCGGTGGTCTGTCCACCATCGCCCAGCCCCCACCCTCACACCCCCTCAATACCAGCGCAACACTCACCTCCATCATCACAGGCTATCGTACCCCCACCATCACTGGATTTTGCACCCCTCCCCCACATGGCGATCATGAACAATGAGGTGACAACGACCTCAGTCAACAGCCATCAGACACACAGATCCCAGATGCACCCCCTCCCCCTCCCTATTACAAAAGATCAAGTGACAGTCCAACTTAAGAAATTGCGCAGCAATAAAGCAGCTGGGCCTGGCAGACTGTGCCCAAGGCTACTCAAGGCCTGTGCTGCTGAACTGGGGGAGCCACTGAAGCACATCTTCAATTTGAGCCTACGCCTTGGACAAGTTCCAACACTGTGGAAGACATCATGTCTCACCCCTGTCCCTAAGAAGCCACACCTTAGTGAGCTTAATGACTACAGACCTGTCGCTCTTACATCACATGTGATGAAGACAATGGAGCGATTGGTCTTAGGCATGCTCAGACCCCAGGTACGCCATGCACTAGACCCATTACAGTTTGCTTACCAGGAGAAAGTGGGCGTGGACGATGCCATCACTTATCTTCTACACAGGACACATTCCCACCTGGACAAGGGGAAAAGTGCTGTGAGAATCATGTTCTTTGATTTCTCAAGTGCTTTTAACACCATCCAGCCCCTCAGATTGGGAGACAAGCTCTTGCAGATGGGTGTGGACGCTCACCTGGTAACCTGGATTACAGATTACCTGACCGAGCGACCACAGTTCGTCAGACTGAAGAACTGTCTCTCTGACACTGTGATCTGCAGCACCGGAGCGCCACAGGGAACTGTGCTTCCTCCAGTCCTGTTCACCCTGTACACATCTGACTTCTGCTACAACACCGAGTCATGCCACATGCAGAAGTTTTCTGATGATACTGCAATTGTGGGATGTATCAGGAACGGGCAGGAGGAGGAGTACAGGAGCCTGGTGGAGGACTTTGTGCAATGGTGCAAACTCAATCATCTTCAACTTAACACTTCAAAGACCAAGGAGATGGTGGTGGATTTCCGGAGGTCTAAGCCCACTCTGCTACCAGTCCACATTGATGGGGTCAATGTGGAGGTGGTTAGCACCTACAAGTATCTGGGTCTCCACCTGGACAATAAACTGGACTGGTCAGCCAACACTGACGCACTCTACAAGAAAGGGCAGAGCAGGCTGTACTTCCTGAGGAGGCTGCGGTCCTTCAATGTGTGCAGTAAGCTCCTCAGGATGTACAGCACTATTGTTAAGCAGAAGAGCCTGATCAGCTGGAGACTTCGCTCACTGCCTTGCACAAGGGCCATTGAACTGTTCAATGCCTCACTTAAGGGAAGAGGAGAGATAGACTTCTCTGCATAGTCTGTCTGCCTCTTCACCCCCTCCATGTTTGGTACTGTCTGTCCACTAGCCACTTGTACCACTGTCTTTATGCCTCACTGTTTGCGTGCCATATTAGCTCATCAGCACATATGCATAACCCCCCCCCCCCCCCATCCCACAGCCGAACTGTGGCCACACTTATACATTTTCTTAAATAGTTAAATATATAGATATATAGACTTTACTTTATTTCTGCATTGTTGCACAGTTGACTTACTCATTTGCACCATCACCATGACCACTATCACCATTGCACTACCACCATGACACTCATTCACACAGAGCACCTTAGAGCACCTGTATTAAGTGTCAGTATAATTTGTATTTTAGTATATTTAGCATATTCTTTATCTTCTACTGTCCTTACTGCTTAGTTGTGTTTTTATATTATATACTTTAATTACTCTTTCTACTGTTAAAGAATGTGTTTGTGTTGTATGTATGCTGCTGCTGAGACCTTGAATTTCCCCTGGGGATCAATAAAGTATCTATCTATCTATCTATCTATCTATCATTCAACCCGGATCAGTTTAGTGAGTGACAGAATAACCCGGATCCTTAAAAGGAATCGAGTTTGACAGGCCTAATGTCTGGTACCGAAGAACACGGCTCCGAGAACATGTTAAGAATAGAGCTCGTTCATTGGTTCACAGTTTGCGCCTGCGTATTGCTGTCCCCGTACGCGTGTTTACACAGGATAACGTTAAGATGGCGGAGAATACAGGTAACATTACGAGCATTTGCTATGATTCTATGTCCATGTATTAATTTATTTCGAATCGTATGCACCAACACTATTGCTGGCATTGCCAAACAAAACAAAACAACAACTTAAGTTATAGCGACTCCAAAAGTCTAATATAATAACAAACGTTAGTAGGCTACGACGACAATAGTCTATATTAGGGTCAATGACGTGACGTCTATATTTTCTATCCAAGAGCATTTTTCTTTTTTAAGTTTATAAAAGATTTAAATGCCTGAAGACACACCATATAGGCTAGGCTATATGTGGGGGCACTCCCATATTTGTAACCACTTTAACTTTTTAAAAATCATTAGGTATTTGTCATTTTTCTCTTATGTAAGTGGCAAATCCAGAGATCTTTTTCCTGTTTTGAAGGGAGGGCACAGATTCAAAACTTAAAGTTCTACGGATTCCATTGAATGTTTGTTTTACTGTTTTATTTAGGCTATTTTACCATACTCTAAAAACTTCCCCATTTCTGTATCACTTTATCTCTCTCTCTCTCTATAGCTGTAAGATAGGGATATATTGTAACCTATTCTCTTTTCTATTTTAAAGCACTAAAATGATTAAACTAAATTTGTTTTACAACTGATAATGGTAGAATTCATGGCAATAAAAAAGTATAATTATACATAACAAAGAAAGAACCCAGGATTTATGGGCAATTGTTTTTAGCAGGTCACAAAATATCCCTATTTGACTAAAACTCCCATTTTAAGAGAGAATAAGAATGTTTTTACAGTTTTGGAGGGCTATCATTTTATCTGTGTTATCCCCCTTTGTTCTGTCTGAGGTGTTTATAAGGAATCAAAATCTGACAAAGATATTTTGCTTTCTGGACATGGTAATTGCATAAAATTTCATGGGCATCTTCCTTGCAATCCAAACATGTGCCACAATAAGTTTCAACAAATTATACTGTATGGTTCAATAGATATAGCTATTTTATGTGTGTGTTAGAGGTTACATGAAATCCCTATTTGGCTACTTTTTAATTTTTCACTTTTTTTAATAAATAAAGTGATCTACAGAGGAGGGAACTAGATGATACTTATATGATTTGTTAACCATATCAGCAGGTATTGAAAAACAACCTCTTCACAAATATTTTAATGTTTTTCTGCCGTGGAATATCTTAAAATAAAAAATAGGGATTTCCTGTAACTTCATGAAATATTGCATATATGCAGGATATAGTTTAATGTATTTTTAAACAGATTCTACTCAGTTCTCTGCAATGCAACATGAGCTATTTGGATATGTGATGGATTTTGTGATAATTGCTTGCACTGTGCTAATTTGCTTTAATTACACAATAAATAGGGATTCCTTGTAACCTAACCTAGGGTTAAGATTTTGAAAGGTACATGGGTCTGGACAAAATCAGACATTAGGTTTATATTAGGGGAGTCTGAGATGAGTTAACATGTAAAAAGTGTTTGTTCAAAGACAGCATTTTTGGAGCAATTGACCAATTAAGTGTTCTCTGAGGAATGGTCAGAGAGAAGTTTAAGGTCTTTTGTATGAGTGAGGTATAAAAACAAAGCTCTTCATGGACATGAAGGTGGAATATAACTTATTATAGCTTAAATCACACCTACACACTACAAGCATTCCAAAAATATATGATTTAGGTTACTTAGCTAGGGTAGATATGGTGGTTGCTATGCTAAATAAAGTGGTTGCTATGCTGGTTCCTAGGGTAATCATTTTGGTTGAGAATAGGGTTGTGGTTGCTAGTTTGTTGATGAAACTTTGCATGCTCCATGAGGGTCATGTGCAGAAGGTCTGACTTGAATTTAAGCCTCGTAGCTCCATGCTACCACACAAAACTTCACCTCTGCAGTGGGAGTGGTCAACTTTTTAAAAGTTTTTCCTTCACAGTTTTTTTTGTGGGTGTTTCAGTGATCCCACCTTTGGAACAGTTGTCAGTGGTCTCAAGCCAGTGCCGTACGTCTTGGTCCCATCCCTCTAGCTCCTAGCGTTACCCCGCCAGAAATGGGAAACCTTGTACACTTTGAACCATTTAACTCCTTCCGGGAATAATCCACCGACTCCAAACTGAACCTGGCTTGTTTGTGATGTCCCGTTGTTCAACATATTCTAATTTCATACTGATCGGCCCAACATAAGTGAGTTTTTTGCTAAAAATGTAAAAATGGCTAAACATTAGCAATTGGTGATGATAATCCAACCTTGGATTAGGCCCGCATTGAGGACAACAAAAGCCCTCAACCTCTTGGATGTCCACCAATTTAAGGAACGACAGCCATGCCCACCGAAACCTCTTGTACGTGATTATCTCCACCACCCCATAGTCCTGAAGATTTATCGTCAGGCTTTGATGATAATTGTACATGGAGGTTCTACAAGGGCAATGTGACAAAGTGAGCAAAGAGAAGATTGTTGGATAGTATTCATTTTCATATTTGCTCTGCACTGTAAGGCTCGCCTCTGCTGCTGCTTACCCAGAACATACAAAATGGGACATGTAGTCCCGCAGGAGGTTGTGGTGCACAAAATAACTGCCCATCTGCAAGATGAATGGGTGCTGAGGGAGCAGCTTTCCCTCGCAAGCACCATTTGTGCAGGTATAATGGTAAGCTGGAATTGAAGTGAAAGTGTATATGAGTTAAATCGAAAGAGTGATATAAAATGAACTCTCCTTTCTTTTTCTTCTACTCACATTGGCAGGCCACTGTTGCTGTTGTACTATACAGTGGCTTTGGGGTGCCAGAGAGGATTCTCTGATTTGAGTATGGGGCTCCACAGCTGCACACTCCACCCATTGTGGGATAAAGAGTCATAGGGTTGCAAAGAGCCTTACAGAAAAGATCCTTTGAAAACAAAAATAATTGTATGTGAAAAATGACATGTGAACCCCCAGATAAGTATTGCATTATATTAGTCCCATTTGGTGGATACCTTAAGGTGAAGGGGGATGTGGAATGAAATTGGGTCAATTGTCAAGGCTGTCGGAATATTTTCTTGGCCCCTTGCCCTTGACCTCTGGAGCCTATCCCCCCACTCATCCCACACTCCTTGTTCCACCTGGGTTCCGTCTGTTAGACCCTTTATATGTCTACAGGAGTGATGATCTGCACACATATGGCAATAGGGCCGCCCATCTTTGCCAGACAAATATGTGCAGTCATCACCCCTGCACAGCATCTGTATAGAGTGTCCCAGTGACGCCACTTCCATTTGCCTCCATGGGACCTATCTTTCAAAAAAATTTGAACGCCAGTCTATGGCGAAAAATAAATGATTTTCTGGTCCCGGTTGACTTGTGCCTTGAATTACCCATATGATGTTTGTCAATTTTAAAGACAATTTTTCATGTAAAGACATTTGCAGTTTGTTTCGTAACTATTGAATTACAACATTGTGAAAGATCGTAATTCCAACGACTACAAACCCATCAGTCGCGCTAGTGCCGTTAGCTCATTCACAGCCACACTAGATTGTACAAGCATACCAGCAACAGATCTTAATTGGGCTTTCCTTGCTGATGAAAATACCATGAGTCAGAGGATTAAACACATCAGGTAAGTTGTATTCGTCCATAGACTGTACATTAGATACTGTTAAGTGACATAGCAGGCAGCAAGATGCAACCGTTAACTAGCATAACAGCTAGCATGCTAATCTTATCGTTTCATTACGTTGGTGACGTACATCGTTCGAGACGAGAGATGTAGTCCACTGAGCGGATTCGCACAAAACCAACATAACTTTTGAAGTCTATCGAACAACAGTACTTTCTTGATGTGAAAAATTATCTTTTAAATTCACACACATCATATGTGAAATTCGTGGCACAATTCAAACTGGACCAAAAAATAATTGTTATCTCTCCATTAACTCCCGTTCATATTTTTTTGAAAGACAGGTCGTTGGAAAGCGGAAGTAAAACGGAAGTCACTGGGACACTCTATTAAGTCCCATTGTACCGATTTGGATGCAGTTCCACCAGAGTTCCACTGGGGGCGATCGCCATGAGTGCAGAATGAATGGGAGTCAATGGAGCTAGACAGCTAAATTGGTCTCTTTCACCTGATTGTCGTGGACAAATCTCAGATTTGATTGTAGTTTGTATAACTTCAACATGGGTTATAGGTCAAAAGTTGAATGAACGAGTACTTATGTCCTTTTGATTTCTTACAGGTTGGGTCGTTGTTGCACATAACACGCTAGCGTTGTGCTAATGAATGACGTCATTGACACATTTGAAAGGCTTTTTAGAACAATTAAGTGACTTTAAAAAATATAATACTCAACCAAGTGTATTTTCTTTGCCTCCCCTTTCGAATGCAATACTCAAATTACTTGAAAAAATATATATATCCCAAGAAAAGTGGATTTTGAGGGGTACAGCTCCATAGACCTCCATGCATTCTGCACTCATATCGAGCGCCCTCATGTGGAACCACAGAAGGAACTGCAACCAGTTCAGAAACCGGAAGTTTTCCGAGAGTGGCAGCAAAGATTGTTAAGGCTCCGCCTTAACAATCTTTGGTGGCAGTTCTCCCTTAGACATTCTCTGGTCATAGTTTGAAACTTTCTCAACGAAAAATATTGAGATGGCAAAAATCTTAATGTGATTAAAAACTTTCTTGACGAATATTGGTACTTGTATCAACAAGGATTGGGGTTTTTATACATCACACAAACTTAGTCAGGGCCAATACACTATCAAATAGACCACTGTAAATGTTAGTTTAAACACTCAAACTTTTCAGGTAGCCGACAGGCTAACCTTTAGCATTTCCGACATTGTATGTCATTACATAATGCAGCTAACATTAGCCTACATGCTGCAACACAGGTTTGAAATATATTATGTTTTAGTGAGTGTCCAAAGGGGTGAAAGCCACTTTAAATCGGGTCACATTATTGACTGTAGTGTGTCCGAGAGTCAGTTTGTGGGTTTTGTAAGGGCTAGCATGAGGGACAAGACCTACAAAGTTGTGGTGAGTTAAGCAGGGAGGTTGGTAACGTTAATGCTGCTAGCAGTGCTAGTTAACATTAGCTAGGCTACTGTAGCCTTCATACTGTATGATTCATATCAATCATTAACCTAGGAATACTTAGTGCATTTAATGAACATTTTGTGTAATAATTCACGGCAAATTAATAAACTGAATATGGTGGTCCAAGAGCAGACCATGCACCAGTCCATGCATCAGCCCGACTGAGCAGTGATGACAGCATAGGATGAGTCAGGTAACGTTACCAAGCACTGCCGTTAACGTTAACCGCTTTCACACACACACGATATAAAATACATGATGATAAATATAAAATTCAATATCAAAACACTATTATTTACACGATTACTCCTGAAATAACTGCTATTAACTGCACAATCACTATATAAAAATCACTGTTTGGAGGAAAGAGTTCGCGTGCTGTCGCCGGTTGGAAATGGCAAAATAAATCGCGCCGATTTTGCCTATTCACCCCTTGCAAGTGACGTCACGTTTTGTTCGCGCCACAGCAAAATAGCCTAGTGGACGGCAAGAACACGAATCAAATCAATGGGCTGTAAATGGGACACATCGCACAGCTAGGAGATTATAGTGAGATTTAACCGTAGTAATGCCCTTCCACGACTGTTGGCTTATTGTTTGGAATACAACAACATCCCATGTTCTTGCATAGATATATTTTGGTTTGTTTTCTTTGTGTTTCGGGAGTATTTCAACCACAATTGCATGCTTATCTCCTCAGTGTATGAAGCACAGCAGTGGTTGCTATAGCAACCATAGACTCTGAACAGGACGGCAGATAGCACTTAGGCAAAGTCTTTGGCAAGATCTGAATGTAAACAGATAATACCTTTCAAGTTTTTTTTTAATTTCCTATTTCTTTCAATTCTTTAACTTAAGACATGTAAGAAGTAAGTTTATTCGCTGGGCAACGTACAAACTGATGAGTTACATTAGCCCTAGCACTATGAGCTACGATAAACGTTAGCTAGAATAGCTAGAAGCTAGCTTCTAAGTGTGGCAGCTAGTTATTATTTTATGTTCTGATATGACATTCTTAACGTTTTGACTATGTTACAACTGATAAAAGCAAGACAAATAAAGTAACCAAATCGCTTTGCAATATTTTAGTCCAGAAATACTTATGGGTGTTCATTTACCATAATGTTAATTACAGTAGCCTAACGTAACGTTATCTCCCCTTGCTGTTACCACCAGGTTTAATAACTTTACATTTGCGATCATGACCCATTTCATCTAACAACACCACTGGCATCTTCTTTGACTATCAGACCCCAAACAGCAATACATTGAACTACAAAGATGTTATAGTAATGGTGTTCAGTTCATCATAATCTTTATGACATAATGTAATTTGCCGTCTGTCTCCCATCTTTTTGCCGTCCAGCATGGAGCCGTCACGTGACTAAAGTCACGTGTCTGCAAGGGGTGAATATTATTCAGTGAGGCGCGGTGGTTTATGGGATGAGTAGTTCCTTTGCTCGGAAATGAAAATATGTACACAGTCTTGTACCTTTGACTTTTTTTGGATTTTCTCTTCGTTTTTTCACTCGAAATGATATGTTGTATGCTTATGAGTTATGCCGTAGCTGGTTAGCCTAAGACATGCTGTAAAACTCTTTAAGGATTTTTCCAAACGTCAATGGGACAAATGAATGGGAATCTTACATCCGGCACCTAACCGCATTTTGGCTGTGGGCGGGACTGTGCAGATATTGCATACAGACAGAGTAAATTCACATTAAAGCAAATGTAATACTGTACTACTTGATGTAAAAAAAGCTACATCATTACATCAGCATACACATACATCAGAATACCATTATAGACCTATACTAGATTAAGGTAATGATTAGTCAGTTGTTGCACCCCAAAAGGGAGGGAGATTTAACTGTGAGAGACTTAAAAGCAAGCCTGGGCATTAACATGTTTGTGAAAAAATATAATGTCCGCAACACTGCTTTTGACTCCCATATATTTAATGCACAGCAGGCAACGTTTCGTTTTCGACCCTGCTGGGTCTTCTTCAGGCAAAAAAAAAAAGCCTGAAGAAGACCTCTATGGCTCTGGGCTAGCCTATATTACAGGAAGCTACACCAGGCACGTAACTGAAGTGTTCTGTTCGCGACGTGTAAAATCAGAGAATGTCTAATAGGAAGGGCTCTGGTAAAATCCATTAGAGGAATGGTCTATTTTCCCGAACCTAGCCTACAGGCCACTAACACGTAGGGTTGCCAACTTTCTGATATGAAAATAAGGAACGGGGGGGTTTCGATAATACACTTCAGTAAGTACACCGGCATCCACTTCAGTTAGTGGGGGGGGGGGGGGGGGGGTATTGAAATTATGTATGTATTATTGTACTAAATAGTGCATCATTTTACAAAATTGTGAGCTATTATTTACTAAAATACGCACATAATATACTACATTCTATAGCCACTAGCCTACTCATTTTCTATCTGGTGCAAAACAAGAATCATTTCGATGCAAAAACACTTGATAAAGAAATAACTATTTGTAGCCTATTATACTCAAACCAAATAACTCTGAAAACTGAACTGGCGGATATGCTGTCATAGAAAAAAATATATTGAACATCACAAGCAGCTCCAGAAGCTCTGAATTTGGTGAAGCTTTATTTTATTTCTTGCTTTTTTTTTGGCTATTCTGCAGCAAGTAGGCTAGCCTATTTGTCTATCTTGCACAGATGCACTGTAAAACTCATGACAAGACATGTCATCTCACGCTACGCTATCAGCGTAATATACGTGACTCGCAGTGGCTCAAACGAAAAGTGCATTCTCTGTTGGGATAGTGATGACAGACAAACTGAGAGGGATAAATGACAGCAGCAAAGTTTCCCTTTATTTCATACAAATCGTGTATTTTTCGTTCATAGTCTAACTTATAACACTGATCTGTCATGGATTTGCACGAGTTGATTCTCAATAATACGGAACAAAATGCGTTCCGTATCAGTTCAATACGGAACACATATTTTTCCTTGCAAATACGGGACGATTCCGTATTTTACGGAACGGTTGGCAACCCTACTAACACGCCAGGTGTAGCTACTTCCATTGATTAGGCCTATTGGAAGCTAATTGTTGCAGTACATACCGCGAACGGAATGCTTCAGTTACGTGCCTGGTGTAGCTACACTCATAAGAAACTGACCACACTACCCAGAGATTTAGCTTGTTGAACCTATAATCTTCTAACCTAAGTGTTAAACCACAAATAATAATATTAGCAACAATATCTTATGCTCAACTAAGTATGGGTATTGTTCTAGTCTAAACGGGGAAAATCAAAAACACAATACCCGTGCACTAGGCTAAGTTGCTATCACTAGAGCTCTGGTATTTACACTTCAGTCTAATTTATGTCTTCTTGCCATTATTATATTGACCTTTATAGACCTACAATGATGTTTTGTTTGATTACTTGCTGTTTACTTAGTGTTTTGTATGTCTTCCAGAGCACATCCTCATGTCAGGCTACACAGCTTTCTAGCCTACATTAGGTCATCATGTTAGAAGCAAAGGTTTGTGATCTAACTTTTATTGTTGTGCTAGTTAGTTTCTAGAAGTCTTTTTCTAGTTGGCTAATACAGGTTCTTATGTGCTCGTCAATGTTTGGGAAAGTCAATTCATGGGTTTCTTCAGGTCACTTTCCACAGGTGTATAAAATCAAGCACCTCGATTATGAATGTAGACTGCATGGTGCTTGATTAATACACCTGTGTAAATGGACCTGATGAAACCCATGAATTGCATATCAGATAGAATTGATATTACCGAATGTCTTCTTGTGGGTGTGCTACTTAGTACATCATACACCTTACCACAGTCACTAAAATATTTTTGTTTCCATTGTGCCAGTATGTTTTGTGTGAGATAGTGAATGTCCTGTGTACTATTAGTATCTTGTAACTTGACAATAATACACATTTATTTACTTTAGGTGCCCAAACAGAATTCTTCATGAAAAGTATGAGTATTGATACAAGCACTTCGGATACACCATGGGCATGGGGGCCTGTTACCTCTACTGCCATCAAGCCTGTTCATCCAAGGCCAGCTAGAAGACCTCGGGTTGATCAAGAGGAGGATGAAAGCGACATCTCCACAATAACACCTGATGGCTCCACCTATGGCCCAGCGCAATCAAAGAGCAATGTAATAGAATCATCACAGCCAACGAATGTGTTTTGTGTGTTGTCCCTTCGGATCCCCAGGACAATACAAGCCGAAACAACAACTTAGACCTTTTCCCCTAAATAATCCCAGCACCATCTTACAAAGGATCTGTAGGCCAGATGTCTTCATCATCTGGCAAAAAGAGGACATTGTTAATTCTGTGCATAGTTTGGATGTTCTTGTTTTGTGTTTGCATTATTTTAATAGACTGCAATATTACTATTTGTCAGTGTTTCACGGACCAAAAACAGTAGACCTACTTCAACAGTATATTACACAATAGGCCTTCTCACTGAACCATCTTGCTTATTGTCTTTGCACCTTGCTTATAGTGTCAGAGGATTCATATGATTTAAACTGGCATAGGTTACATCAGTGTTGCAGAACTGTTTGGATTAACAAGTTGGTTCAATATTGCAAACAACTCATCTAATATATTTTACCACATCTACTTGTGGAACACTTGAGAGCTTGCGGACCACACTTTGAGTACCACTGCTGTATGTAAATATAATAAAGTTATTTATTGAAAATTGACCTGTTTTGTATATTTGTTTTAGGAATTTCATCAGTTTTTGTCCCTTTCAAGCTAAAGGTTTATCTTACCTTTCATATCTTCTGTCTCACAGAGGGCCATAGTCGTCATAGTCGAATGTTTAGTGCATTTTGAAGGGAGTACATTATGCTAAGGCAGACTGGTTCTAATCCTGGGTACAGGGTCATCAACACGGGTACTGGTGTTGCCCATTTTTCTAACAACATGAGCAATCCCCTTACGAAAAAGTAGTATAGGAATCTTATAGTATTTGGGACACAATATTATAGTAATCTTATAGGAATAATTATTATAGGAATAATTGGGATATACTGTAGAAGTACTACTAATAACTCTATAATATCCTGTAACCGCTATAGTTTTTCTAAAGTAGTCTTATAGTACCTATAGTATGTCAAAATACTATAGTATTCCTATAAGATTACTGTAATATATAGTAGGCTACTTTTTCTATCATACGTGACAGAAAACAACTTGAGTAGGCTAACCTCTGCCAATGTCAGGCTATCAAAGCCATAGATCTCATTACCGGAGAAGTCTTGTAGCACACATTCTCTGCTTATGTAGGCATTCTGGTACAATTCCAGCAAAATATAGCTAGGTAGGTGTGTGCATTTAGATCTATATATATATATATATATATATATATATATATATATATATATATATATATTGGGCTATGACCAAGTGGTCTTTCAATGATAGTTATGGTTTGAATTCCATGATACTATCTATTCCGATAGCATTAGCAGGCTAGGTCAGTGGCTGAACTGCATTTAGGGTGCTTACCTGTGTTATGAAGTAAAATATCTACTAGGAAGATTGCAAAGACTTTTGACTGTGTAAAGAAATAGGTCTTTATTTTAAAATGTTTCCAACTGTTTATTACTTGAAAGCAAGATGACGATTGTCACAAACGTTTACCTCTTTTAGGAGAAATTTTAAGCTGACAGGCAATTGTTACCATTCTATTAAACCAACGTTCACCGACAAACGATCAGGAAGCAGTTCTTCTTCCTACTCGGATACTAGGATCAAACACATGAAGTTGTATCTCCGAAGACATTTTGTGCAACAGTTTTGACTCGAGTTTTAGCCAGGTTTTAGCACTGTAAAGTTGAATATGGAGCATAGCACAGGCAGAATCGGATGAGGATGCACTGGAGGAAGCGTCACAGTACTGTTAGCCAATCAGAGGTGAATTCATTAGCATGTCATTAATATTCATGACTAGAGGCGAAATCCAGTCGTTCCTCCCCACCCACCTTTTCCACCAAACTAGAACAGCATGAAACAGAAGCAGGACAGCATTTTTTTCACCAAAACCAGCTCACAGAGCATTCATCAATACTACAGACCACTGCGAAATTAATGAAAAAACGATGAGATGAGACCTTTAATTAACACCTAATTGTAGATCCTATCCACCACAGAGTTCATGCTGGATTGACCCCTCAGCCTCCCCCTCCCCCTCCGAGGCACACACGCAGTCATCCATAAATAGACACAACCTGCCCTGCTGGCGTTAGTTTGAGCTGACTTAGCAAAGTAGCAGGTAGTGGTAAAGTAGATTGTGAACAATCATGGTTATAACATGCATTGTGAAGGGTTGTGATAACAAGCAGAAGTATTATAGTGATTTCATGGTGGATAGGATCTACAATTAGGTGTTAATTAATATTACTACGCTAGGTCGAAGTGCTATTGCGCCACACATTGTAGGTCTCCTGTTTATTCGCTTGGAAAATCGCCACGTTTCATGTTGTGTGACCTTACACATTTTTATTAATTACTCGTGCAACTGTATTTAAGTAGGGAAAACGTGGATTACTGCTATCTTCCTCCCTCTATGGCTACGTCTGAGCCTGCTAGCATAGCAACATGCTAACACATTCGTGCCGCGCACCAGAGTGTTTGAGTGCACGTACTGACACGGGAGAGGTATGACTCAACTAGTGAAAGTTAAGGTAAGAACATATATTACTACTGACATTGGGTGGCATGTTCCTTCAGCATTGACACTTAACACTTACTGCCAGCTCTTCATGTGAGTAGAAGCACAACACGAGTTATCCAGACAAAGGTAATCACCACACGGTTTACATCGCGCTCCGTTATTACAAAGATATGTTAAGCAGTTAAGCAAATTGCCGTTTTGATCGAACCTGTGACGTCACATGCAACTGTAGTTCGGTATCACCGTCTTAAAAAAACACAAAACAATTCAACTGATCCTAAAAATAAGGTATGACCACTAGAAGCAATAGAGGTGACCCCATTGCCCAGCATATGGAAGGCATTAAATTAAGATCCCAATGTGCACTGAGATATATTTTTTCCAAAAAAAAAAATCCCATCCACTCCGCTAAACTCTAGGAACGCAACCAGTAGGTGGCGATGAGATTACTTTCCCTCCCTATGGCTGACTTGGATGTGGGCGGGCCTTCCCGCAGGCTGCTGCGAGATGTACTTGTCCCAAGTTGCATGACTTACCCATTATCTATTAATCTCCAGTCTGGGTAACTGCCATGCGAATCTGTCACATTGTATCCACCTGCCGCTAGATGACGTAGTTACATCACTTTAATATAATTGGGGGCCTAGCAGCGAAGGCACCCATTGAGTTACTAGCTTTTCCTATTATTATTATTATTATTATTATTATTATTATTATTATACATCCGACATTGCAGTCTATGGCAGCCCATAGAACGCCTGGCTAAAAAGTGCTGAAATTTGGCAGAAAGTTTCGGGACACTCCACTGACCACTCACGCTCATTTACGGATCTCTAAACCCAGCCGTCTAGCGCCACCAACGGGTCAAAATCTAGGCCGAAAATTGAACCGCTGGGTCTAAAGTTATGAAATTTGTCGCACTGATTCAGGACCGTCCAATGATCACTCTCAATAATTTACTGAACTCTATGTCCAACACTCTAGCGCCACCAATGGGTCGAACCTGGAATGCATTCACGCATGTGACCATTGAACGGTGCGTCCTATTTTCACAAACCAGGCACTGTTGGAATCCCTGGACCGACCTGAGTTCAATGACCCCTATTACGTCACTTTCCGCCACATTGGACCTCCACCATATTGGATTTAGTCCAAACTCTACGAAAAGTTTCAGTGTTTGTAAATTTCTTCCGATTTTCACGAAAGTTGGCGGAGATGATCATCAGACAGATTTTTCAATTTCAAGTTTGTTTGCCCATGACAGCCAATTAAATATGGTGACGAAGCCGCCAAACAGGAAGTGGACAAACATCTAGGTGACGCTTTGAGTTAACATAACAAAACTCGATACCGTTAATCAGGACTCCCAATCACTCAGTAGGAAATTGGCAACATTTGGCCTCTATAGGGGGCGCTGCAATACAGGAAGTGAGCTTTTATCTCAGCAACACTTTGATGTATGAAGTCCAAACTTGATACAGGGACAAAGTAGCTGATTGTGAGAACATGCAAGGAAAGTGGTCTCATTCGGCCTCTAGGGGTGCTGTAATAAAGAAAGTGAGCTCACATCTCAGCAACACTTTGGTGTATGAAGTCCAAACTTGGTAGAGGGACTTCCAAAGCAAAGGTAATTTATTCCAGGTCACCACACCACTATATTTGAGAGTACACTTGTTGTTTTGAACTTAGGCAAGTACAAGTCTGCATTACTAGCTCTGATGTGGTACGCATGGGCATCCCTACTCCTAATGAAGTGATTTTTAAGGTATGCCGGTGCCTTATGATTGTAAACATGGTAGACCACCCTGAGCTGGAGCTGTACCTTTCTGTAATGCCGTTGCCCATGGAATGATATGGAGTTGTATGGGCACAACTTAACTTTAACACACCTGCAATCTCTAGTAGATATTTAAGAAGCCAGCTCTCAAAGTTAGCTCCTTGATCTGAATGGATTCTTTTCGGGAACCCATAGATGCAGAAACATTTATCCCAAAGACATCGGGCAACTCGATTTGTGGACTGGTTCCGACAGAAGGCAAGAGCTAGCTTCGAGAAATGGTCTGTGACAACAAGAACGTCAGTTGTCTTCTTGTCACCCAATTCCGCTGTCCAAAAAATCGAAGCAAACTAGTTCCATGGGAGCTGAGGTGCGGATATTCTACAGAGGGGCTCAGGCGCCTGGCTCAGGAGTATTCCCTAGAACATCTCTGACAGTGCTTCAGGTAACTCATGATATCTCTGCATGCCTGTCCAAAAAATCGTTCACTGGCCAGAGAAACTCCATGAAAGATTTGCTGTTTCAGAGCTTTTGGGGTGACAAACGCTCTGAAATAGCAAATGTCCATGTGGTGGTCCCTCTTCACTCTGTAGAGGAGTCCATTGCGCACCTTCAACTTCTTTCAGTGTTTCAACAGCCTGAGTAGAGGACAGGGCTCGACTCGGCTGCTGTATCGCAAGCGTTAGGCCTCCTACTCCGCTGCACATACAAGAGGACTCTGCTCACAACAGCATCTTGCTGTTGTAGATTGTGCAATTGGCTGAGTCGAATGGAAATAGATGGATCTTCCCCAGGCAGTTGCAGTGACTCTGGGCTTGTGCAAGACAACCGAGAGACCCCCCCAGTGTGGTGGGCATCCATGACTGCTGACACCTCCTCAGCACTGATAGCACTTCCAAAAGGCAAACAGGGATCTGGTTCAGGACTCAGGACTTCATCGCATGGTCATCGGTGGTCTGAACGGCTTGGCAATTGGTGGTCATTCGAAAAGCATCTTGCACTGTGCCGGTAACAACTCCATTGACTTCATCCAACAGAGACAAGTATGGCTGTTTCACCAGACGATGGCTTAGGTCAAGGGATTGTTGTCAGCCCATGCAGTTAAGTGCACCCCTTTCAGTCCGTGGGAGAACTTATCACATACAGCACTTCAAAGCAAGTAACTCTAATCGATGAGCTGGGTAGTTCAATTGGGCACGTGACACTGTTTTGCAAGCAAGGGCCACTGGCCTCGCAACCTCTTCACCAGGCTGAAGCTGGGACAGCGCCAATCCCATCAAACAAAGCATACTGGCAGGATGAACGGCAATATATGTCAATATAGTGAAAAGGTAAAGATCATAATAAAAAGAAAACAGGGTCATTCCACGTCAATTAAACCAGGGCCCACGAATCAAAAAATTCTGAAAAAATTACCAGGTGTACCCTTGTTACCCAGGAGACACACTGTAAAATTACTTTTATGTAAGATCAATACTATTCAAGATACAGCCAGTTTTACAGGGGGAGGCGGGTGTCGATTTTGTTCGGCCTCTTTTTTTTGTAAAAGTTCACAAGCCCATAGCGCAAGAACTAAACCATGTAGGAGACTCAAATTTTGCATGCCTGTACATTTATAGAAGTAGTATCAGGGTTTCCGTTGTCCGGTAATTAAAAAAATGAAAAGTCCGAAAAAATTCAATCTCTCCGGTCAAATTGTCCGATTGAAATTTGCTAATAATCCCGTCCCCTAATGCAATCTGAATTTGAGAATAAGCCTTAGCCTAATATGTAAGCCTATATTATACGTCCTCTGGCTATGTTTTTAAATGAACAGGCTCTACCGTTTGAAAAGTAAACAACACGCATAGCCTATGCATTTCAAATAGGAAGCGCACGCTTAAAATGTCCATGTTAAACAACAAACAAATAAGTGAAGCGGTTCAAACATGGCCAGGCCCAGGCAGACTAGCCTTAAAAGTTTTTTCAGAGGCCAGACGCAATGGATGATGATAAATTGGTAACGTCTGAAGCCTCAGATGTTCGGTCAACTCCACCACCACCAGATAAAAAGCAGAAGTGTCGGGCGTATCTGTCGGAATCAGTGAGATTGGGAGTTGCGGGGGGTGCGGCCGCTCCAAGACACGGTCATTCTCCGTGTACACTGGACATGCAAAGTGTTCTTTACCCAAAGCATACAGTAGGCCTATGCATTCTCTGTATGATCTGCAGGATTAGGGCTTCCTCGACGAGGAGATTGCTGGTCCGCGGATAATTTCTGGCACAATTAAACGGTATCATTGAACCGCGGCCGAAAGAAAAAGAAACATTTCCCAGAATAGGAAACATTTCTTAATTTATTATTAAATAAAGAGGCATAGCATTAGGGGGTAGTGGTGTGAGCGCTCATTCTTGTGTGTGCACATCTATGTAAGTAAACAGTCACCAATGGAGATAACGTGGGTAGCAGCAACAAATAACTTTTTAAAAAGCCTTTTTAAAACAACGAATGAAGCGGATTCTTGCTGTCCATTAAAAAATATACTGGCTAGATGTTGTTAGGCATGTTTAAGTTAGGCTAATGAACATGTTGCATTCTATACAACCTGATTATGTCATTCTTTAAGCTACATAGCCTGTCTCCAGTTTTCCTCAATTTGACTACGGTAATTAAGAAGCGATAATAGGATATTTGACCGGCATATCATCAAAATGTCCGGAAAACGAAACCTCTGCCGGTCACCTTGACCGGCACCATTTTTGTCTAGCGGAAACTGAATAGTATGTAGCAAAATCGTCTCGATTTATTTTCCTTACTGAGATAAGTAGAAACACTCACAAAAAGCAATGAACAGAAAATAAATTCCTTCAGGGTCTGAACAGCAGACCTCACAAGTCTGAAAAATCATTTTGGTTCTCATTTTCAGAGCACCCAAACACCTTGTGGGAATTAAATATGTTTTTTCTTTATTCTCCATGATCCCTTCTTCTTAAAACCACCAATTTGACTTGTCTTATGCAAATCTTTCTTTTTTACTTTCCACCCTGAACATGGGCAAATGAACTTGAGAAAGGTAAAAATCAATTATTTAACTCAAGGGGAGATGTAAAATGAGTCTAATTCCCCAAATGGTGTAATATCCCTTTTATACAGTGTTGTGAGACTGACCATTGTAATTCAGTGTGGGTGGGTGGGGGGGGTTCTGTCTGTTCAAAACAGGAATATGCTGGATAAGATTACAACATTTGGTAGGAAAATAGCTGGATCAGAGAAGTGTAAAGTATCATTCAGATTTCTGAATGAATACACTATTAATGAGTATCAGCATCTTTGAAGATACTGGATGATTCATCCCACCCCCTCTTCCCGGAGTACTCCACTCTCCCCTCAGGACTCCCCTCGTTATAGAATGCCACATGCAAAAACAAACAGCTATTACATCTTTTGTGCAAAGGAGCATTAAAGATCCTTCCTTAAAGGGATATTCCACCATTTGGGGAATTAGTCATTTTCCACCTCAGCTCGAGTTAAACAATTGATTTTTACCTTTCTCCAGTTCATCTAGCCGTTCTCTGAGTCTGGCGATACCACCATTTAGCTCCAGCCTGCATAGATCATTGAATCGGATTAAACCATTAGCATCACGTTTAAAAGTGACTAAGATTTTCCTATTTAAACTTGTCTCCTTTTAAGTTAAAGTGTAATAAGACCAACAGAAAATGAAACGTGGCTTTTTTCTAGGCTGATTTGACATGGAACTATACTCTCACTCAGGCGTAATAATCCAGTCACTAACCAATTCGTCTGCTGCAGCTCAACCTTGTTGCTGGAAGTTAGAGTCGGTCTCAATTGGTGTACTTTCGTGAGTACTTTCGTGTAGTAGCCTACCCTATGTGCACTGTGTGCTTACTGGCGGAGTGCGCAAATTTTAACAATAGTATTCTCATATATCAAACACTAACTCCGTGCACTTCACGGAAATCATGATCGCAACATTTAAATATAACTTTATTGCCGTCCTCAATTCGACAGTGACATGGTCATAATTGTGTCAAAACATGAACCGTTTGTTATAACTTGCTTGTACCTCTTTAAAAGGGACACCAGGCAAGCCTGATGCTTTTTCTCTACGAAACTCCCCCTCGCTCGGTCTGAAGGTCTTTTCCTTTTCTTTGCATCTTCCGTCAAGGGTTTTCGCTGCTTCTTCGCCGGCACTGCCATTATACACACGTTTGCAACAATCGCTAGCGTTTCGTTAGCCTCCCTCTGTGCTGTGGATGCAGGATGGAAACTGAAACTGCTTTGGTCACCGGGTACGATACACTGAACTTGCAAGCGGGATATTCTTCCTACAGGCAGTAGGGGCTGGCGAGAGAGTCTTCATTCGCCCTGTAATGAGTCATTTAACCATATACCGACTTACGAAGATGAGTAATTAACACGAAAACGTTGCCTGGTGTCCCTTTAAATTGTGTTTTCCACCGCTGCTGCTTCAGCTTTCTCAACCGTGATTACCACGAGTTTGAAAACGCTCCCTCCCCTTCTGCTATTTGGCCAAGATGGTGTCAGTTGAGGGCGAAAAGTGTCCAGCGTTACACCCTCATGCACTCAAATTAGGTATTTTAAGTGCAGAAGTACGTGATTTGAGACAGTCTTAGCCTACGGGGACTATTTTCAGGTGCTGCATGATATCATTGTGCTGCTGTGCCCATGGTGTTCCTGGATTATTATGCTGGAATGAGTGTATAGTTCGATGTCAAATCAGCCTAGACACGTTTCATTTTCCGTTGGTCTTATTACACTTTCTAACTTGAGAGGAGACAAGTTTTAAATAGGAAAATTACCAGAAATCTTAGTCACTTTTAAATGTGATGCTAGCAGGCGAGAAGCTAATGGTCTAATCGGATTCAATGATCTATGCTAGGCTGGAGCTTAAACTGGTACTGCCAGACTCAGAACGGCTGGATGAACTGGAGAAAAGTATAAATCAATTGTTTAACTCAAGGGGAGGTGGAAAATTAGTAATTCCGCAAATGGTGGAATATCCCTTTAAAGATGCTATGTGTCGTTTCCTATTTCCTTTAAAGTTAAAACATCTAGAAGATACCTAGTAATACCAACAGAATGTTAAGAAAGATCCATTTTGTTTTGAAATGTCAAACTCATCTAAGCTCAGTGTTGTACAGATAGCCCCTGTAGTTAGCATACACACCAACTAGATCGGGGCTGGCTCTCTTGTAATACCACGAGGCCGCTGTATTAAATAGAATGCAGCTAAATGCAAAAGCGCTATGTGACAACTTGAAACCAACAGAATTCTATGTAGCTCACCACCATGAAAGGATTTCTCAGGGATTCTCACATAATCTGGAAAAAGGTACTACAGGGCATTTTCTTGTTTAATAGACAAATTCAGATCAGTTACGCATCAAAATAGGCACTGATAGTTAGAAATGCAAACTGATGTTTTATAGAATATTACAAATGGGTTGCCACTGACCACTGTTACTGACAGTCTACAACTATATCAAGCTAACAGGGCAGTGCATCTCTCAGTCCCCATTTGCCGGCTTCCCAGCCAGTTTGCCATTACTGGGTTGTGACTTTTGTATCATGGGTAAAGTGTCCCGCTTCTCAATCTTCCTCAGTTGCTTTTTCTTCATTCTCTTAATCTTTGCAGTGTTGCGGATCTGCAATACATCAACAATTAGTGATTAGTAGTGAATACAACAATTGGTTGAACATTTCATAGGCATTCCTGACACTGGTTACTGTTGGATAAAATACGAGAACGATATTTCATACCCAATTTCTTAGATACAGTTTTAGATACATGGAGGCTAAGGTCTTGCACATTGTATTATCTATGTATGTTGTATGTCAACCACCTATTAGGTGGACAGTGCCGTTTAAGAGAATGCCAATCACACTTCAACCAAACTAGCTTAGCGCAGCTTAAAGGGAACATTGGTTTGGAGTATTGTGTGTAGATTGATGAGAATGGGGCAATCAGGGTATCGCACCAACGACTCCAGGCCTGGTGGGTGCGTTAATTCCAATAGTGTATCAGCAAAATTCCAATAGTGTATCAGCAAAATCTTGCTCGTAAAAAAATCATCATACCGCATATTGTTGCGGGTCTGTTATTATGACCGCTGCGCAGCAAAGCGGCGGTCATATAGGTTTAGTCAGATTTTTTTTTCTTTTCTTTTTCGCATGCCCAAATTTCCGTCAAGGACTCCCGGGACACTGAAAGACCGGGGTACACGAAACTTGGTGCGCATGTAACTAGTGATGGGAAAATGTAGCTTTGGTGAACCACAGCAGTATGAACCTAGCGACACTAGCTGAAAAGCAAAAAGATGGCCGCCACACATACATTTTTCAACATAAGTCCTTAGCAAACCAATATTTTTGGTTACATATACTGGTTTGGGTAAGGACTATTATGTTGAAAAATCTACATGTGGAAGCCATATTGGATTTTTTCATTAGTGTTGCTAGCTTCACACTGCTGTGGTTTAGTGGTTCACCAAAGCTTCATTTGCCCATCACTACATGTAACCCCACATGGATAGCATGGAACCATCCTTTTTTTCGTTTTGATCTGTAGCCCCCCCGCTGGACTGGACCCCCCGAAAGGAGGGTAGGGCAGACACAGTTTTCTGTGAATATCTCGAGAACTGTAGGGTTTAGGAGGACCATTTTTTTTGTATGTTGACCTCAAGGGGCCATGTCAACCCATTCCATAACCACTCATTTCATGTATAGCGCCACCTAGTTAAACACAAAAAAGTAAAAATGAGGTGTTGTAATCGCAGGTATCTGTGACCTAACAATCAAAACTGCACGAAATTGGAAGTGTAGGATCATTATGACACCCTCCGAATGCATGCCAAGTTTTGTGTGCTTTCGTTCATGGGGGGCCTTACAATAAAATAATTTATGTGTACATTTAGTGACGTACACCAACAAGGATTCCTGGGACACTGAAAGACCGGGGTACACAAAACTTGGTGGGCATGTAACCCCACATGGATAGCATGGAACCGTCGTTTTTCGTTTTGATCTGTAGCCCCCCCGCTGGACTGGACCCCCCGAAAGGAGGGTAGGGCAGACACAGTTCTTTGTGAATACCTTGAGAACTGTAGGGCCTAGGATGACCATTTTTTTCCCATATGTTTGCCTCCAGGGGTCATGTTAACCCATTTCATGTGCACACGTGCACAAACAGATACACACACACATACATTCACAGTAATCATACGTATGACACATACTCACACAGTAGACATATGTACGCATGCATGCACAGGCACATATGCAGGCACACACACACACACACATAACAAACATGTACATGCAAACAATTCAAGAATTTCTCAGAATTATGAACAGGCAAGATGGAGGTGGGGTTGTATAAAATGAATTTTACATGTGAAATCTATGAACTAATCATGTTTTGGTACTTGTTGTCTAGCAGATACCAGTGAGAATTGAGTGTGGATAATGCAATTTAGTGAGACAGTTAGAATCAAATAGGCCTTTCAGCGCGATTTATTTTTGTGGAAAAAATGTGCTGGACTGGGCGGCGGTCATATTTTGTACCGCTCTGCGGTACATCTAGTTTAGCCTACTTACTGTAGGCTGCGCAAGCCACAGGCCTTTATTTTGGGCAAGCCTGCATTTGAGGCAGGCCTTTATTTAATAAGGCTTCTGTTGAAGAATTTTATATAAAGCCTACGCTAACAGTAATCCTCCTGCCCCCGCTACCACAGCTGTGTGAGCGCAACCCTGTATAGTGTGGCATGCTCACGCGTTATGTCTTCTTCTTGCAAACTTGACTAGACCTATAGCGCAACCATTTACGTCTTCATAAAATAACAACTTGCCAGATATGCCTTCATATAATAAATTAGCGTTTGCGATTGACAACATTGTGATAAGTAGGCTATAGGGATGTAACGATTACCGGTATAATGATAAACCGTGATAAAAATGTTGACGATAACAATTACCGTTTTCTTTTGAAATATCATAATTATCACGGTTGATTATCACGGTGTTGAAACCGTGTGTTTATTCCTTCCCAGCTTCATCCGAGCCTGCTTTTGACATACAGTAGGCCTGGTACAATGAGGCAAAATTGGTACCCTACTGATTCTGTTATCCAATTGATGGTTTTAACTGCTATTTGGATTAGGCTACAACTGGTTTTAAAAGGCGGAACATTTTCACCGCAAAACTTGCACTGTATCATTTAGCCACTCTGCGTCTTTTTATGTTCACGTCAAATCCATTTCACTCATGTTATCAGAAGAACACAGTAGCCTAAAGTTTTATTTCGAACACTTAATTTGGTCTCACTCAGGGTAGGAATTTCACGGCGGCCACGTCGTTGCCCCATGCGTTGGCCGTGATGTCCCTTTGAAAATCAGAGGTTTACAGGCCACGGTGGCCTTGGTGCCCTTCTTTCAATATTCTGCTTTGCGTCCTACTAATAGCGATTTTTATTTAGCCTATGGCCTGCCAAAATATTCACAGCGCAAATTAATTTAGTCTTTTACGCAGTGGAGAAAGTGACAGCACAAGAAAGTGCGTCTATATTCACCCATTCTTCTCAGTTGAACTACTCGCGAAGTAGCCTACTTATCGCCTAGATATCAGTAAATCAGAGGACAGCTGACTAAGAGTTTGTGAAAGTAGATCACAAAATGCTAAGCATGCATCTAGGCTATTTGAGTTTCTTAAAGCTGAACTGTGCTTAAACTGTTCAATACATGATTTCATAACAGGCCAAATATAAAATAAATGTTAAATATAGCCTAGATATCTGTAAATATTAGATCAGATAATTTGCAGTTCTATGTAATATGTCATGTTTAATGTTTTTGTAATGTTTCATACAGTGATGCAGGTCTACTGCAGTGAATAGGCTATACAACTTTGATCATTTTTATAGCCTACTACTGTATAGTTAACTTTGGCCTTGGTGCCCTTACATGTGGCCTTTGTGCCCTCCACCAAATATGCCCAACTGAAGGCCAAGTGGCCTTGCCTCCAGAATGGTGAAATTCCAAGCCTGGTCTCACTCATTGGATCCAAATAACAGTAATTGCAACCTCCAAGTAATGTTAGGGTAAGTTAAGCTATAAGCACATAGCCAATTAAAGATGAACGGGACACTTTTTGAAACTATTTCAGCTTGTGTAGGCCTATCAGTGCTTTCTGAACATATTGAACACACTTTTAAAAATACCGTGATAATACCGAAAACCGTGATAATTTTGGTCACTTTAACCGTGAGGTTAAATTTTCATACCGTTACATCCCTAGTAGGCTATAACACTAACTTGGCAAAGTTAACTTGCATGCATCAATTTTGAACAAAGTTGTGTAGGCTACACCGCGCCAGTTGTAGTCTACATGAACAGTTCTTGAAGACACTGTTTTAATTTGCGTAGGGGAGGTGCGGGCTGAAGCCAACCTGTTTGAGGGAGAGCGGTGCAAGGAGAGAATGCGTGCTCCATCCTGCGCATATCTCTACAATGAAATAATGAGTCTAGGCTAATCTATATTTTCAATAAGCAATCACTGCATGCCTATGGAAACAATAAGTCAATATATTAGAGATATCAAGAGTAACGCACAAACTGTAACGAATTACTGAAATTTGAATTGTACTTTGTAACGAGTCACCCCCAACACTAATAACGTAGACAGCAAATTAAGATTTTTTTTCGTTTTGTGGAGCGGCATCGGTAGGCTATCAAAAGCAGATTTAGATTTCCGTTAACCACTGTGTAACCAATCCTTATGCCATACCCAAGTAGCCTAAATCGAGGTCATTTTTAACTATGCATGATTTATTTTGTTATTGAATTCGTATGCTGGGATTCCTCTCGGCAACAATTATGTTTATAGGTAGCCTCCTGCTTTTTCAGAAGGGGCGGCAGGCAGAGTGACAGAGCGACGTACAGTGGCAGAGCGACGCACAATGGCTGAAAGCGGTACTAAAGTTTCACGTCACGTAATACGCGACTAAAGTGGCCATTTCAAAGTAATGCCCACTGTATATACACTGTTGTTATTTCTTGGTATAGCTCTAGTTCTAGGAAAGAGCTTGGCTAATAACAAATGCCCCATACTATGCACACGTACAGTAACAATGTGTAACATGTTGCAATAAATGTTTTGCATGCCCATGGCACACGGTGCTTACCACTTGAACTATCTCTGCTTTCCTTTCATTTTCAGCCCTTCTCTTCAGGTTCTCCTCTCTCCTTCTCCTCTTCTCCTGCACATGATAAACAGCAAAGAAATCAGTACTGACATGAAAGGGGGGTTAAAGCTGTTCACATGGTCTTGAAAAAATGGGCAAAAACATGAATAAATAAAAATAACAACAAATCACCTGTTTCTCCCTAGCTTTCTCTTCTTTCAGCTGCTGGTGATATTTTTTCACAAGTTCCTTCTCCCTCCTCACCTCCATCTTTTTCTCCCAAGAAGTGCATAATGGCTTGTCCCTCAGCAGAGCGGAGAATCTTAAAAGTAAACAGAACTAGAAAATGTAATTTTGAGGAATTACCAATGCATGAAAATGCAACATATGTAAAATACAGCGTTGCTTATGTAGACACTGTTGTTGCAATGCTTATGGTTGCTAGGGTAATCATGTTGGTTGCTATGGAAACTGATATAGATGCTTTATTTCGATGGTTGCTATGTATGTTGCCAGGTAGGTGGTGGATTAATATAGTTGGCTGGAGGCATAGTTGATAACTGACAGTTGGAATGGCTGAACAGTTAAATAGTAGTTTAAAGGTGCCATGTGTAAGAATTGAGGGAAAAATATCCAAGAGCTACACGCATCAAAAGAATGAGAAGAAATAAGGGCGATTATGTCATTAAAAAAATGACAAGGTATAGTGCTGCAGATATATCAACCTGAATTAGCATGCTAAATTACTAGCCACAGCCCGACAGGTGTCATAATACCAGTTTCGGCCATGGGAGGCAGTATGCGGGCAACATAACCACCAGCCAAACTGCAAGACACGTTTCCCGGTTGTTACTCTAGGGTAGACCATCTTACTTTCTGGAGGTATACTGCCCCCTTTTTTTAATGGAATGTGGAGTATGAATTGATTTTTTGGCGGACATTACACATGGCACCTTTAAAAGTAGTTTAATGCTTTTTCACTACGAAACTCCCCCTCGCTCGGTCTGAAGCTCTTTTCTTTTTCTTTGCATCTTCCGTCAAGGGTTTTCGCTAGATAACGATAACCGATATTTATTGGTTTGTTGTGGCCGATACCGATACGATAACCGATAATATTACTCTTGAAAAAAAATTGTGAAAAGTGATTTGGGGAAAGCATTTAATAAGCATAATTTTATTGCAGTAATTTTAACTACCACCAAATGATGGACAGAACTCATAATAGTCCTCAATAGTACGGCAGTCAACATCATAACAGTAGCCTAGTCCTACAGTATGTGTGGCTCCTTTAAGTGAACCTGACGTCAGTGAATTGCGAGTGAGTGGCTAGAGAGTTTGAATCGTTTTCATTTAGGACTAAACGCTCATAAACGGCTCAGCTTGGAATAAGCTACAGTATAGCGACCAAATCAGAGTTTGTGAGGGAAACTTTGTGAGGTTTAGTTTCAACTGCGGGTAACTGAATAAAGCTGCAACTCCTCAGACTGTTTCTTATGTCCGTCTACTCTGTTGCGCACAACCTGCTGCAGCAGAAATGAAAGGATGTTGCCCCGAAGGTTTTAATAACTTATTATGATGACCTGTCTGGAACTGAAGCACGGTTAGCATATTTCTAGGTAATAATACAAAACCCAAGCTAAAGTAATGCAAATATAATACTAAACCACAACTTAGAACTAGGCCTACTTATGTACTCGTCCCACTAACGAGTTTGTTTATTTGTTTCCCTGACCAGCGCGGTAAAGTGCAAACACACCAGCACAAGACGGCTCTAGATAGGGCTGAGCTCCGCTCTGTTAAGGTTAAATGGCGGATCATTCACGAGAGGATTTTGAGATGCACAGATTCCCAAATGAACGCATATGCACAGATTTTGTTAGAGTGGTGAAATACATTCACGCCGCTGACATTATATTGAGGAAAAAGTATAGCCAACCAAGCTCAAGTAGGCTAGCTCAGTGTAGCCAGATGGACCTTACGTAGGCCTATATTAGGACAAAATATCGGCGCAAATTATCGGCCAGAATTCTGTTATCGGACCGATAATAATATTTTCATTTTTTCACTTATCGGCTAATAATATATCGGCCGCCAATATATCGTGCATCCCTAGTTTTCGCTGCTTCATCGCCGGCTCAGCCATTATACACATGTTTGCAACAATCGCTAGCGTTTCGTTACCCTGCCTCTGTGCTGTGGATGCAGGATGTAAACTAATCCTGCTTCAGTCAGCGGGTACGATACACTGAACCTGCAAGCGGGTTATTCTTTCTACAGGCAGTAAGTCTTCATTCGCCCTGTAATGAGTCATTTAATCATATACCGACTTACGAAGATGAGTAATTAACACGAAAACGTTGCCTGGTGTCCCTTTAAATAGTTACATTATTTAAAAGTGAATTATTGTAGTGAGGACTTTTATTTTGAAACAGTTGGCAGGAGTCATAGTTGATGACAACTGACAGTTGGAATGGCTGAACAATTAAATAGTTGGATAGTTTAAATAGTTAAATTATTTAATAATGAATTATTGTAGTGACTTAAGTTGTGGGCAGACAACACAACACAGGATCTGTAGTCTAAAGAAAGCCAGATCGAATGCTTAAAGTCTGAGACAGATCGTTTAAAAGTTGATGTAGATAGTTAATGATTGGTGATAGACAGAAAGTTGAATGGATGTTGATAGGCAGATTATTTAATGGATGTTGATAGTTTAATGGGTGGATGAGTGAATGGTTTGAAGAAGATGGATGGATAGAAAGTTGGATGGAATGTGCCTTATATCCTTGTAGAATGGAGAGGCACAGAGACAGTTGGCCTAGTTGAGCAGAAAGCAGTTGATACAGGTGCAGTCAGCTTAATTGACTCTTTGAGGGGGCCTAGTTGAGCAGCTGGCAGTTGATACAGGTGCAAATAAATTTAAATAGCCCATTATGATGTCATAGTGCCAATGCAAAGTCTATGGGGAAAAATAAGCTTGATTTTTGTTAATATTTTAAAAAGTATAAAGTTTACAGTACATTGCACAGTGTCATTTTCAAGACCTACGTTGCAAAGTTTGAATGAAGTTTCTACGTTAAACGGTAAATTGTTGAAGCTAAATTAGACACAGAAATTTGGTGGGAAGAAGAAGAAGACGACGACAGAACAGTGCATTTTTGTGCACTGTAATGATGGCATGGCAAGCCATTTTAACATTTACCCGCCAAGTTTGACTATCCGGAATTAACATTGTAGATATCAACAACGTCTTTCTGACTAGTTGCAATTACATTTTGGATAGTTGGAATTGCCTTTCAAGATATCTGTAACGTAATTGTGACTAGTCGAAACGTCAGATAGAGATATCTGTAATTTAGTTTTGACTAGGCAAAACTGAATTACAGATATCGGTCATCACATCATTGAAAACAACATTCAACTCATCACACATCTTAAATGACACTTGCAGATATCTTTAATTCAGTTTTGACTAGGCAGAATGAAAGGTGAAGATATCTCAAACGTCATTATGACTAGTGCAAATTATTGTGCAAGATGTTGCTCTTTAGATCCATAGCAGAGCCCGTCTACTTATTAGACATTCTCTGTCCGTAGGCTAATTTCCCCTCCCCAACATAATCGAAGAAGTGGGCTTATTTCCTTATTTCTATGAATGGAAAAAGAAGCAGTCATGGCTGTAATGTCTTGTTAACATCTAAAATAACTAAAACTCAGGGACACCGTGTGGTTTATTAGACTCTCACGTTATCAACTGGCTTGATCTCTGTTTCGTAGCCTACATAAATTAGTAGGCATAGGCTACTAAATGCACCAGCACCATCTACAGGAAACTCCATTCATAATGGTGTTGGTTGTAATCGAAAAAATCAAAGCAACATTGAATCATCAATTCTTGCTGCCAGCTCCTGTCTTGCATAGGCTGCAGCATTAAAAAGACGATTAAAAACTCCTTCGCCCTCTGGCTGCTCTGACATGGTGCTAATTACAAAGTTAACAGTTAACAGGTGCTATGTGATTTGATGATTTGAACAACAACACGCTCTGCTCCCGCCTAAAGTGGGATGCGGGCCTAATTAGCAATACAGATATCTCTAACGTCATTTCGCCTAGTCAAAACTAATTCAAGATATCTATAATTACATTTTGACTAGGCAGAATGAAAGTTATAGATATCTCCAATTTCAGATATCTCTAATCAAAACTCATTCAAGATATCTATAACTTGATCATAAATATCTAGTCATAATTATGACTATCCCTAACTCCAGTTTGAGATATCTACAACATAATTTTGACTAGTCATAATTCCATTTACAAATATCCACAATGTCATTTCGCCTAGTCAAAACTAAATTCAAGATATCTGAAAAGGAACATGTAGATATCTTGAATTGAGGTGAATTAAAGAGGTCTTCAACTGGAGTTATGACTAGTCAGAATCAAATTGTAGATCAGTGTTTCCCCTAGAAATTTTTCCAGCAGCGGTGCTATTACTGGGGGGTGGGGTGGGGGGGGGGGGGGGGGGGGGGTTGTTGCGCATTTTTTTTTTTTATATATATATCATACCTTCGTGTTTCTTTTGTGGACATTTTCAGCTTTCTTTTACATTATTGGTTAAAAATGATAGAAGAAAAATGAAATGGCACAACCCAGAAAAAGATTATTTACAATTTATTTAAATTTGTCTTAATGGCAAAGGCCACACCCAATCTGCGAGCACTTAATTTTTCTGGGCTTTTCAAAGAACATCTCTAAGGCTCTTTGGTAATTGAATTGAATTGTTGGGGGGCCATTAATGCTGACACGCATGCACGTAGCCAGATGCTCTCCTTGTAGTCTATTTCTCAGTCCCAAAACAACAAACCCACGTATAAAAAAGTAAATACTCACTTTTCTTCTACATCACTCCCACAGTTACCATACAACTCACTCACAATTAACTCGAAAAGGACCTAGGCTACTTGATTGAAGTGCGACCGTTCGTCTCACCGTCAAGAGAACGCTGAAGTTATGAGAACACGTCTTTCTGATAAGAGAATGTAGGCTCCTATGTCTAATGCCGCAAACGTAGAAAAGGTCTGTTTGTGATAGCCTATTATAGCTAAGTGGACAGAATTTAGGCTATACGTATATGCCAACATATGCTCATATTTCCTTTAACTATCAGAAAGTTTAAACAGGCCTAGACTGTGTTCGCCTAGCTTTCCCATGCAAACATTACATGTAGCCCTACGCTAACGTTACAAGTCTAGGCTACAATTAACGTTAAGACCATACACCTTGTAGCACATTGGTTTACTCTATTGCATTACTTACGTTTTAATAATTTGTCGTTGAATGTTGATGGAGGCTCATCTTTGGGAAATCAGCTCTCTGGATAAAATTGTCAGCTGGAGCAAGAGTTCTCAGAGTTGACGACACCGGACGTAAATCCAATCAGCAGAAAGAACCGCATCACAACAGTAGGCTAAATCGCAACAAACTTTTTTCCCCCCCATGTTAAATTCATTTCGGTAATCATGAATTGGTTTCTTTTATTTGATGTAGGCTAGGAGAGGAGGATGCATGTTTCACATTAGTGTCAATGTGTCAAAGCAGGCTTTGGATCAGAGGAATTGCTCAAGCTTAACATATGGCATAGGCTACAAGCGAATTCACGGCATACAAACAGCTTCGTGATGAAATATAACTAATATCATTTTTTATTGTCACCAGGCCTATAAGTAGGCTATTTATTGTGTAACCTACAAGTGAACGATGACACCATAGGCTACACTGTGGCGGAGCAAGACCCCATCAGTCGGATAGCTAAACAATGTAACCGTGTTCAGAACGTAGGCTAGCCATATGGGCTGCAGACTTGTCTTTGGGCTTGTAATCACCTGACACATCATGCCGCATATATGTCCTGAATAATGAGAGGCTAAGTGCGGATTTGATGCACTTAACTTACTCAAGACTTTCAGAAAACAATTTCGAGATGACGTTGGCCGTTGTGCTTTTACAGTGTGTTAAGTGAATCTCGTGATATTATGTTGCAGCGGCGCTGAAAATCCAGCGGCGGCGCTGCGCCGCTGTTAAATACACTGTAGGGGAAACACTGTAGATATCTCTAACTTCAATTACAGATATCTACAATTCAATTGCAGATATCCGTAATTCACATAGTGGATATCTGCAACTAAATTGTAGATATCCGTAATGATAAACCTCATAGAAATGAATGGCAAATGTGGCGTCTATCAATTATGGATAGGAAGAATTCAATTGATATCTAAAATGTTCGTTTTGACTAGGCAAAACTGAAATACAGATATCTGCAATACATATCCAGTCTAGCGGGTAAATGTTAAAATGGCTTGCCATAGGGTCACACCAAGATCTTAACACCAATTCGCGTCACAGACGTACGTCACCGCCCATTTGGAGGTGCAAACAATCGGATTTTAAGTTACTATGTTCTCAATGGCAATGCAGTGTTTGTTTGCACCTCTAACAGCATGGCGTACCTGGTTACCTCCCAAATACGCCCTTAAACGCCCACAAATACCCATATGTTTGTGTGAAAGAATAAGTTCCTTCCTTCACTTTTCTTCTACACTATGACCTACATATATTTCGAGGTTGTCTCTGACCTGGGAAAACGACAAAACAAAACGGTCAATTTTAGAATGATATACTTGCTGTTGGTATAACGTATATTGTGCTCTTGTAAATGTAGTCTGTATAACTGCAAAGGCTACCGAGTGACCGAGCAAACCCAAACTATAGGAGCACTTTTCAAATGTTTTCACCAAATATGTTGCCCAAATTTAGCAACAAGTGGGGAGACTGAACACACGATGCCGCTGTTTGCCAACGTATGGCTGTAACGTTATTCATAATGTCTATTAAGGGGAGAACCCATAGACAGTAAAAAATATGGACAGAGTCATCACGTAGACGTCAATCGAGGCGGGTAAAGCAAATTTCAACCGTTTCCTGTTGGTCGACGAGGCTTTCTGCGCAGGCTAAGGGGACGTAAATGTAACGTAGGCACGTAGTCTGACTCGTGTAACTCTTGTGATAGCTGCACCGAGAGATTGGGTATGTAGCCACTTACTTCGTTACCACCATGTCTACATTACAGTTCTAAATGTCCTAGTTGTTCGTAAACGTGATTTAATATAAACAGCACTTGCCACATTCATAGCCTAGGCTACTGTCAATCCATTAAAACTTTGCTGAAATGTTGTGCTCCGATGCTTTCGTTCTTATCCAGAGAATACGGTTATTTTACTCCTGTGCGACGCTTTCACCCGCTCTGGTTTTATGCTTATTACGTCACTTTAGCATTGATTTCGGAAAAAAGTGTATTACTCAGCCGGTAAGTCAGTTACGAGGTTATGACGCCAATCACACAATGTTGTATTACTGCGAAAATAGAAAAAGTTCATATAAAGGCTTAAAACACGTCAGCTGTAATGTTATTTGATGTCAAAGTGGCGCCAAAATTGAACGGGGTTCAATAGGGATGGCTAGGTGAACTGGTCTACTATTTAGCCTCAGATCCGCCATAGTGTCTACGCTCTCCGAACGTTCGCCTGCCCCCTTGGGAGAACCTTCACTCTCGGAACTCTTCCGGTGTGGTACTGCATCTAGGGGCGCTCGCAGGCGAGTACAGAATGAATGGAGGTCTATGGAGTTGTACCCCTCAAAATCCACTTTTCTCAGGATACAATTTTTTTTTTCAAGTAATCTGAATATTGTATTCGAAAGGGGAGACAAAGACAATACACTTGGTTGAGTATTATATTTTTTAAAGTCACTTAAAGGAATTATCCGGAGTAAAATGCACTTTAGATCGATTTACGGATGATTGGGAGTACATACGTTGAGTTGACATCCAAATCATGTCATTCGGATGTGTTTTGAGAAAGTTCGATGTTACCGTTTTTAGTCAAAGCTCGTTAGCGTGGAAGTGAGAAGGGCATATTATTTCGTCGCTACCAGTACCTTTCCGGAAATGTTGCCATCTTTGCTGCCATCTTAAGGGGAAAGTCCGTAGGAGTCAATTGCCAAGTGTGCTAAACGGCGACGAAATTGTGAATTTCCAGAGCACACTTGGCAATCAACTCCTACGGACTTTCCCCTTAAGATGGCAGCAAAGATGGCAACATTTCCGGAAAGGTACTGGCTTGATGAAATTCATTCTGGACTCTCTATCCGACCACATAAAGACCTCGGGATACTTCGGTTTGGCTTTAGGGACCCTCTACTCACTACCACGTAAGTGCAATGTTGTTTGGAACTGTATAAGAGTGTATAAAAATAGCGTTTTGTAGCGGCATAATAATATGCCCTTCTCACTTCCACGCTAACGAGCTTTGACTAAAAACGGTAACATCGAACTTTCTCAAAACACATCCGAATGACATGATTTGGATGTCAACTCAACGTATGTACTCCCAATCATCCGTAAATCGATCTAAAGTGCATTTTACTCTGGATAATTCCTTTAATTGCTCTAAAAAGCCTTTCAAACATGTCAATAACGTCATTCATTAGCATTAGCAGTGATCATAGCATAGCATAGCATAGCATCAATGCTAGCTTGTTATGGGCAACAACAACCCAACCTGTAAGAAAACGAAAGGACATGACTCCCGGATTATTTCACTTTTGATTGATAATCCATATCCATTATGCGAAAAATAAAATAAAATCTGAGGGTTTAAGTTGTTAAATAGGTGAAAACAATAAATGTAGCCATGTAGCTCCATAGGACCCCATGTATTTTGGACTCGCCCGCGATCGCCATCTAGGCGAACTCTGGTGAACTGCAGCCAAATTCGGTTTGTATGGGATTAATAGAGAATGGGGAGGCTCTCCGTAGACGGGCGCTGGTTGTACCTACCCTACTGCTAGGTAGTAGTAGTGGTCATATCAGGTATGTTGTTATCTTACCTTTGCTTGTTGCGGTCTTTCCAGACACGGCCTGATTTGGGTTTTCCCAATGGTATCATCGGCGTGTGTTTCACGATAACGTTAGATTCTGGATCCTGAGTCCTTTTCTTCAATTCTCCATTTGAAGTGCACGTGTCTAAACTTACATTAGAGTTACCACGGTTTTCCTTCTCATTGCACTTATCTGAACTCACACCTGCGGATTTACCAAGACTGACGTTGTCCATGGGGACATCTGTAGACAATGCAGATTGCGAACCAGTGGATTCTTTGGTCAGGGCAAACGCCACTTGATTAGTGGCCTCCATCTCGGTTGTGTTCCTGGTCGGTATCGATTCTGATTTTACATCAACAGCTTGACATTCAGCTGTGTTTAATGTTTCAGATATGACGGGTACCTCTTGAATGACCGATTTTCTTGTTCGGCGCATGGGTGTTTTCGACAGAGTGATCACTTCAGAGTCCAGTAGAGCAGATGGAATCCGCACTCGACGACCACTTCGCGTCCGTGTTACAACAGGGGGCAACTCGAGATTCGTCGCTTCGTCTGATTCTAGTCTGCCATCTTCTACCTCTCTGGCCGACATCTTTAACTAACGAGGTACACTATCAACAACAACTAGGATATATTTTCTCCTGCACTTGTCTACCAACAAAAACGCATATTTCACCAGTGCGTGCTTCACACACGAGCTCGCTTTTGCCACCACACGTGTGTTTGGCGCTGGCCGAGCGAAACAAGAGTTGTCTCTACTAGTGAGAGGAAGTATTGGTTTATTCCAGAGTGCCACCTATTGTTCGCCGTATGCTACTACCAAAACACATCTTCAGTCACATGACATTTCACTTCCGCACCGCCTTAACTAAACAGACTCCTCCGTTTCAGTCAGTCATCCCAATTCTCGATGCGGCTCAACATGGCATTGGGAAAGAGAGATGCTTTTCTGTTTTACTTTGTTTATATTTTGCAAATAACAGTAAGTGTTTACATGATGCAACATATAGTCTCAGGCTTTTGTCGTATGTTGTTTCTCAAAAATGGCATGTCAACTTTGTATTTGTGGTGTAGCTTTGAACAGGAACGTGATCCGCGAATTTTTTTTAGTAGGCTATCTATCTTTTGTAGTAGTCTGTTTAGTATGCTTTTTAAAGACAAGTCAGCGCTCTGCCATCATGATTTATTAGGCCTACCAATCTTTATTTGGCTCGCGTGATGGTAAAGTTTGTCTAAACACAAATACGCTTGATTTTCACTCTGTAGTTCCTGCATTTTTGATTGAATAAGAGGTCGATCGGTAAAGAAAATAAGGTGGAAGTAAATTAATTTTATTAAGCTTACATATGTTGACAAATTAAGTTATTCTATTAAATAGGGTATACCGGTAGGTAGGTGTGGATTGTGTTAATGTGGGACATTTTTTGCTTTTTGGACTTCTGTAGTAGACTATATTAGTATAATGCGAGAGCAACACATTAAACCCACATCCAATTTTGATAACACGACCCCTACAGGTTTGGCTTTTCCATAGTTTCACTGACATTCATGACTTTGGGGAAGCCACACCCACTGGAGCTTAGGTGTCCCACTTTAGGACAATTTAGTATGCATATCACGTTGCTGTCACATGATATCATGTTTTTCTCATTGCAGCATTTCTTTTGAACTGTCTCATCCAAGGTGCTATACAGATATCTGATTGACTTGTGACCGCGTCTGCTTAATTTCTCTTCAGGCAGCCTCACCTCGCATGTTCAGCATTGACTACAAACATGACTGCTTCCGTAAGGATGGGGAGGTTTTCCGCTACATATCAGGAAGCATCCATTACAACCGGATTCCTAGAGCTTACTGGAAAGACCGACTACTCAAGATGTACATGGCAGGACTGAATGCTATCCAAACGTTAGTATCACGGTCCAGTGTTAACATGTTTTGTGAGAGAGATGCATGCACCCACCTCAGACTACTAAAATTGCTTAATTGGAATTAATTGGAATTGGCTTAATTGGAAATTGTTCTATTAAACCATATGCCCTTCCCTGCTGATCAGGGCTAATGATCTTATCATATTATCTATCATATTGTCCATGTAAATGGTATTGAATTTTTATTTTGCCTGCTTGCTCTTATTGACAGTGTCACACTGCTTGGTGTTGCTTAATTTGCATAAACTCAGAAAACACTGATCACACAATGCAATGTTCCATCCCATTGGAAAAAGCACAGACCCAGAAAACACTATTCATCTTGTACAAACCAGGTTTACTCTTTTGGTTGTCCTCAGGTATATACCGTGGAACTTTCATGAGCTGGATCCTGAACTCTATGATTTCAGTGGAGACCGTGATGTCACACACTTCCTTCAGCTGGCCCAGGATCTTGGGCTTTTAGTCATCCTTCGCCCTGGTCCCTATATATGTGGCGAGTGGGATATGGTAAGGAAAGGGTTGACATTAGATTGAGTGTCATGGGTGTACTAAATGCACTATGTCACTAGCAGCTATGCATCAGAAAGCACATTATGCTGTATTATAATGTATGTATACACACCCCTTTACAAACTGTGACAAATAATGAACAAGAAATGTGAAGGTGCAGAAATGTTCTAAATAAAAAGTTACAGCAATGTTTTTGTCTTCCTGTTAGGGTGGTCTTCCAGCTTGGTTACTCAAAAACAAGGACATTGTCCTCCGTTCTTCCGATCCAGGTGAGTGGCTTAGGAAGTACTTTCAACTTTTGGTACCTTCAACTGCCTTTACACAGTTTTACCCACCAGGATTAACCTACATGTTCTGTAATAGACTACATTGCTGCTGTTGACAAGTGGATGGGAAAACTTCTTCCATTGATAAGACCTTTCTTGTATCAGAATGGTGGGCCAGTCATAACTGTTCAAGTGAGTAAACTTCAGCTTCTGTTGTTCTGTTGTGCAACGTAACCCATTGCTTTTGCTGTACAAGTTGGTGTTACTTTGTGGTGGTGGTACTTTTGTTTAATATCATGAAAAGAATGACCATCTACTTTCATTAAAAAATAAATCAGCTGATGTTGCTCATGTGATTAGACCCCAGGCCAGGTGTGTTGAAATTTACACTCATATTGGCTAACAGTTTTCTCAGAACATTCAGAACAGAGTTGGCTGCAAACATTTGAACACTGTAATCATTTTTATTTACACTAAAGAGTTCTAATTTAAAAGTTCAAAGAAAATATGGTCATGCCTCTGTTGAAAGAATTTGAATGCATCTGCAATTTCTCTCTCCAATTTTTTTTTCTTTTCTTTCCACTCTCAGGTTGAGAACGAGTATGGGAGCTATTTTGCCTGTGACTACAATTACCTCCGTCACCTGACTTCACTGTTCCGTTCCCACCTGGGCAATGAGGTTGTGCTTTTCACCACTGATGGGGCAGGTGTGTCCTACCTGAAATGTGGCGCTATTGAAGGTCTCTATGCCACTGTTGATTTTGGGCCAGGTGAGAACACATGACTGTCACATGCCACTCATATAAAAATCAGACACAATTCAAAAGTGTTGCGTAAGACATCACATGGCAAATAGTGGTGTTACTGCTGTTGAGTGGAACCACTGTGAATAGGTATATTTTATTTTCTGCACATGGATTTGCACTGCATTATCGTAAAAAAGTACCAATTTCCGCCCAATTCCCTTGTTTGAAAATCCGAAAGCACAGATGTTTTTTAATATTTCAAAATAATATTTGATGGATGAACCTTGCCATTTTCAGTAGCCATAAGTGTGTATAGATTTGAACAAAATCTGGTTTGGTTCTTACCGAGAGCTTTTACTGGCTAAAATGTCTGATTTTGTTTACCACGCTTGGAGTTTGGTGCTGGGCTGATGGGTGCCCTATTCCCGCCCACTCACTCGGCACATCAACGGTTAGACTGAGAATTCTTGTCGCAAAACCAAAATTACACTGGAGTTCCAAGTGGTTTTGTACACACAGTCTTACAACACTGTTTACAGCTCTTCGAGTCACTTTACAATGTAATTTTTGGTACAGATTAGATACTCTTATGGGGTGGGTGCTTGTGTTTCTTTAAGAATCCGCCGTCATGGTTTGTATAGAAATGAATATTAAGTGACACATACATGTAAAAGGTTGAAAATAGGGCATGGGCGGAAATAGGTAACTTTCCGATACATGGCTGAGGAAGACCATTTAGGGTTTTTTTTTTTTTTTTTTTTTTTTTTTTTTTAATTAACAAATTCTTTGGAGGGAATTTTTGTTATGTTCTGCACTTTTCATTTATGGATGGAATGGTGAGTCATTTTCCTTTTTGGAGTTGTCATTGTGTAAGTGGTCACATGCTGCACTGGTGTCCCTGTTACTTTAAAGTCTATTGAAAGATGATTACTCCTATGAGCAAATTATTAACTCTAAGGTTGACTCCCTACAGGCTCCAATGTTACAGCTGCTTTCTCTGCTCAGAGATATGCTGAACCACATGGGCCTTTGGTAAGTTGTCAGCTTGTCTCTCTTGTTGAGCTCAGCAACAAAGAAGCAATCATAAACCTATTAGGAGTGTAAAACCATGCAATATATATGCAATGCATGGCCAGGTGAGTTACAGGAAATTGTGCTGTTGATGCCAGTTGACCTTAGCAGAGGGAAATACTCCATGGTGGTGTAGTGGCATAAATGTCTCAAATCTGGCAGTCATCATGCTTGAAAAGAGTTTCCATAGGAAGCACATTTTCTCACCGCTTTCCAGAGACAAGAGCAAGAGAGATCCTGCTATGGTCCCTTGCTAGCACCGTTACCACTGAACAGGAGAAATGCACAGTGAAACTAGTAAACAGGCTAACTTTGAAACTAGTAAACAGGCTAACATTGTACACCCTGTACAGATTATTGATGCCCATTTTTAATCTAGTAGAAGATGGGGCAACATAAAAATAGACTTTTGTTTATCAAAGCATTCCCTTTTTGTGGTGGATACAGGTGAACTCTGAGTTCTACACGGGCTGGTTGGATCACTGGGGAGAGCACCATTCTGTAGTTTCTACTGCTGCCATTGTCAAGTCTCTGAATGAGATGTTAAGCTTTGGAGCCAATGTGAACATGTAAATATCAGTTCAAATATTATCACCTCACCTGTGATTCTTCGTGTGTGTGTGTGTGTGTGTGTGTGTGTGTGTTCACGTGTGTTCACTATACATCAACTTTGCAAAATGCATTCTTTGTTTAAGTTGAATGCTAAAATCCATGTCTGAAAGTATCATCTTTTTACAGGTATATGTTTATTGGAGGGACAAATTTTGGTTATTGGAATGGTGAGGGATCACAACATACACTAAATACACCACACAACATGCAAAAGGGTGGAGGAGATCAGTTGATAGTTATGAATTTCTGTCATTTTAGGAGCCAATACAAAATATGCACCACAGCCTACAAGTTATGATTATGATGCACCCCTGACAGAAGCTGGAGACCTTACAGACAAGTATTTTGCCATTCAGGATGTCATCAGAATGGTACAGAATATAGCAAAGATGACTTACGCTTAACAATGTTCTATAAAGTATCTTAAAGTAGTGTATTTAGCGATTCCTAATTAGCCCATTTCACAAGATGATGATGATGCTACCACATAAACCAACACTGAAGTTTATATCGCTATTGCCCCTTGCTTGCTGTCAACAAACAGATCAATTAAAATGCAACACTGAGTTGTAGAAAGTCACTCTTCCACAGCACTGTTGATGAGAAGGACAGAAGGACGCTTTACCCTACCACTGGCTGAAAAGGCTCTGAATCAGGGAATATTCATAGTGATACTGTGTAATATCTGGAAAGATATCGGTTAACATGCCAGCATTATTAAAGGTATATTATACAGTTTCAGTGAAATGGGCTAATTGGAATCCAAATGATTTAGCCAGCAGCACAATGTAACTCAGATTGCCTGAGGGGTTGATACAATTGGAACAATTGAATATTTTTTCCGAGACAGTACAGGAAAATACCAGAGGGCTCCCCACCGCCTTCAACACCTAAGTACGCATATGGGTCTGTGAAAATGAGTCTTGTAAGTATTGTTAAGCTGTAACCATAAACAGCAGAATTAACCTTTTATATGAATCTACTACCGTATTTTCCGGAATAGTCGCACTTTTTTTCATAGTTTGGCTGGTCCTGCGACTTATAGTCAGGTGCGACTTATATATGAAAAAAATATATAATTGAACATGTTTTTAAATGTTAATTTATATTAACTGACATGAACCCTACGTGAAACATAATGTATACAGCCGCGAGAGAGCGCTCTCAAATGCACAAGTCCTGTGCACTATCAGTCAGAGATTAGTGCTTGGCTATGCCTGAAACACACATGTATACCTAAATCTCAAATTATGGCTGGGATTCTATTTATAGCCGGGCCTCAGATTTGGACAAATAAAAGCCAGTATAATTTTGTTTCAATTGAACTCATAAAAGAGCTCTTCTTAATATTTTATGTTGTTGGTTGGTATTGTTGCCAATGAAAAGTCATTGTCCTACACCATAAGTCTCCAACACGTTGCTCTCATTGCTCTCAAGCTGCATGCCGCTCCGTTCTGAGCTAGAGGCTGAAGCAGTAACCTACATTTAAACACAATTGTTGCTGCCAGGCATCAGCCTATGAATTTTATAAAAAAGTAAATCATGCATAATTTAAAAAATAACTACATTAGGCTATCTTAGACCTCTTTGGCTATACGGAGTAAGGTTTCCCTTGCAGCACATGCAGCACACGTTCTATGAATGAATGAAAGCGCGGATACCTTATCTCACAATAAGTGAATGGCAATCGAAATCCCGACACTATATGAAAATTAATAGTGAGCCATTAAATACCCCACAGATTTCAGTGGTCATCAGTCCCGATATTTAGCAATATAATCAAAAAGTCCAAACGTAAATTAAATCTCAAATTGAACATTTGCTTTGTTAGCCTACCCATGCCGCTCCAAACGAAAAGTAGGCCTATGTCTCACAATAAAACGCAAGAAATAAAGGACTATATAGCTGACTCGAATACAAGCCATGGCCAAATAAAGGTGCTGTGCTTTGCACAGCCTAAATTTGAGGATTTACTAGACATGCATAAAAACATTTGATAACAAAACTCACTGCCATGTAGCCTAATATTTGATTGCTGTTTTGCTACTAATTATCTTTCACGTAATGAATACGCACAGAAAGTGAAAGTATAGGCCTACTGTGCGCCTCTGTGTCTGTAGCTGTCTGTTCACGTCCGCAATCGATTATAACGTCAAATGGAGAAGCCATCCATGTTCTCTCGCGTTATAGGCGGTCATGCTTCTGTGTTTGCAAAATTCCAAAATTCCGGTTCCTGATCGCTAAACGTTTGTTTTCCTTTCCTGTCGATAGCAGTTGATGTTGAAGCACCTAGGCTATAATTTGACTTCAGCGGTGACAAATCCTGCTGAGAGAGAGTCATCCCCAAAGTGGTCCTGCGCGCGCATGTGTGTGTCTCTGCATGGGGTTCAATTGAAGTCAGAGTTGGTCCGTCTAGTCCCGCATTCAGGCCGCTCTATTATTATATTAACGTCAGACAGCGCTGTAAAATGTGTGGGAATTTCTCACATTATGATGGCTAGATTTGCGGGACTTTTATTATTATGCTCAATACTAAGTAATAATTTATTCGCAATACCCGCAATCCCGCGCTGGAATTTAGACCCTGGGCGCATCTTTTTCTCTCTCGCTCTCTCGGTGGCCAGCCAAGCAATTGTTCTGCTGCCAGCCTGTGCCAATATATCGTCCAAAATGCTTGATTGCATTGCATTCTCCACATTTTTAGCTAAATTTTCATGTACCACATCAGCATTTTTGTTCAGTGATTTTTTTTAAAAAAAAATTTTAATTTTTTTTTTTTTTGTAAATTGCTTTACAATTAGCGTCGGGCCCTTGTCAGCAGCTCTTGCCATATTCACTCATTCGTCTTCAATAACATTCCCTGTAGAATTCTCAATATTTTTGGCCTCAATGTGTCCAGTTACATAGTCTGTCTGTTCTTGGTCTTGGATTTTGTGAAATATTTCTAAATATCACCTGCTTGCAGCAGCTTCGGTCTGCACTTCCTTTTCAAACCGCATCTTTTTCTTTCTCCAGCATTTAATCTGCTGCCGGCTTGTCTCCACATCGTCCAAAATGCTTGATTGCATTGCATTCTCCACATTTTTAGCTAAATTTTCATGTACCACATCAGCATTTTTGTTCAGTGAATCTTTTGTAAATTGCTTTACAATTACCGTCGGGCCTATAGGCCTATCGCCTGCTTGCTTCGGTCACGTCCTTTTAAAACTGCATCTTTTTCTCTCTCGTGAGCATTTAATCTGCTGCCAGCTTGTGACTCCACATCGCCCCAAAATGCTTGATTGCATTGCATTCTCCACATTTTTAGCAAAATATTCATGTACCATATCAGCATTTTTGTTCAGTGAATCTTTTGTAAATTGCTTTACAATTACCGCCGGGCCTATAGGCCTATCGCCTGCTTGCTTCGGTCATGTCCTTTTAAAACTGCATCTTTTTCTTTCTTGTGAGCATTTAATTTGCTGCCAGTTTCCCAAAATGCTTGATTGCATTGTATTCTCCACATTTTAGATACATTTTGGTCTACCACATGGCATTTTCTTTGAGTGGATCTTTTGCTTTGCAATTACCTTCCTGCCCTCCTCTTGGCTGCCTTCACTCCTTCGTCTTCATCAACATCTTTTTGGCCTCAATAATCCAGTTACATAGTCTCTGTTTTTGGTTTTGGATTTTGTGAAATACATTTCTAAATAAATGCGACTTATAGTCCGGTGCAACTTATATGTGTTTGTTTCCTGCTCGTGATGCATTTTTTGACTGATGCGACTTATACTCAGGAGCGACTTATAGTCCGGAAAATACGGTAATCTAAAAAATACTTTTTGTTTGCACATGGTCAATATTGCTGAAATTACACAAACACTTGCTCTCTTAATTTTCAATCTGTAGCTTACTACAGTCTCCAAGGCAGCCGATACATTGTCTTTCAATGGCCCTGTTAAAGCAACATATCCTCTCACCTTTATTCAATTAAACCAGGTATTGTTCTTCTTTGTGGTTTACAGTATACATTGTAAAGTTACACTGATCTGTGTGCACTTCTAGTATGTTGTTTGCTCTATCCATGTTTTCTCCCAAAGAAATTTGGGTATGTTCTATACAGGACCACTCTACCCATTGATTGTTCCAAACCTACTCCTCTGTCCTCACCAATGAATGGAGTGCATGATCGAGCCTATGTGTCTGTCAATGGGGTGAGTTTATTTTCTATGTGTGTGTTTTATCTGTCCAAATTCAGTATACACAATGAAGGAACACTTCCATTTTGTTGACCACTATAACTTTGACAGGTTGCAAGTGGAATCCTAGAAAGGAACAAAGTCATAACTACAAACATTACTGGAAAAGCTGGAGACCAGTTGGATGTACTAGTTGAGAACATGGGTCGCATAAACTATGGGAAGGAAATCAATGACTTCAAGGTTGTACATTTTTCAAAGGCATTCATCACTGTCAAGGATGTAAATCACTAGCATTCCCCAAATGTTGTAGGTCATTGACAATACTTAGCCAGCAGTTGTTGTTATGTAAATGTAAATCAGGTTTCTCTATCAGGTTTACTTGCATATACAAGGAATTTGGTCTCTGCATTTATCCCATCCGTGAATTAGTGAACACACAGAGCACACAGTGAACACACAGTAAGGTGAAGCACACACTAACCCGGAGCAGTGAGCTGCCTTGCTACAGCGGTGCTCGAGGAGCAGTGAGTGCTTCGGTGCCTTGCTCAAGGGCATTACGGCCGTTCCTACTGGTCGGGGATCGAACCGGCAACCCTCCAGTTACAAGCCCAAAGCCCTAACCAGTAGACCACGACTGTATACAACAGCTAGGTCCAGTCAAACTATTTATTCATTGGACGAGAGGCATATCCCAGGACATCCTCACTTGGACTCTTCCCCTCTAGCTATCACTCTGACATGAGCGTTGCATTACTTCAAAATGAGAGAACAGCAATTTCATAACATCAGATTTGACAGTTACTGAGTGAGAAAATGTAATGGAGTAAATGGAGTAGGGTGAATGTTCAATGTAGCATGTGACATATAGAAAGCAAGTAGACTGTACAAATGATTGTGTACACAAGCACATATTTTTGAAAGAAGATTAATGAACAAAAATCAAAATAAACAATAGAAATGTTATATCTTTAAATTCACACAATATTGAATGATCTATCAACATTTCCGGCTAGTCCGCACCCTGCGGTTTCATGGTTATCAGGAGGTGCTACAGGTAAATTACACAGCCTCTGGCCTCATACCTACAGCCAAACTTCAGACATGAGTATATCTTTACCAGCCCCACTCACTAGTGCAAAGTATAAGTATAAAGACAAGTATACTTACTGACTGCGCAGACCCTCAGTGTCCATTTGCATATTTTTTTAACAGATCCTTTGCACCACTTAACACTTTCTAGTTTATTAATTACATTTTATTTGTCTTTGTCCTTTCTTTCATGTTGTACTCAGGGTCTGGTCTCCAACCTCACCCTGGGCACACAGGATCTCCGTAACTGGGAAGTGTTCAGTCTGAGAATTGACGAGGCCATCAGTGACGGCCTCCTGTGGGAGGGAGACATTGGAGAGAAGAGCCCCTCGCCTCCCTTATGGTCCTCTGCTGGTCTTTTCCCTCCAGCCTTTTACATTGGCAGCTTTGTTATCCCTGATGGAATTCCAGATCTGCCTCAGGACTCCTACATCCAGTTTCCTGGATGGAAAAAGGTGAGGTGCCTTTCATTATTTTATATGGTTAGGAACTTTCACATTACAATATTGTAACTCTGCTCAGAAAAGTTTGTCTTTTTTTAATTACTGATAATTGTTTTATGTATTACATGAAACAGGGCCAAGTTTGGGTCAATGGGTTCAATCTTGGTCGGTACTGGCCAGATCGAGGACCTCAGATAACATTGTTCGTTCCAGCTAACATCCTCAGCACATCTGCACCAAACAACATTACCATGCTGGAATTGGAGGCTGCTCCATGTATGTCTGGGCCTTGTACAGTAAAGTTCACCACCATGCCTGTTTTAAATGCCACAGTGACCTCCATGACAGACCAATCACGGCAGTTGTTTCATAAACAAGATCTGTTGTGACATTATTTCTGCACCAGTGATGTCTCTGAATCATGTATCACAATACTGAATTATTTCAAATGGGCACATTTTTTGCTTATATTTTTATGATTTGTTAAGCTTGAAATTGATATTTAGATCATAAACAGTCCTACCTGTTCTCTGGTCTAGTGCTGTGAAATGTAAGTACACAAAAGTGACACTCTTGAATCTTGCCATAGAACGCAATCAAAAGGGAATATTTGAGATAATAATGACATTTTAAAGTCAGTTGGTGGTAATGTGGCACTAACAGCTGACAAAATCTCCAGACTGTTAACTAATGGCGGCCTTACATTGTACGATTTTGGTCTGTTTTCACAGTCGGCGATTACATTTCCAAAGTCGGACAGAAATCATGGGAGTTGTACTGGAATCGCGGCGCGCTCCCGTCAACTAGATCGTTAAGTGTAAGGTGCCAATTTTAGCGGTTTTAAGTCAGTCAGAGTCAGTCTTTTTCTAGTTTTGCCGTTACGACAATATCAAACATGTTTGATATTATCGTAAGTCTTTCTAGTCGTGGCTCATGCAAATAGTGACGTGAACTATAAAAACCAATAGTGACCTCGCTCCAACACCAAACAGGAAGGGGCAAAGTAGGTGACAGCTGTAGCAAGGGACGTGATAAAACCCATGAATATGATCATTTGCTGTTTCTTATACATATTTAGTCGGCTCTTCCACGTGACAGAACAACTCTAAATCGGTTAGGGATGTCACACATGAAAAAATGCTGCAGAAACACGAAAATACTTTGAGTTTAGTAGGCTATCATTTCAGTTCCTGTTTATCTATTGCACGACGGGTAATAATTTAAAGGAATCTAGTTGCAGTCTTGTAAATAGTGACCCTGCAAGATCCCTAGTCATTGCAAAATCATAGTCTGTGACTTAAAACTCTACTACTTGTCTTTAGATGTGAGAGGGTCCGAGACTGTAGTCTTTCAAAAATCTTTTCCAAATCTTTGCAAATCTTTCCAAAGTCTGTCAGTGTAAGGAGGGCTTAACACACTCCTTGCATCACTGTATTCATATGTGAATTCACAGACGTAAATGGAGGTTTTGTGTGAGCCAGAAGTCCAAGGAATGCCATTGTTTAAGACTGCACCTGAGATGATCAATAACATTACTGTTTTTAAATGGAAGTACAATTTTCATGACCATCTTGAGCATTCATTCGACCCTTTGATTATTGCACTTTTCATTTTCAGAAGGACTATGGATATATTAGTTGTTTTATGTCTCTGATGTTGATTTGCACAAAAAAATAAAGCAATGTTGGTCAAATGGTTTCTTTTTTTTTTGCACCGCTTCAGTGGGTGAAATGCCTCTTGGAACACTTTACATCACTATTATGGTTATGGTTATGGGACTTTGCAGACGCCTTTGTCCAAAGCGACACACAAATACAACCCCGATTCCAAAAAAGTTGGGACAAGGTACAAATTGTAAATAAAAACGGAATGCAATAATTTCCTAATCTCAAAAACCTATGTTGTATTCAGAATAGAACATAGACAACATATCAAATGTTGAAAGTGAAACATTTAGAAATTTCATGCCAAATATTGGCTCATTTAGAATTTTATGACAGCAACACACCTCAAAAAAGTTGGGACGGATGCAATAAGAGGCTGGAAAAGTTAAATGTACAAAAAAGGAACAGGTGGAGGGCCAAATTGCAACTCATTAGGTCAATTGGCAATAGGTCATTAACATGATTGGGTATAAAAAGAGCATCTTGGAGTGGCAGCGGCTCTCAGAAGTAAAGATGGGCAGAGGATCACCAATCCCCCTAATGCTGCGCCGACAAATAGTGGAGCAATATCAGAAAGGAGTTCCACAGTGCAAAATTGCAAAGAGTTTGAACATATCATCTACTGTGCATAATATCATCCAAAGATTCAGAGAATCTGGAAAAATCTCGCGTAAGGGTCAAGGCCGGAAAACCATACTGGATGCCCGTGATCTTCAGGCTCTTAGACGGCACTGCATCAAATACAGGCATGCTTCTGTATTGGAAATCACAAAATGGGCTCAGGAATATTTCCAGAAAACACTGTTTGTGAACACAATTCACCGTGCCATCCGCCGTTGCCAGCTAAAACTCTATAGTTCAAAGAAGAAGCCGTATATAAACATGATCCAGAAGCGCAGACGTCTTCTCTGGGCCAAGGCTCATTTAAAATGGACTGTGGCAAAGTGGAAAACTGTTCTGTGGTCAGACGAATCAAAATTTGAAGTTCTTTTCGGAAATCAGGGACGCCGTGTCATCCGGACTAAAGAGGAGAAGGACGACCCAAGTTGTTATCAGCGCTCAGTTCAGAAGCCTGCACCTCTGATGGTATGGGGCTGCATTAGTGCGTGTGGCATGGGCAGCTTACACATCTGGAAAGACACCATCAATGCTGAAAGGTATATTCATGTTCTAGAGGAACTTATGCTCCCATCCAGATGACGTCTCTTTCAGGGAAGACCTTGCATTTTCCAACAAGACAATGCCAAACCACATACTGCATCAATTACAACATCATGGCTGCGCAGAAGAAGGGTCCGGGTACTGAACTGGCCAGCCTGCAGTCCAGATCTTTCACCCATAGAAAACATTTGGCGCATCATAAAATGGAAGATGCGACAAAGAAGACCAAAGACAGTTGAGCAACTAGAATCCTATATTAGACAAGAATGGGACAACATTCCTATCCCTAAACTTGAGCAACTAGTTTCCTCGGTCCCCAGACGTTTACAGACTGTTGTAAAGAGAAGAGGGGGTGCCTCACAGTGGTAAACATGGCCTTGTCCCAATTTTTTTGAGATGTGTTGTTGCCATGAAATTTAAAATCACCTAATTTTTCTCTTTAAATGATACATTTTCTCAGTTTAAACATTTGATATGTCATGTTCTATTCTGAATAAAATATGCACTTTTGAAACATCCACATCATTGCATTCCGTTTTTATTTACAATTTGTACCTTGTCCCAACTTTTTTGGAATTGGGGTTGTACAAAAAAACCCATAATATTTCAAATATAACAGGGAACATATTAGAATGTTTGTCAAACTATAATAACGAGAATAGCAATAGCCTAATAAGCAATGTCAATTCAATAAATAGCTTAATAATATAAGTAATGAAATTGAGGGGGAACGCAATAATAAACAATAGTGTTCATTTATTCAAATATAAAAAACAATGACATGGTAAATATATTAAGGGACTGTTCGTTAGCCTATTTATGAACGGGGCCACCGGAGGGATTTTGAGTGCATCAATCTAAAGTTGCATGACCCTCCCCTGCCTGCTAGAACATTTTCAACGACCCTCCTGCAGCATTTTCTAAAATGACATGACCCTCCCCGGCCAAATGTCGATACTTTCCGCCTACACTTTTAAATGCTATGAAAACGCATCGATTTAGGCCCTACCATTCTAAAATCAACCTCTGCTTTCTGATCTTACACATCACACTTCACCAAGATGGTGGCCATTTCAGTAGATTTACTCACTAACATTGTTTGGAAACTAAATGCACCCTTCCTGCAACTGCATTAGCCTACTTGAAATAAGTTACTCCTCTAGTAAGTATTCACATGAAATAAAACAATAGCCTAAAACATTGAGACCATTCAACAAAGCACACTGGGTAATAACAAATTCAACACATGAACTTGTTGCTAGGCTTCCTCAGTCATTGTAAAGCTGCCGAAGCTGAACATTATCCAAAACTCAATTTCATTCATTGATAATCATTGTAATAATAGTTGTATAACAAGTCATCTAAACCTCTCCCAGCAGCAGGTTCGTTTAACTTGCTATAGTAAACGCACCGTATTGTATGGGTATCATACTCTGTCCTCGCTACATTACAACATGAAGACCACCTGAACATATTGGACCATGGACCTAAAGAAGAGCGAGCTCTTCTAAGAGAACGGTGAGATCGTGATATAGAATTGTATAGAAGCTACCGTTATCTTCAACCGTTAGCCTTCTAGCTGTTACGTTAGCCCAGCCAGCCAGTCCAAGGTAATCTGCTCAATTATTATTATTTTTTTTTACATATATACATATATATACATAAAACCAATTTGCTATCTTCACGCTAGCAATCTGATGTAGATGTAATCTTATCATTAGGCAAGCCAGCATAATTAAATGTAGATGAGCTAGCCCCTACCTTAGCCTGCTAGAAGCTAGCTGCTAACAGTTAACGTTAGCTATCTTACGTTAGGTAGCTAAACAATGGGCATTAGCTTCCGTAGGCATATCAGCTGTAACTGTAATTAACGTTAAATGTTAGTTATTTGTTTGGCCGCATACTTACAGGGATACACACACTATGTCTACAAACAACATTTATTCAGACAGAACACTTAAACGTCAGGCAAAGCGAAGGGCTTTCGATATCCTTAGTGAGGTTAAAGGGGTGGTTCAGGATTTTGGACATAGGACCTCATTTCCAAGTAAGCAAGTGTGATATTTATCAGTGGAGACCGTTTTCAACACGTTTCATCCAGTCGTTCTAGTTCTAATTGCAGAGTTCGCAGGTGCTAGGCTAGCGCAAGTCAACGGTATGTGCTAGCCTGCCACTAAAAACAGTCTTACCTACTCCAAAGGACACTCGAGGCAAATTCCAGACAATCGATGTAAATGTCTGTGTTGATAGAATAGTGTAAGAAATACAACTACCCTTGCATCGCGTTGCAATAGTTATACTTTGTTCCCTGAAGTTGGTAGTAGTCATTTTGCATCTCAGCTGCGGACTGATATTACCAAGGCTACTACTAAGTATCCCCATTGGAGTGCGCTTTACTGTTTACTTTTTGGCGCAGTACTACTAACTGGAGCAAGTATAATTCCGCCGCTGCTAAGACACTAGTCCCTCAAAATGTAATGCGATTGTTGAAATGCAAGGATAGAATAATGTTAGAAATAAAACTATCAATACAGAAATTTACATCGATAGTCTGGTGTTATAATTTATTTGCCTTGGGTGTACTTTGGAGTGGGTAAGACTGTTTTTAGTGGCAGGCTAGCACATACCATTGACTTGCGCTAGCCTAGCACCTGCGAACTCTGCAATTAGAAGGACTGGATGAAACGTGTTGAAAACGGTCTCCACTGATAAATATCACACTTGCTTACTTGGAAATGAGGTCCTATGTCCAAAATCCTGAACCACCCCTTTAACGTCAATGCTGAAGCTGAATCTGACGCAGCCGACGATTTAAATATACCGGTATGCCTGGCAGAAAACGCCCCTTCTGATGATGTGTGGTCAGATGCTGCATCTGATTGGCCCATGTCCTATGAATCAGAGTCTGAGATTGAGTTTAATGTTGTTGATGATAACGTTATTGATGAATTTTGGTCAGATGCTCTGACAGAAACTGACACAAGTGATGAACAATCTGTTGAGTCTGCAGAGTGTCTTGGGGAGGAGCTCAGAGGTTGGGCAATAGACAGCCAAGTACCACAATGCCATCTAAATGGGCTCTTGGGCATCCTGAGAAAATATCATCCCTATCTCCCAAAGGATTCCCGCACTCTTTTAGGCACTCCAACTAATTATGAGGTCCAGCAGATTGCTGGTGGCACCATGCATTATTTTGGAGTTGAGAAAGGCATTAGGCATATATTACACCAGATAGACCCTCTCCCAAAGGCCATTCATTTACAAGTAAATATTGATGGACTGCCTTTGTTCAAAAGCAGCAATCAGCAGTTCTGGCCCATTCTAGGCTTGGTAGAGGAAGACAAAACAAAGCAACCATTCGTCATTGCTTTATATCTTGGGTCTAAAAAACCAGCGAACGTCAATCTGTTCCTGGAAACATTTGTGAATGAATATGGAAAGCTTAAATTAGAGGGTGTGGATGTTATTGGCAAATGTGTAGATATTAAAATTTCTAATTTTGTTTGTGATGCAAGTGCACAGGCTTTTGTGAAAAACATTAAAGCCCACAATGCATACCATGGCTGTGAAAAATGCACACAGGAGGGAACGTGGGCCGAAAATCGCATGACTTTTCCTGAAGTTGATTCACCTTTACGGATAGATGCGTCTTTTATTAATAAAGACGATGAGTTTCACCATAAAGGGACCAGTGTGTTGACAGAGGTTGGAATTGGTATGGTCTCCCAATTTCCATTTGATTTTATGCACCTTGTTTGTCTTGGGGTTATGAGAAAGTTGATTGGGTTTTGGATGAGGGGACCGTGTCCTACTCGTTTAGGTGCTCATCAGATAGGCCTAATTTCTGCAGCTCTTGTGTCCTTTGCAATGACACTCCCCAGAGAGTTTGCACGGAAAGGGCGATCACTTGTTGAGGTAGATAGGTGGAAAGCGACAGAGTTCAGAACTTTTCTCCTGTACACTGGTCCAGTGGCACTGAAAGACCATCTGCCGAATGTTCTATACCACAATTTTATGCTTCTGCATGTAGCCGTTAGAATTTTATGCTGCCCCTCACTGTGCCTCCAGTACTGTGATTTTGCTGAAAAGTTACTGATCACATTTGTTGAGCATTTTCAATCTGTTTATGGTAATTACGTTGTGTATAACATACACGGGCTGACACATCTTGCCAATGATTCAAGGCAGTTTGGTGCGCTGCATAATTTCTCAGCTTTCCCATTTGAGAACTTCCTCTACACAATTAAAAAAATGATTAGGACCCCTACCCAGCCCCTTCAACAGATCATCAGGAGATTGTCAGAAAAAGCAAGTGTCAGAGCGAAAAAAAGGGTTTTCAAGGATGGTTTTTACCAGGAACATAAGAATGGGCCTCTTCCATACAATGTGACGCAATTTACACAATATAAGCAATATATTAATGGTGGAACTTTGATTAGTTTATCAGAGGGAGACAACTACATTCTGTTCAATGGAGACATTCATATAGTTAAAAATATTTTAAAAGACAAGGAAGCATCACATTTAGTCTGTCTTAAATTCCAAAACAAATCATCTTTTTTTACCTACCCCATTGATTCATCAAGTCTTAATATATCCTTTGTGAAACAACCCGGGCAGTCATTGACTATTGTCCCTCTTCAGACTGTTACAAAAGTCATTCTTTTACAATATAAGGATGGGTTTGTGGCATATCCTTTACTGCATACTGCTTAATTGAGCTTCAGTTATTGTATATAGTTTGTAACACTAGCTATGTTTGTTTGTTTGTTTGTTTTATACTGTAGATGTATTCAATTGTTGTTTTCACAGAAAAAAATGAGACAGAGGTTATACCAAGTGACTGGCTGAGCATCGATAAAAAAAAATCCTTTTGGCCCCCATATAATACTACTAAATGTAGAAAAGCGGTTGAACAAAATGAAACCCCTGATGAAGAATGGGGAGAATATATAACTGAATGGGTGGCTGAGTATGGTAAGTTTTTGAGGAAGTTCCACAATGTGAAGAAATATAGAGAAGTAACTATTCAAATCTATTGCTCAAAATTAAACATGCTCCTTGTGAGTTATACCTATAAGCAGTTATTTTCAAATGTTCAGATAATAGGCTTAACAATGTTGTTTGTTTCTATATTTAGATTCCTATGAAAAAGCCCGAAGGAAGCTCGTGAAGTTCTGCAAAGGCAATGGTTTGGAGTCGACAGACGAGGACAGTGTGCGGAAAAGAGTGTATGTTTCCTCTGTTCTCTGTTTTCCTTTTATAGCCTGACTGTGTTAGGCTTATTTGCAACTAGTGTTCACTGCACCTTTACAAAATTGATTACACTTAATGTGTCCAATAGACCATCATCAAAATATGTTGGATTCAGGTCTATCAGCCCCTCCATCTGCAGCCTCAGGAAGACCTCCAGTTCAGGCCTCAACAAGTAGGCTCCACACAGGTAAACAGCACAGATGAAAACATGACATGTAAAGAAAACATACAGTGGTCAAGACTTTGGAATATTGTGTACTGATTCTGTTTCTCACTGTTCCATATGCAGAGACAATGGAAAGACCAAAAAAAAAAATCTGCAATAATGGAGCCAAAAGCCAGACCTTGCCAGCCATACCACCATTTCCATTTCCACCATCAACACCAGAGACAGTCCCAGATCTAAGACAAGATGGTACATAGAACTATTCCAAATATTTTATAATAGTTTACTTGGAGCTTTTAGTAATGACCTTTTTAGTCTATATAAGGGATTAGAAACTCTTCAACAACTTCTTAACAATTAGCCTTAATATCTAATGTGCTTTGATTTACAACCACAATTAAGATAATAAAAAGTTGAAAAATAAGAACTTGGGACATCATGTAAAATGCAAAATAAAAACAGAATGTAATAATTCAAATTGAGTATGCAAAACAGTAGACACGTTATATAGAGTTATATACTTTGTCTGTTTCAGAAAGAGAACTCCGACTCTTTCAGATGCTAGAGGAGATAAAAGGCCAAGTCAGACAAAATTCTCTTCTGCTTCAGGCAATTTTGAGAAGAGAGAGTGTCACTGAAGTCAGCAGTTTTCCAGATTGAGTTTCCTCTACAAAATATTAATGATATAAAAAAAATGGAGGACTGGCTTTCTGACAAGGAAACACGGCGCTCTCTGGTAAGTTCTGTTTATGTTGTGTATGTAAACCTACTCTAGTTATTAGTAGTTCTCATAATCAATAAATATCATAAATAAGCCAATAAATACATGAATAAATAGGAATGCATACATAAATAGAATAAATAGTTTTAACTAGTGTTGTTAAAAGGATTGTATGTGAGCGATTCATCCGTTTCTTGGATACCGCTAGTTTGATCTTCCTCCTTCACTCTCATTTCAATTCTTTCAATAAACTCAACTGTCTGAGTTATCCTAAATACTTCTTGAAATCACCTCTTGAACTCAACTCTACTACAGAATCACTAATGCCTTAGGGTCCTAGTAGTGAAGCTTTGGAGGCACCAATTGTGAGCTTTCTTGCTATGCCACTTTTCTTCTGTTATGGGAGTGTATGGTAGCCCATAGCACTGTGTAGTGCTTGTAGTTATGTTCCACCTTTTGACAAGCTTAATCATGTATGCACAACCATTTTATTTTATAGGTAAAACATCTCATGAGTTTGGGTGGGACAACAACAAAAGATATAATATACAGGATCATGCGTGAAACAATCAGCAATGATTTAGCGAAAAAGTTTAACTGGATGGGCAGGGGGCAGAAAAGTCCTTTCTCTGTGTTGAACCTGGCAAAGGTCATCATAGGTAGGCCTACAGCTCTTTTACAATTTCATTCAATGTTTATTCTACACACATTCTGATTGGTAGCCTGCTGTACACATCCAGTACATTATCTACCCTACACAACAAAACTTCACGTCATGTTCTAAATCAGTGGTTTTTAAACTGATTTTAAGAGTAAAATATTATCCTTCACTCTCCATTCAATTCCCCCAAATTCCCCACGCAGATGCTGCCAAAAAACAAAGGGGCCACCTTAATGGAGGCAGAAGAAAAGATAAAAACATGGCTGAAATACAGCGGTGACCGAAATGGAGGAAGAAAAAGGAGATCAGAAAAGGGTACAGATTTCAACAACCAATCAAAAAATATTTCTAATTGCCTGCATGTCTGTATTGCTGACTTTTATCAGTTGTGAAATAGTAAGTAGTTAACTTGAATTTCTTTCCTCAATTTAGAGAGGCAGACGCATCCCCCATCACATTCTCCATCTGACATCAGCAGTGAATCCGAGGTGTCTGAAATATCTGACATTGTAAGTTTTTTAGTCATTAGTGCATAGTCCTAAGTTGTTTTACCTTTTTGTCTCATCTTTTTATCTAATGCTCGAAATGAATAACTTCAAGCACTTGGAAATAAGTGACCTGAAGGCATTAACATCATTTGTACATAATTAAGAGAATGTTATAAAATAGGCCTCCATAAATTGTACATTGGCACCAGTTAATAAGATGATTGCTTGATTACACTTGTTAGACAAATTATCTGTATAATCTTCCTAATGCAGTGAAGTCTTATTTGAGCAAGCAAAACAAAATAATTTCTAAAAGTAACTAAAAGTAATTTCTGTTATTTTATAGGAGCAGAACTGATTGATGACCCATCAACCCTTGAGGATCTTACCACATAAATGTTTATTATTAAATCAATATGTATTATTAAATGTATTTATTTTAACCCTTAATCTCGTGTTGGTATTATATCACTTTTAAGATTACAAGTTCAGGGCAGATTGGTAAAATCATTGTGATCAAGTAAGTAATATCTGTACTAACCATAAAGGTGGCCAAAATATCAAGATGAGTGTTCTGCTGAAATAAGCAGTCATCTTAAAGTTAGAACGTTGACATAGTGTTGGTAAGGTGTAATTTTTGGGGTATGTATGCTATTTAAGTTGGCATATGGTTGAGTTGGGGTTGGCAAAAGGTTGGCAGTTGGTCTATGAAATGGTTGGCCCAACTTTAGAAAGGTAGGTTTCGGGTTGGCATAGCGTTGGTAAGGTGTATTTTGGGTTGGCTGGGTAGGCTTTTTAAGTTGGCATATGGTTGGCCAAAGGTCTGCTGATGGTCTAAAAATGGTTGGGCCAACGTTGGGCCACCGGACAAAATGACGTTGGGCCACCGTCAGCAGCCAACGTTGGGCCAACACAACCACTGACCTTGGGCCAACGTTGGCCCAACGTCAGAATGCTACCTGGGTAGAAATGCTTGTCAAAACGTTAGGAGCTGGATGTGTGGATGAATGAAGCACAAGTAGCCTATGCTTTATGTTAAGCATGCACACTGTTTAAAGTTAGGCTACACGGTAAACTACAAGTAAACTAAAGTTAAATTTAGCTTTTTTAGGGCTGGATAAAATTGACCAAATGGATATAAGCTGTTATAGGCGTGAATAAAGTAGGCTACTTTGTTGCTCCAACCCTTCCAACGTTAATGGGGGCAAATGTTGACATTTTCCGTATTTTGCGTGAGAAACCCGGGAAATCTCCCTTATTTTCATTGTTGACAGAGCTATGGAACGAAAGAGAACGTTATATGGCGACAGAAATCAACAAACAAGCCACTTTGATTTTTTGCTGTTTTCATAAATACAAAAGATGGGTGACCCCCCCTCCTAGACAAAATAAAGTTAGGTGACCCTCCCCTCAACAAAGAATAAAAAGACATGACCCTCCCCGTTTATAAATAACGAACAGTCCCTAAGGGGAATATCAATAATAAACAATGACAACAGCCTAATGGAAATAAAACAAAATTATACAAACCATAACGCATACGAAGCAGTTAAAGAACTAGCAGCTAAGTGCATGTTGAACATGTAGGTCTTTAGACCCCTCTGCTCCAGCATTCTGAATAAAATGTAATGATCTTATTACACAATGGGTAAGCCAGCTAATAGTGAATTACAATAGTCCAGCTTGGAGATGACCATGATTTGAACAAGAAGTTATGTGGATTATATGACTGTTACACTGTCACATCAATGAATAAACATGTTTTGGGAGGGAACTATGGGATTTGTATTTGGGGTAGGCTTACCATAAACATCAGTGGCAGTTTATGAAAGAGACTATTGACAATTCAGCAGTTGGCAGAGCTCGCAGGATAATGAGTGATGCGACCTGAAAGGACTGTATTTTTAAATTCTGTTTAAGTTTTACCAAACATTATGAACTTCAGATATAAGAGTGTACAATGTAGTCAATGAAATTATGATCCAAATGCAATCCAGATAGGCTCATGTGGCTTGGGTGGTACTGGTGCATAAGTTATAGCTGTATAAGGCTAGGTTGTCAAGGAAAACACTTAACGAAAGGAGTCCAGAGGTGTCATTTTATTTCTGTATTGTCCTCAACAATAGTGTGGCAGATGGGAGTTGAGTAGTACGTAGGTACTGACCCAGGTAAGATCGACTACGCCACCCTGGGAATTGCACCCAGGGAAATGTTTAGTGAATTGGTCTAATATGCACACAGGTTCATTAACTGACAGAGACGTGGTTTCATCCAAGTAAAAAAAATAATTTTATTAACAATGTCTAAAATTACAGCTGATGTAGCTCAGCTGATGGCGCTCAAGAGGGGTGACGCGGAGGTGAGCCTGGTGAACCGCGAAGGAAAAAGAGTGAAGGCCAAGCTGATGAATGCGCTGTACATCCCGTCTTATCCACAGGACATTTTTTCAGTAAAAGCAGCGACAGCCAACGGAGCTTCAATCAAGTTCCAACAAGGCCATGATGAACTCATCCACAAGAGCGGTACCAAGTTTGATATTAAAGAACATAATAGACTTTATTACTTGAATACTGTAAGTGATGAAGGTGATGATAATGGGGATTTTTGTAACGGCTGTTATGATATCCAAACTTGGCACGAAATACTTGGGCATTGTAACTATGATGACGTTTCCAGATTGCAGAATGTCGTTGAGGGAATGGAGATTAAGGGTAAAATTGATAAATCTAAACTAAATTGTGAGATATGTACACAAGGTAAATTTGTTCAGAGCAGGAACAGAGAACCAGATACAAGAGCAAAAGCAGCACTTGAACTTGTACACACAGATTTGGCCGGTCCTATAGACCCCATAGCAAAAGATGGATTCAGATATACTCTGCTTTTACAGATGACTACTCAGGTACAGTATTTGTGTATTTCCTGAAAGCTAAGAGTGATACAGTGAAGGCTACAGAGAGATTTCTAGCAGATGTAGCGCCTTATGGGAATGTGAAGTGCATTAGGTCTGACAATGGCACTGAGTTCACAGGACAAGAGTTTCAGACCTTGCTTAACAGGAATAGCATAAGACATGAGTCCTCAGTACCATACTCGCCACATCAAAATGGTACGGCTGAGAGGAATTGGCGCACACTATTTGATATGGCGAGATGCATGTTGATTGAGAGTAACTTACCAAAAGAGTTGTGGACGTATGCTGTAATGACAGCTGCAGTGATACGCAACCGATGCTTTAATGGCAGAACAAAGCAAACTCCATGTTATATGCTGACGGGCAAGAAGCCTAACCTAGCTAGAATGAGAGTTTTTGGATCTGTGTGCTATGCATACAAACATGACAGGAAGAAGTTGGACTCACGATGTGATAAGGGAGTTTTTGTAGGATATGATAAAAATAGCCCTGCATATCTAGTGTACTACCCTGACACAAAGAAAGTTATGAAACACAGACTTGTAAAGTTTCTCACAAAGAACATAGTTGAGAGAGAAACTCAGACAGACCCAATGATATTGGATGATGATTTTCTTGGGAAGAGATATGTGGACCGCAGATCAAGTGCAGATGTAACCAATGAGAGTCAAGGGCAGACAGAGGTATATCAGGAAACTTCTGATAGCCATGATACTACTCAGATTGAGGGAAATGAGCCTCGCTACCCGAAAAGAGATAGGAGAACCCCACAGTACCTCTCTGAGTACATTACTGAAGTAAAGTCAAAAGATCAGGTGTCAATTACTATTGACTATTGTTACAGAATGTGTGATGTACCACAAACTTTCAAGGAAGCTATGAGCTCAACCAAGGCAGATATTTGGGCTAATGCTATGAAAGAGGAAATTGATTCTCTTAGAGAGAATAATACATTCACACTGACTACACTACCAGAAGGTAAACATGAAGTAGGAGGTAGATGGTCTATATGCAGTAAAAACTAATGCAGATCAGTCAGAAACTTACAAGGCTAGATATGTTGCTAAAGGTTACAATCAAGTGATGGGCATAGATTACAAGGAGACTTTTTCTCCAACTGCAAATCTGACATCAATACGTGCACTTATGCAGATGGCCGCACAGTATGATCTAGACCTGCATCAGATGGATGTCAAGACAGCATATCTGCATGCTCCTATTGATTGTGAAGTGTATATAGAGCAACCAGAAGGATTTGAAGTGCAATCCAAGACAGGAGAAAAATTAGTCTGTAGACTAAATAGATCACTGTATGGTCTGAAGCAGTCCGGTAGAAACTGGAACAAAATGCTGAGTGATTATTTGATGAAGAGCGATTTTGTGCAAAACCCTGCAGATCACTGTGTCTACAGTAAACAAATCGGAAAAGAAAGAGCAATAGTGGTAATACGGGTTGATGATTTAATTATTGCTGCTAGTAATGATGATTTGTTGAATGATGTGAAGAAGACACTTGCTATGAAATTTAAAATGAAAGATCTTGGAAAGCTGAAACACTTCCTAGGCATTGATTTTGATCAGAAAGAAGGAGTTGTAAAGATGAGTCAAAAGAAGTACATATCCAAGGTACTAGAAAGATTTGGCATGTCTGATTGTAATCCAAGGTCAACCCCATGTGAACAGAAGCTAGAATACAACAGTGATGCTGACCCTGTTGATCCCAGAACATACAGGGAGGTTGTAGGAAGCTTGATTTACATAATGATCTGTACTAGGCCTGATTTAAGCTTTGTTGTGAGTAAGCTATCACAGCATTTGTCAGAACCAAATGAACAACACTGGGTAACAGCTAAGCATGTGATGAGGTACCTGAAAGGCACAATTGACCATGAGTTATGCTACAGGAAAAGTGAGACAGATCTAAAACTTGTGGCATATAGTGATTCAGATTGGGGAGCCGATTTGACTGACAGACGAAGCATTACAGGATATTGCTTTAGTTTAACTAATGATGGTCCACTCATTTCTTGGAAATCTAAGAAACGGGCCACAGTTGCTTTATCAACATGTGAAGCTGAATATATGGCGCTGGCTGCGACCACCCAAGAGAGTTTGTATCTTGTACAGTTGATGAATGGAATAGAAAATGATTGTCAATATGCACCAGTGAAGATTTTTGAGGATAATCAAGGTACAATAGCCTTATCAAAAGATCCAGTGTGCCGCCAGAGGTGCAAGCACATTGATATAAGGTATCATTTTGTTCGTTCTGCAGTTAATGATGGCAAAGTGATAATTGAATATTGTCCTACAGTTGATATGGTGGCTGATGTTATGACTAAACCAATGACAAAGTTCAAGATGGAGAGATTTGTGAAATTTATGTTTGGTATGTAAGCTCTAAACTCCATCAAGATATGAGATTGTCTTTGTTAAAATTGCTTATATGTTAGGTTATTGTATATATGGTGTGTATTGCATATACAGTATATGATTTATACAGCATGAGATCAAGTGGGGGTGTTAACAGTGACCTCATACGTCATACGTTGTACGTACGTTGTGCGTAATGATTTGTATAAATACTGGTGCACAAATAAAGTCTTTCTCTTTTCCGGCCTAAAAACCGATGTGAGCAGTAATTGCCTCCGTACATGATATAACCAGTTTACTACACACAACGAATATGGCTGCGCCAACAAAGTCAAACAAAAGCAGAGCCTCGAGAGGAAACGCCAAAACGCTGTTACCTGTGTGAATAGCGGGAATTGGGTGAGCAACAACCAGCCAGTCGGACGTAACAGAAAAAGACAGTCACTGAGTATATATGTACGAGTCTCACCAAATTATCAGAGTGGGTTTAGAAGAGGAAGAGGAACAATGGATCCTATGGTGTGTTTGGAGTATGACGTAAGGAGAGCTCAGACAAATAAAGAGACAGTATTAGTGGTGTTCTTTGATATTGAAAAGGCTTATGATATGCTGTGGAAGAAGGGACTGCTTATCAAGTTAAAACTATTGGGAATAAAAGGAAGAGTTTTTAGCTGGTGTAAGGATTTCTTAACAGAAAGGAAAATAGCAGTTAAAATTAATGAAGTATTAAGTAGTTATTATGAAGTAGAGAATGGCACTCCTCAAGGGAGCATCATTAGTCCTTTGTTTTTTTCAATAATGATTAATGATGTGTTTAAAGATGTTGGAGGCTCAGTCGATGTAGCTCTGTTTGCAGATGATGGTGCATGTGGAAGAAGAGTAGAAATGTTGAATATGTTGTTAATAAAATGCAACAAGCAATTAGTAATATTGAAAGATGGGCATTTGAATGGGGATTTAGATTCTCAGTGGATAAATCAAAGACCATGTTTTTTACAAAAAAGAAAATAAGTCCAGATTTAAAACTTAGGATATATGGATCAGAATTAGAAAGAGTAGACTTCTTTAGGTATTTAGGTCTATGGTGTGACAAGACGCTTACATGGGCAATTCATGTCCAAAAAGTAGTGGAAAAGTGTAAGAAGGTCTTAAATGTTATGCGTTGTTTGAGGGGAGTAGAGTGGGGTGCAAGCAGACCAGCTATGAAAACTATTTATATAGGATTAATGAGGTCAGTGTTGGATTATGGATGTTTTATATATGGGTCTGCTTCTGCAACTCAGTTAAGTAAACTGGATGCAATACAATATCAAGCTTTGAGATTATGTAGTGGGGCATATAAAACTACTCCTGTGGCTGCTATCCAGGTAGAGATGGGAGAGATGCCTCTTAAGCTAAGAAGAGAGCAGTTGGCCCTTGTTTACTGGGCAAACCTGAAGGGCCACAAAGATGACCATCCTTGTCAGAGGGTTCTAATGCCCTGCCAAGAGAAGGAAAAAAAAAACAAAGCTCATGTTTTGGTTGGACAATAGGAAATGTTGCAAGAGAAATGGAAATTACAACACTAAGTGTAAGTCCAACAGTAGCATATTCAAGTGTTCCTCCATGGATGTTTAAAGAAGTAGCAATAGATTTAGCATTATTGGAAGAAAGGGAGAGTGGAGTTACTATTGATAATTGTGCATTTGAAATATATGTCAGAGAAAAGTATGGAAATAATATTCATGTGTACACAGATGCATCAAAAATAAACAAGAGAGTAGGAGTTGCATATGCAATTCCTGAATTACAGTTGGTAAAGGCTAAGAGAGCTAGTGATGATCTTGCTGTATATACAGCTGAATTAATTGCAATATGGTTGGCGTTATTATGGGTGGAGGAGTATAGATCTAAAAGTGTAGCAATATGGTCTGTCTCAAGTTCAGCTTTATTAAGTATAAGGAATGTACATTCTGAATCCAGGCAGGATATTATATATGAGAGAGTGCATTTGGTAAATAGGTTAACCAATTCAGGAGTCAGCATCCTTCTGGGGTGGGTTCAAGCCCATGTAGGAGTAGTGGGGAATGAAGTGGCAGACAAGTATGCTAAACAGGCAACAAAACAAGACAGTATAGGTATTCAGGTACAATATAGCAAAGCTGAAATTAAAAACATGATTAAAGCTAAGAATAAGGAAATATGGCAATATTTATGGGATAATGAAGTTACAGGCAGGCATCTGTATTCAATTCAAAAGAATGTAGGATGGAGTAGGAGTACCAGCAGAAACAAACAGGAGGAGGATATTTTGTTAAGAATGAGGTATGGGCATACAGGGTTGAACAGCACACTAGTTCTAATGAGAAAGCATGCTGATGTACTGTGAGTGTGGCATTCAAGAAACCGTATAGAACATGTCATAGTACAGTGTCCTAAATTCCAACAGGAACGACAGACACTTATAGAGCAGCTAGCACAAGAAAAAATAAGTCTGGACATAACCGATATACTGCAAAGAAATTCTGGGGAACAATGTTTTAGATGTGTTTTTCAATATTTGAAAACAACAGGTTTATTCCATAGAATTTAGAGGGATGTAGTATTCAGACCCACACTCCTATTCAGAAGGTGGCGGTAATGCACCTAAAAGCTGTTTGCCAACCGCCAAAGAAAAAAAGAAGAAGAAGAAAAGCAAAAGTTTCCTTGTTGTGGTCGGTTGGTTGGTGGTCTCGACATAAACAATAACAGGTAAAAAAGAGACAGCAAATGAGTTTAAGTTGTGTCTATTATGCATTGTCCAGCTGAGAGTGAAGTAGGTCTATTGACCGCAAATAGTGGTGTTACAGACTATCTATCTACAGACAAGCTATCTTTAACAGAATTTAGTTTGTATCATGTAGGGAAGTAACGTCGTTATTACGCCCTACGGTCTAAAGTCAAGTGTTATAACAACCTATAATAGCCTACCTAGTATCTCGGTTGATTTACAAGAGCTTAGAAAAGGAACGAGTATTTAATAAACCTAAGGCACGCGAGGAAGCGCGCAACTGAAACGCTCTGTTCGTGAAGCGTAGTGGCCGCCTCGCTTCCATACTTCTGTGCGTTTACGAAAACGCCGTTGCGGATACGTGCACCCATAGACTCTATGCGTGCACCAAAGGCTCGCTGTAAGCTCGTTTGTTTCCTGTAGAGCAGGGGTCTCAAACTCAAATGAGCTGGTGGCCACTTCTGCCAACGTCATCTGATTGGAGGGGCCACGTCAGTGTTAATAATACAAAAAAGAATGGCTATACTACACAAAACTGCAAACAGAAAGTGCAAGTCTTTTTATCTCTTTTTAGACACTAGCAACCTTAGATTATAAATAAAATAATTATCAAATAAATTAATGCAAATTATAAAAACAAACAAAAAGCATAATGTGTGCATACTAGGTATTTTTCTCTCATAACTTATTTAAACCTGCATGGCAAACCTTAGGTGCCAGGGTTAAGAAAACACCATTGGATTAACATTTCAAAAGGTTTGACAGTGGTCAGAGATAAAGTTCTACCGTAAATATAAAAATCTTTGAGTATAAACAAAAAGTTTATGAAGGGGGTAAATTTACCCATCTAATTTGCCACTGGATGGCAAGCAAGTCTCCCGTTTAATAGCCAAGTTCACCTAGCCTAAGGCCTGCCTTTGGTTCATTTAATTATTTTTTCTTGGATAGCTAAGCCTACCAAACGTCAAGCAAATAAAAAAATGACTTGTTCACGGTTGGAAATCAAATATCTTCACGTTATTTAGCCTAGGCATTTCATATAATGTAGCCTAGTGGATTGTGCGCCTGGTGTTCTATCACAAAACGTTTGTGCAGCAATACGCTTTTAAGAAAGGCTGATCTCTAATAATGGCAACAAAGAAAGACATTTCTGGTCCAATTTATTATTATATGTTCACCTAGCGGTTCAAACAAACTGCAGGTAACGTTGCAATTATGGGTGTATGGGCATTTGCTTAAAAAAGGTTGAGAACCATCTACATGCGAAATTCGCTGAATATTAGTGCAGATTCCCTCTTGTTCATTAAGAATTAAATTCTTAGTTCTTTGCTGCATCATAGCAAAGAACACAGTCTGAACGTACCAGATAAATGGTACAGCCCAATGGGGGTGAGGGTTTGAAAATCGTATTTCATTAGATTATATCCTGAATTGTTGGTATGTGATGGTAATACATTTGATTATATGCAATATATGATAACATTACATTTTATTACATTTTTTCAGTACCCCCTAAACTATTATTTTCATCCCATTTGGGAGGGTCCAAGTCTCATCTAGGGGAGTCGGACCGCCCCAATCCCCCCCGAAATTCGAACCATGGATGTCTAGCAACTAGTGGAGGAGAATACAAATGGGATGTGTACTTGGATCTATCGTCTATTTTAACCAGTGTTGTTGTTTGTCGCAATTAAAAATACCCTCAAGGGCCGAATTACATTATTATTTTGACATTAGGTCGCGGGCCGGGAGTATGAGATCCCTGCTGTAGAGCCAGGTGTGTTTGAACCTGCCGCTATTGTTAGCTCACTCGACTTCATGCAGCGCTGCTGAGATCTGACTTGATGTGATGCATGCTGGGTTGAACGCAATGCGTAGGCCTACTACTAGGCCTGCCAGAGAATGTAGACGGGCTCTGGGCCTGCTCTCTTGTAATTGACCCGCCCCTGCATGTACATTTAACAAAATATTAACAATTGTTGAAGGAAGTGTAACGGATGCCAGCTAGCTTAGCTGTGCTTGTGGATGGGCTAAATTGCTATTAAACCCGCTTAGCATCGTGACCATGCTGCATACATTTGTTCAAAACTGCTGCATTCAAGTTAAGGTCTTACAACAAAGTAAATTGGGGAGACTATAAACAAAGTTAAGTTATGCCAAGTTATATCAAGCCTTAAGCTAACTTTAGAATGCTGATTGCATGTCATCTGTGTAATAAGACTAACAAGAACATTTGCATGCAATTGCCTGCGTGATTTTGTGTGAATATTTAATCCAAAAATGTGTACCTGGTGTGAAAAAGATTTAATTCCACAAGTGAAGATATTAATTTGAGCTGCTCTGTTTCCCATGTTTTAGAAATAAGAGATTGTCTACAGCTGTGGTGTAGCAGAAGTTCTCACAGCCATCAGGTACATGTTGAATCCATTGCAGTGAAATGTATGGTGGCTTGCAACATGCTAGATCAGAAACCAAACTGAAGTGCACCATTCTAAAAAAAGAATACACAATGAGATCATACAGTTATTCCTGTTCTCGTCTTTCTCTTCCTGGGTAGTATCAAGCCATCATGCCAGTGCAAAGGATGCGAATGCGCCCTTGGCTAGAAGAACAGATTAACAGTGGTTTAATAAAGGGCCTCAGGTGGATTAATAAGGTTAGTAACCCTACATGATAGGGCTGTGCTTAATTCATAATTTTATTTGGCCTCCATTCAGTTAATGAGTTGGAATTTTGAATTTAATTGGTTCCATCCCACAGGAAGTGGAATTGGAATTTTAATTGGAATGAGAAAAAAAAGGAATTAAATTCATTGCAGTTCAAATAAATTCCACACAGTCAGGACCTTGAAAGAAGTTATTAAAATGGAATGTTTTCGTTCTCGGATTCTGGGTTTTGATTCTCAATACATTAGGCATGAAATTGATGCCATATACCTCAATTCAAAATTAAACTAAAAATGTAATTGAAATTCAAGTCATTCTCACTTCAATTTCGAATTTTGCACAGCCTTACTACATGATGATATCAAGAAATTAGATTTATGTTAATGTGTCTGGACAATGCTGATTTGCTGTATTCAAGCTCCATGCTGCCAAATGACATAGGCCTATGTCCACGAAAAAACTGAGTGCTGTGTAAACAATACAGCTCTGGAAAAAATGAAGAGACCACTGCCAGTTTTTTCTGATGTTATCCTACTGTTGCTGAGTGACATGCGAATGAGTTGACGGTCATATTCAAATTTGCAGTGGTCCCTTAATTTTTAGTCTCTTAATTTTGTATATGTTGGACATTTACGTGCATCTATTTGTTGTATTCATTCATTCAAGTGTTCATTTAGACAGGCAGACCTTTACATTACCATAGAATTGATGAACAGAGTGTTAACATATGGTGTACCAAATGATGTTACCATAGAAGGTGTACCAAATAAAGCAGTGCAACTATATTTGAAACAATTGTTTTTGACTGACTGTCATAATGGTCTCTCGATGTAGATTAACTATATACATGAATATTTAGGGTCAAAACCTATTGTTGTGTCTCGTAAGGCCTACTCTTAGTCAGAAGAGAGGATGCAAACTCTGGTGGTACCGATGCGCTGCCGTTAACGTTAAGCCATGAGAGACAATAAAACTTGCGATACCCTGAAATTCGTCTAGGCTATATGGGTCATTCCACGTCAATTCAACCAGGGCCCACGTACTTAGGTCTCAAAAAATTCTGAAAAAATTACCAGGTATACCTATGTTACCCAGGAGACACACTGTAAAATTACTCTTATGTAAGATCAATACTTTCCAAGATACAGCCAATTTTACAGGGGGAGGGGGGTGTCGATTTAGTTTGGCCTCTTTTTTTTGTCAAAGTTCACAAGCCCACAGCGCAAGAACTAAACCATGTAGGAGGCTCTTTTGCATGCTGGTACATAAATAGGAATAGTATGTAGCAAAATAGTCACGTTTGGTCTGGATAATCCTGCATGGTCATAGCTGTCCCTCAAAGTTGATACAAATTTTATTGGAGTTTTTGGCTGGGCTCTGTTTAAGCCTTCAGAAGACATATTTGTACTCAACATAGGCTCTTGATTTATTTTCCTTACTGAGATAAGTAGAAACACTCTCACAAAAAAACAATGAACAGAAAATAAATTCCTTCAGGGTCTGAACAGCAGACTTTACAAGTCTAAAAAATCATTTTGGTTCTCATTTTCAGAGCACCCAAACACCTTGTGGGAATATACAAAGATTTGTTAAATATTTTTTTCTTTATTCTCCATGATCTTTTCTTTTTAAAAACACCAATTTGACTTGTCTTATGCAAATCTTTCTTTTTCTCTTTCCACCCTGAATATGGGCAAAATGCACCATTGACATCAATATGTTTTGTATAGAGCTACCACAGGTTACTCTATACAACCACAGGTGGCAGTGTGGTGACTCTATATAAAACATATTAATGTCAATGGGGCATTTTGCCCATGTTCAGGGTGGAAAATAAAAAAGAAAGATTTGTATAAGACAAGTCAAATTGGTGTTTTCAAAAAGACGGGATCATGGAGAATAAAGAAAAACATATTTAAAAAATCTTTGTATATTCCCACAAGGTGTTTGGGTGCTCTGAAAATGATAACCAAAATGATTTTTCAGACTTGTGAGGTCTGCTGTTCAGACCCTGAAGGGATTTGTTTTCTGTTCATTGCTTTTTGTGAGAGTGTTTCTACTTATCTCAGTAAGGAAAATAAATCAAGAGCCTATGTTGAGTACAAATATGTCTTCTGAAGGCTTAAACAGAGCCCAGCCAAAAACTCCAATAACATTTGTATCAACTTTGAGGGACAGCTATGACCATGCAGGATTATCCAGACCAAACGTGACGATTTTGCTACATACTACTCCTATTTATGTACCAGCATGCAAAATTTGAGCCTCCTACATGGTTTAGTTCTTGCGCTGTGGGCTTGTGAACTTTGACAAAAAAAGAGGCCGAACAAAATCGACACCCCCCTCCCCCTGTAAAACTGGCTGTATCTTGGAAAGTATTGATCTTACATAAGAGTAATTTTGCAGTGTGTCTCCTGGGTAACATAGGTACACCTGGTAATTTTTTCAGAATTTTTTGAGACCTAAGTGCGTGGGCCCTGGTTGAACTGACGTGGAATGACCCATATATATTTAACACAAATAATGACACATATTGGTCGGCTTAAGTAAATTGCTTTATATGCTTGCAATAGGTTTAGGTTTTTGCTTTTTTAAACCTTTGGTTTAAATTAGAAAAATTTTGACATTTTCTAGGGGGTGGGGTATTACACATTGCCACTGTTTCCACCAATGATATGTATCGCTGCATCATCAACAACGTTCTTGGAACTAGCCTACGGTGTTTGAACGCTGGATGTAGCGAATTGCGACACAGGTACAATACTTTCTGGAAACGGGTGTTACAACGTCGTTGTCTGATCACAAGTTGCATCGTACCACAGTGGTTGAGCCACGTCGTTGCTAACACACCCCTGATTAGGTCTTACCTCCTTCGTGTAGGAGTTATAAGTCAGTGCCAGCCACTAAGTGAAGCCTGTTCGAAATTGTCCAAAGTTCGAGTTATAGTATAGGTGAAATGGTTCAAACAAACAGTCAATTAGTATAGTATAGTATAGTATATATACTTTTTTGATCCCGTGAGGGAAATTTGGTCTCTGCATTTTAACCCAATCGGTGAATTAGTGAAACACAAACAGCACACACAGTGAGGTGAAGCACACACTAATCCCGGCGCAGTGAGCTGCCTGCTACAATGGCGGCGCTCGGGGAGCAGTGAGGGGTTAGGTGTCTTGCTCAAGGGCACTTCAGCCGCGGCCCACTGGTCGGGGCTCGAACCGGCAACCCTCCGGTTACAAGTCCAGAGTGCTAACCAGTGGGCCACGGCTGCCCTAAGGGTTGAATTAAGGTTGAAGCCTTGCAGGATCCTGTTACAACATCAACCATGCCCGTTCAGTTCCTAGGGAAGGGTATGCAAAGTGCTGACATTCCCCATACAACCTAGTCTCGTTATCACCAGACCAAGCTCAATCTTTTAAGATTGAACATTGGTCTGGAGAGTCTGCTATGTATTTTGATAGCCATTTCTTTTACTACCATATTTCTCTGGAGACTCAGTCAGGATACAGGCTTTTATTCTTTTCAATGAGGGGCCAGTGCATGTTTGTGTCACCCCATCATGGGTTTCACCAGTATTCTCTGATAGAGATGCACCGATATGGAATTTTACCAAATCAGAGTTTGTGAGGGAAACTTAGGTTTAGTTTCAACTGCGGGTAACTGAATAAAGCTGCAACTCCTCAGACTGTATCTTATGTCCGTCTACTCTGTTGCGCACAACCTGCTGCAGCAGAAATGAAAGGATGTTGCCCCGAAGGTTTTAATAACTTATTATGATGACCTGTCTGGAACTGAAGCACGGTTAGCATATTTCTAGGTAATAATACAAAACCTAAGCTAAAGTAATGCAAATATAATACTAAAACACAACTTAGAACTAGGCCTACTTATGTACTCGTCCCACTAACGAGTTTGTTTATTTGTTTCCCCGACCAGCGCGGTAAAGTGCAAACACACCAGCACAAGACGGCTCTAGATAGGGCTGAGCTCCGCTCTGTTAAGGTTAAATGGCGGATCATTCACGAGAGGATTTTGAGATGCACAGATTCCCAAATGAACGCATATCCACAGATTTTGTTAGAGTGGTGAAATACATTCACACCGCTGACATTATATTGAGGAAAAAGTATAGCCAACCAAGCTCAAGTAGCTCAGTGTAGCCAGACGGACCTTACGTAGGCCTAAATTAGGACTTTAAAAAATATTGGCGCAAATTATCGGCCAGAATTCTGTTATCGGACCGATAATAATATTTTCATTTTTTCACTTATCGGCTAATAATATATCGGCCGCCGATATATCGTGCATCCCTATTCTCTGACTATACAAAATAAAATTTAACCTTAAGTAAGTTACAAACAAAGAGAAGGAGTGACCTCTAGTATGAATATGCAATATAAAGGTGTGGGGATGTGGTCTCTTGTTGTTGTGTCATCAGGCCTGGTCAGCTTTATTATTCTTTAATTAAGCTTCAAAGGCCTGGCCACATATTGTTTTAGCACCCCAACTTGCTCATGGCCAAGTGTTGACAATAGGAGGTCTGCTTCCCCATCCTTGCTCCCTAGTGTATACAATAGAGAGTCACCTGAGGATAAGCCAAAAGGCCCCTAGACAGTGCCTACTGAATTCTAATCATTCAAGGATAAACAATGGATACACTGCATACAGACCAAAGACACACACACTGACAAAAGGCACAAGAAATACACAGTATCTACATTTACAAAAAGGATTCTGATTCACAACACTTTCCATTTTCTACTGCACAAGAGGCGTGATCGACAGGCATAGTTCAAATGACTCTGTATGCAATTGGATAGTCATTCACCAATCTGACCAACGAAGGTGGGTGACGCTTGCAGAGCGACGCGAAAACTCCAGGCAGGAAACTTGCTGGAAACAATAAACGTATCGTAAAAGCACCAATTTCCACCCCTTTTGTTCAAAAATTCTAAAACAAAGATGATTTTTTAATACTTCAAAATAACATTTAATAAATTAACCTTACATTTTTCAGTAGCCATGTGTGTATAGATTTGAACAAAATCTGGTTTGGTTCTTAACTTTTGTTTGGATTTGTACACGCACCCTTACAACACTGTTTACAGCTTCAAGTCACGGTAAAATGACATTTTTGGTACATAGCTAATTTAGGTACACTTATGGGGTGGGGGCTTGCGTTTCTTTAGAGATCCGCCGACTTGGTTTGTATAGAAATGAATATTAAGTGATGAACAACTAAACTGATATATGGTTCACCACTAATATATTTGTTTCTAAATGGAAACATGGTATACATACAAAAAGCTTACTGCTGATTATTGTTTAAGACTGCATTCAGTACACATCTGTATTGAACCTAACGTCCTGTACCTAAACGGTTCGGTACGAATATGTGTACCTTTACAACCCTACCTGGGGCATTTACACCTGTTTTATTTTTGTTTATAAACTTTCAGCATTTCCTTCCTTGTAATTCCTGTAGCTGAGCTGCGTGGGCTTTTGGTGTGGTGTATGTACATTTTAGGAGAACCACATACCAGGGCTTTGTTTAGATTTTCCTGTTTTATTATGGTCATTTCAAGTTGTGGGATGTGCATAGACAACAATGGGATTTAAGTTTTACTCTATCTGTTTCACATACCATTATTCAATGTTGAACTATGCCAAGGTAAACATAGTTTTAAATTCTATGACCCTTTAAGATGTGTAACTGCATGTTGCTTACCATAGTTTTACCACAACTTTACAGAAACTAAACCTTCTTCCAATAGGATGAGAAGATATTCCAGATTCCTTGGACTCATGCATCAAGTAATGAATGGGATCTTGATAAAGATGCACCATTGTTCAAGAACTGGGCAATCAACACAGGTAAAACCCTTGCAAATGATGCTTGCTTAAATTATAGAATCACATAAAATAGGGGTGTAGTCTCTATTCTGAGTCTGCAGTGCATGCCAGCCTTTCTGGAGAAAGGTTGAAGGATTCACTAATGTTACTGCAAAGAGTCAACTCAGAATCTCTGACAGGAAAATGTCCCAGTTTTGAAATTAAGGCATTCAGCACTGGATATAAACAGGGATGTAGCCACAACTCACTAGTGCCTATTTGTTACTGTTGGTTATCAACAGTATGTGCAAATGTTTTCGTGTCCATTTTGACACTCTCTTCAATTTTGATATTACCATTAATGTTGTGTTTTTCAGTTTAGTTGTTTTAAATCAATGCTGCCTGCCCCCCTCCCATTTAGAAAGTAAATTAAATACTGATTTCTCGCAAGAAGTCATGTTTCCTGTTTTGTTGTAGGGAAATACCATCCAGGAGTTGACCAGCCTGATCCAAAGACATGGAAAGCTAACTTCCGCTGTGCAATGAATTCTGTTCCTCATATTGAAGAAGTGAAGGACAAGCATATGAAAAAAAAAAGCAATGCATTCAGAGTTTACAGGTTTCTAGTGGAACCTGAGCGGCCTGTAAAGAAAGGTGGGAGTTTTTTGTTTCATGAATCTCATAAAGCTGAAAATCAATATGGAAATGAATTTGTGGAATCAAATTGTGGAAATCAATTTGAAAGTTTTAAGGATGCAGTGTTGTTGCATATGATTTCAACAATCCATGTTTGTTTCATTAAACTTGACTTTCTGGTTTTAGTTAACACCAAAGCCATTTTATTTAGTTTAACTTGTCATATACTGGCACACTGTTTCTCAGAGTTAACCAAAAGAACAAAAGTAATGATTTGAGGTATTTAATGAATATGCAGAATCTTTTTATTTTCAGGAAAGGAGAAGAAACCGAAGGTAAATGACTTTTCTCTTTAGTATCAAATGTAAGTACACTCAATAGTGTGTAAGATATTGAGCAGATTGTTGCACCACTTAATATAATTCACAAACGGGGGCAACTGTTTGAATTGAAAGCCTTGTCTTTTAATGCTTAAAAATTATTATCTTTGATTTCCTGTGCCACCTCAAGGGATCTAATGAGCTAAAGAAGACCAGATGGAGCAAGAGACTGATAGCACAGAGACCATAGGTAAGCAGTTATCTGTTTTGTCTTATGGTTTTGTTCTTAAATGTCTTAAAGAAGCCCTATGCAACAATTTTAGCAAAAATTACCTTAATTATGCAGTGTTATGAGTCGTTCTGATGGTTCTACAACACTTTTTGGGTCGTTTGGGTCACTTTTTGGTGGGTGCTTCGTCTCCCCCTAGTGCTTCTCCGCGGAAAAAACAAATATGCAACTTTCTGGTCTCGGACCGAACAAATCCGGATATGACTCAGCGGAAGTATCCAATCGCGCCTTGAAAATGTAGTCAGATTGTAGTTTCTAAGAAGACTGCAAAACGGACTCCGACTTGGCTTTGTTGCTGTTGAAATTGTAGCCTACCCTTGGGTGAACTTCGTTTTTGTAATGTGGTTTGGTAGTCTCTTAAACAATGTGTTTGCTCGACCGTTTTATTGTGAGCCCTGTATGTGTTTAGCTTGGTTTCTTGATGGCTAGCTCGCTAGCTAGTGGGGGTTTAGCGTAGCAGTCACTTGCTACCGAAGCTGCAGGGGGAGCTATGTCGTGAAAAATGCGAGCCCAAATCAGGCGAAAACCCAGAAACAGCGAAGGAATAACCAGACCTGCATAAGGCTTCTTTAAGTGTTACTGTCACCATTGGCCCTCTCCTAACAGCAATTTGAGAATTATACAACCCCAATTCCAAAGAAGTTGGGATGTTTTGTAAAATGTAGATACAAAGTGAACACAATAAAAAACTCTTATCCCGGGGACATGAAATACCCTTTTCTGATTGGCAGGCTGCCGAGGTGTCCTGACATGCAGAATTAATAGACTTGGTGGAGGAAACTCCACTCCGCTCTGTGTCTTGAATTTCTTTGCCTCCGCCTCGTCCATTTAGTCTGTATATTGTATATAGACCTCGGCAGGTTGATTGGCAACATGGTTGGGTATTTAACTCATTGAATGCCAAGCTGTTTTCGGAAGCTTTGTCCTAGAGTGCCAGCAATCTAGACCATTGTTGATGATTTTTGTACAGCCACAGCATATTCTGTGTTATAGCTATGAACACATACAATGGCTCGTGTTACGGTTACGGGGACGCTGGCGAGACACGCCGCTCCGTCTGGCATCATGTTTTTGTTTGTATTCATGTAATGTTCGTAATTTTATGTAATGTTCTGTTAATTTTTTGTATTTACTTTTCTAGTTAAATGTAATCACTCTTTATTTATGTTATTTTCGATCGTTTTTGTGTTATTCTTAGTCCTTTTTTTCTGATTAACAAACTCGGCTGACACCATCAACGTCAAGTTAACGTTAACCAGCTTCCAATGGGCTGATGAGCGCCTTGGCTAGCCTGCCTTATGTCTCTGAAGTCCCTCATCCTTCCGTGACGCTGCACATCCAATGTCTGGACGGAGGGATTGCTCAGCAAGAATGCCTACTGCCTAACATCAATCTGCAAGAGATCTGCAGCTGCCACGACCACCGAGCTGCGGCTGACATGCGAGCTGCCATGCTAGCATCTACCGGTGCCTGGAGTCTGGATTGAGTGCTAAGAAACTCTGATGACAGCGTCAACCATCAAACAACAAACGGTCACTGTCTAGGACCACCGAGCTGATAATCAGCAGGGTCGCCCATCACAAATTCGGACTGTGTCCTTCCAGTGCTCTCCAGACTGCCAGTGAATTCTCCGGGTTTGTCAGTTATAAAGAACTTTGTTGGTGTTGCATCGTGAAGACACAGCTGTGCGCAGTTTTCACGCGGGTCATCTTTGCCCTTGGACATTTTCAGCCGGTTGGAAATTGGACTAATTTTATTTTAAATTTTTATTTATTTTATTTATTAATTTGTTTGTTGTATGTCTTGGTGTCACGGGTACGCTGGCGACTACGCCGCTCCGTCCGGCATCTTTTGTGTTTGTTATTTCTTAAATGTATGTCTTGGTGTCACGGGTACGCTGGCGACTACGCCGCTTCGTCCGGCATCTATTGTCTTTGTTAGTCTGTGTCAATGACAATGTCTTATATGTGGAGCGCTTTGGGTTGCACTCTGTGCATGTTAAATGTGCTATACAAATAAATCTGACTTGACTTGACTTGACTCGTTTGAAAGGTGAAACTTTAAGCTCTCAGTGGGTGCAAACCGTGTATTTCTACACGCTTCTGTTCCTGAGAAATCGCAAGCTAAACAGTGGCTAGTGTTCATCAAAATCGCTGTTTTTTTTTTTCTAGAAATGGAGATATAACGTCTTTCATGAAATATGTGTTGCCTGTAAAGTTTCCGGGAAGTGACCTACGAGACCTGGCGAGACTGCCACCTAGTGATAGACCCACGAAAATGGCCTGGTTTTGAGCTGACGTGCATGCGTCACTGATTCGACCCAAAGCGGCAACCGAGTTATGATCAAATGTCCAGATAAAATGTCCAGATTGTGCGTTTTCATGAGTTTTCGATCGTCATATATTTAATTTCCATTCATCACAGAGTTCCCAAAATCACATATAAGGTGTGTTAGAGTGTATAGTTTCGTAATTTAAAAAAAAAGCTAAAAACGCATGGGAAGGAAAAACGTAATATTACGTTTTTGGCACTCAATGAGTTAAAGAGCATCTCGGGGAGGCAGAGTCTCCCAGAAGTAAAGATGGGGAAACACTGCATCAGCAAACAGTAGCTGCTTTCAGACATAGGTGTAAGTAACGGCTCGTGTCCATTATCGTGTCAAAGCCCACCGCGCCACACATAGCCCATTCATTTCCTATGGAGAGCGGCAAGGCGTGGTTTACGCTTCCGCAATGCACCTTGGGAAGACGACGCGGCCATTTGAACAGAGGCGGCGTGTCAAGAAGTTGGGCTCGGCTGAACTTTATGCAAATGAGAGCGGTTAACGCGAGGCGGTTAGCCAATGAAAGTACATGTTCGGTAAACAAGTGCTGTCCTTTGCTCTAGTCTTCCGGTCCGGAACAATAGCCTGCCAGAAATATTTGTTCCGCCTGATAATCGTGTTGGTTTTATGAAAATATATTAAAGGGACACCAGGCAAGCCTGATGCTTTTTCTCTACAAAACTCCCCCTCGCTCGGTCTGAAGCTCTTTTTCTTTTCTTTGCATCTTCCGTCAAGGGTTTTTTGCTGCTTCTTCGCCGGCTCTGCCATTATACACACGTTTGCAACAAACGCTAACGTTTCGTTAGCCTGCCCTTTGTGCTGTAAACTGATCCTGCTTCGGTCGGCGGGTACGATACACTGAACTTGCAAGCGGGATATTCTGCCTACAGGCAATAGGGGCGGGCGAGAGAGTCTTCATTCGCCCTGTAATGAGTCATTTAACCATATACCGACTTACGAAGATGAGTAATTAACACAAAAACGTTGCCTGGTGTCCCTTTAAGCTATATAGTGGCGAAGCCGTTAAGTTTAGAACAAGTTCGCCACTGCACCCTATCAAAAAGACCTTGTTGGTGACTTGAACCAAGACAGAATGTGCTTTGGAGGAACATGTCAGTGATATTTGTGAGTGTTTCAATAAAATATGTTAACAGTAGTAGGCTACCTCCACTTTAGTAGCCTACGTTAGCTGGCATTGTGTAATTACATAAAACGTTACACCATACACTTTAGCCTATACACGCCCACAAGTGGCGACGGGAGAGAGGGCTAGGCGTCTGCGTCTACGCGCCGCAATAATAGACACGTACCGTTAGCCCGCATGTTCTGCGGATATCAAGCGGTTGGGCTGTATATCTGAACAACATAACCAGGCATTTGGAACTCGGAACTTAGCCGGCTCTTACACTACTCCCCTCCTAGTAGGACATGTCTGAAAGCAGCTAGTGCAACAACAAAGTATAATAACTTAAGACCCGAATCTGTAAACAAAATCACTGCATGGGTTCAGCAAAATGTCCGATAACCATTGTCTGTGAACACAGTTTTATCACAGAAATGATGGTTAAAACTCTGCCATGCAAAGGAAAATAACATATAAACATGATTCAGAAATGCTAATGTCTTCTTTGGGCTCAGTCTCATTTAAGATGGACTGAGGCGAGGTGGAAAACTAAAATTTGAAATTCCCCCTGGAAATCATAGACTCCACACCAGGCCTAAGAAGAGAGCACAGTGCAAAAGCATAAATTATGGTATGGGGGTTCCAGAGTTCACGTTAGCCAGCTACAGCCGGTTTCATGTGTAGTTGTCCAGCAAAAAAATATAAACGGACAGAATGTCCGGTGGAAAATATGGCACATTTATTATGACCGCTGCGCAGTGAAGCTTAGTTAGTTTGTTTTTTTTCTTCTGGGTTTTTTTTTTTTTGGTGGGCATGTAGCCCGCAAGGATGACCCGGAACCATTGTTTTTCGCTTTGATCCTTCACCCCTGCACGAAATTGGAGGTGTCGGATCATAATGACACCCTCTGAATGCATGCCAATTTCGTTCATGGGGGGACCATACAATAAATGAATATATGTGTACATTTAGTGACTGTGACGCACACACTCGCACTCACACACACACACACACACACACACGCACGCAAACACACACATAAAGATACATGCACACACACACATAAACACACACACACACTGGATCTAATTGAGCCAAAGCCGAGCTAGCCAGGCCCAGAGCCTCTGGCCGGGCCGTGCCGGGGATAATTGCTTTCACAACTTCAGGTGCGGGTGCTAACTGGTGCCACTTCGGGGCTATGTTGGTGCTACTGACCCCTGATTTCTGACCCAACCTAAACGTTGGGCCACTTGGCACTACAGCGGGGCTAGGGGTGGTGTCAAGGTGAAGGCGGGGTCAACCCGTTGTGTGTGGAGCCGAGAAACATGATTTGATCTGTCTGACATAGGCTATAAAAGCAGCAGTAGGCCTATTTGCTAACAGTACACAGAGTTTAGAGATAGCGGTTACGTCCGTATTAAAGATGTTTGCCTGCCGTAGGCTAACTCTGCCCAGAGGTCGCCATGTAGCACAGTAAAAAGTGAACTTATGAGTTAACTAACATAAGGCCTTTTCACACAGAGATCACGCAAAATTTGCGGGAAGAGGAGACGTCTTTTTGCCGCAACGTTTGTCTGAAAACGAGGTGAAAATTTGCCGGCCTTCTGATCTGTTCACATGATGCAGCATTTTGGGGAGCCAGGATGCAGGATTAGCTAGCAAATTAAAATGTGACGTACAACAGGGGGCGCGTAGAGTGATGGTCGTTGGTCTTATTATGTGTGGGCCTTCAGATGCAGCAGGTGTGTGATTTCCAAAACCATGGCGGGAGAACCGACTGCACTTTGGTTAGCTTGCATTTGTAGTACCCTATCTATCATAATTTTACCATTAGGCTACTACACACTGACGAAGGCCATCAGGCCGAAACGTTTGTCAATTAACCCCTGTGCTAAAATGGATTAAAAGAAAGAAAAAGATTTTTGGAGTGCAACCATTTGCTATTTTTTACCATTAGGCTACTAAAAATAATTTCTGGGTTGAGCCTATTTGCTATGGTAACCTAGCAACCTGTGTGTGTGTGCACACGTGCAGTGTGTGAGGGAAGATGAGGGTGCATACGGTATAAGAAGGGGTTCTTTTTTAGGCATACTGTCTTGCAATTGAACGTGAATAAGTTTACTACTTAAAAACATCAAAGCTAAACATTATATCACGACATCGCTACAAATACAGTATGTGATTAAAATCAGCCAACATCAATGTAGGCTATAGGCTAAGTAGATAGATGATAGATAGCCTACTTTATTGACGCTTGGTGAAACAACATGGAGTGGATGTTTTCGGTTCAGATGCTTGTTCTTTTACTTTTTGAGTATGTAATGATCCCAAAACTTTACTTGAAAACTTTAGACATTCTCTGCCATCTTGACTCCGCCATTGCGCCAGCTAAATTCAGAATGTATCACGATTCACGCGCTAGTGGTGTGCTTCCTGAACAACGGTCCGTGTGGAACAATCAGATCCCTGCGCGTATAGTGCGCGTCATAGTAATTTAACGAGGCTTCGAGGCAGGGTTTTTGCCTCGAGTAATTTTTGTAATCGAGTTATTCGAGAGAAAATAACAGGGGCCCTAGTACTGACCCTTGAGGCACCCCATATTTTACCATAGTCTGGGTAGACGGTTTATTGTGAACCTGTACAAATTGTCTGCGGTTAGAAAGGTATGATCTAAACCAAGCGAGTGCTGAGTCTTTAATGCCTATCAAATGTTCAAGCCTGTGGAGTAGTATGTCGTGGTCTATGGTGTCAAAGGCAGCGCTGCGGTCCAGGAGGACCAATATTGATATATGTCCATTATCTGCAGCGATGAGGAGGTCATTAAAAACTTTAACTAAGGCTGATTCAGTACTGTGGTGAGCTCTGAAACCAGACTGATATAACCAATCAGTCTGGTTTCATCATTAGAAGATGATGATTGGTGTAAACTTTGTCACAACGTGATAAGCAGTTCTGGCACTTAAAAACGCAACATTCCATTCAGTCATAAATCATTCAAGCGTAGTGCTCGTCATGAAAAGAAAACAGCATCTTAATATTTTTCAGGTGTTTAACAGTAGCCTAATAGGCGCACTGTTAGCAGTTATGCCGAAGGCAGTGAGATTAGGCATTGCATCCTACAGTCACTCCGTTTGGAACATCGCAGTTCGGGTTGATAAGATTCAGTTAATGCAAGTAGGCTATGGATCGTCAAAGTTTGGGACAACCAAACAGCAGTGTAAGCAAATCCTAATTGTTAGGTTACCATAGCTGTCTTTTCTCTAGGCCTAGGCCTATCGGAAATCGCGACATAAGCTCATTGGTTTCTTTATTCTTTTCTTTCTTGTTCACGTGTTGGGTAGTGAAGCGATAAAGCATTTAAACATCATGTGAGCCAGAGCCGATATGGACCGAGCTGCTTGCTCTGTAAAGGTATTTCTGTCCCACCCAAATTTCGTTAAAATGGTGTGTTTAGCAGCCAGAATTTAAAACAATTCCCGGGGGTGAAATCTCCCTCATCACAGAACTTTGAAAAAGCTTGAAACAGCGCAAATTAATTTAGTCTTTTATGCAGTGGAGAAAGTGACAGCGCACAAAAAGAGAGTGCGTTCAAATTCACCCATTCTTTGCTGAACTACTTGTGAAGTAGCCTACTCATCACAGACATCACATTTATCACACGAAAGAGCTTTTTCTCAGCTTTTAAACGATGTTAGACGTTAGTTGTTGTGGTAAACGGTTCGCGAGTAAAGTAACTTTAATTTAATCATATTACATTCTGCGCCCGTCTACCTACCTATTCATCTTGGTGGAATACTTCGCAAACTTTCCCTCAACACATGACAAACCATATATCAGAATAAACAGCAGACCTTACCGAACACAAAGGTGTAAAGCATTCCCCTGTACAGTTAGCCATTCCAGAGTAATCCGGTTTTAAATTTGCAGCAACACTGTAAAAAGTTTAATGTAAAATTTACAGCAACTTGCTGGCAGCAAATAACCAGCAAGTTGCTGTATTTCACTCTACAGTACACCTACTGTATATGAAATCACAGTACCTATGCCTGATACTGTAAATGCAAACTACAGTAGTGCTGTAATGTATACAGTATTGAATTGTCTACCGTATTTTTAATCACAGTACTTATGGATCATACTGTAACTTAGTACAGTAGTAATACCAGTGCTGTAATATTATATACAGTAATTTTGGGAAATTCATATCCTGCTTTATCTACAGCCAGGATAAATTTCACTAGGCCTAGGTATGGTTTAGGCTACACAAACTTGCATAAATAACCATTGACAACTTGTTATCAGTTTGAAAAGCAAGTACATTTATTCACTTTTTTTCCGTTTAGAAATTCTCGTGTGCTGCATCCTAACGTTAGACCAACGGTTGCAGTCTGCCTGATCCACCACCAGTATCAGAGTGAAGCAGCACCTAGCAGAAATAGAAGAAAAAAAAGATAAACGGTGTTAGATAACAATTTTCAACTGAAACTGAAGGCTACTTACAAGTGAAACTTTAGAATAATCATTTATATATATACTGTATGTTTTTTTAGTTTACTGTCAAAATGCCAGGCTGAAGATGGTGTTAGCATAACTCAGTTTCGCAAGGTATATTTAGCTGCTAACGTTAGCCAGCTGGGTGAGCTCATTGATGATGTTTGCTTGCAGCAACACATAGATATATGTACTGATTACGATGAGTTAACGTTACATAAGTTAGCTGGTAGCAGCTAAACCTCCACGTTAACGTTAACCAGCAGCACATCATCTTCAGCCTAACATTGTGACAGTAACATACTAGGCCTAGCACTACTAGCGAATGTTTTATATAAATTATATGAATATAATAAACTGAGAACTAAGGTAGGCCTAATATAAACGAGACTACCAAAACGTTAACGTAACATAAAACATTAACGTTAATGCCACCTTCACAGCAACAGCAACTATGATAGCTAGCCTGACGTTACTTACTTAGTTGATCCAACAAGCATGGATGAGTTTGTAAGTTAGACAGTACAACGTACATAGACTGTACACATGCCTGAATTTAATGTAGTACAATTTCACAATGAAACATTAACGTTACATAAATAAATGCTTGCTTACCATTAAGGTGGAGCTGCGAACTTGACAGAGTGCTGAACACCGTTGGTCTGACTGACTGAACTGTTGCTCAAAAATGATCTCCCGCCGCCGGACAGTTCAAACGTCGTCGCGCGGTGCATGTTTCAATCACCACGTCAAAATTTCCCATTAAACCATAAATCCATGACTTTTCAAAATGATGATTTGGATGGAAAATCAACATAATATCAATGTCACCTTGCTATCTGGGAGCTTAACTTTGTATTTATGTGCAAAAAGAAAACAGAAAACCCCAACTGATTTTCCGCCATGTTTTTTCAAAATTTTCAAAAAGCTGACAAGTGAGGGAGGAGTCAGATTTATTACTGTGTTATGATTCGCAGCAAATTTTTATTACTGTAGTTTGACCATTTTTGACCATAATTCATAGCGAAACTACAGCAACATACTGTATTCACAAATACAGCAAAGATTGTTAAGGCGGAGCAAGATACTTCGTCGTAGTTCATGTCTATGGGCGCGAAATGGGGATCGAATCCTGTCTGCATAAAGAGGCGTGTCGATGACGTATTGACGAGCGTACGTTGCAACCGGCCAACAGCAGCTGCATAAATAACCGGCGCACACCTGATATAAGGTTGATTTTCTCCAGACTGGAATGCTCAAAAATGCTAAAAATGTACCTGAAATGTTCAGAAGGGTTTGAGGATCATGAAAACGTGCCCGAAATTCACATTCCTAACTCTATAGAACTAAGACCTTAGCATATGTGGTGAAATTCTGAGCTATGCCCATAGACTTCAATGGAGCAGTCGCTGCCTCTGCTCTGCATAAAGGGGGATTTTGACCCCCCCCTCGTGCGATCCGGGTTCCCGGAAGTGGCTCCTGATGAAACATCTTGCTCCGCCTTAACAATCTTTGAATACAGTACACATTTTCCTCAAAAACAGCAGTGATGCTGTGAAAATCACAGAATCTTGTTACAGTGAATGTCTATGCACGTCTCCAACTTTGGGGTTCACAATGTGTTTAAATTGTTCAATACGTGATTTTATAACAGGCCAAATACAAAATAAATGTTACAAATATCGCCTAGATATCTATAAACATTAAAATCAGAGGATATACATATAGGGCAGACAGACGCTCATGAGTTCATGCTTTGTTTTATCGCTGCATTCCGAGCTATGTCAACTCTAGCAGGCGTTAAATGACTGGAGATTTTGCTAATTTAAAGATTTAAAGATAATGTGCTGTCTCTGCTACTTTTGATCAGTTAGATTTATTTGCAATCTCTTGTGGTGGGCTGGACATAGCATCAAAATGCCCACCCAGATTCCCCTTTCCGCCTTAACGCATTCACACTGGTGCCGGAACGAATTGTCTTGGCAAAATGTCTAGGGTGCTTGGTAGTAAATTTGGCGAGACACTTTGTCCCGCCGTTCCGCCTCGGTCTATGTGAAAGGGACAGTCATTCCGCGATTCTGGTACATAAAATCGCGGGGATTTTGGCAGTGGGAAAGGGCTTATAGACAAGCGTCCCACCTTACACTCCTGCCAGTGTGTTTTATGCTATATATCGATAGTGTGGAATACTTAAGAGAACTATCGTAAAAGCACCAATTCCTGCCCCATTCTACAATAAAGATGTTTTTTAATACTTCAAAATAACATTTGATAAATGAACCTTACATTTTCCTGTAGCCAGATGTGTAGATTTGAACAAAGTCTTGTTTGGTTCTTAGCAGGACTCCAGCTGCAGGAGCATCTACTACCTTCAAAATCCTATTTTCTTTACTGTGCGCTCGGAGTTTGGTACTGGGCTAGTGGGTGCCCACTCATGCGACACATCCTCGCAAAATCAAAATTCCACAATCCAAGCAGATTTGTATAGCCTGATTTGTAAACACTGTGACCAGATTTGTAAACACTGTTTATGGCTCTTCGAGTCACGGTAAAATGTCATTTTTGGTACATAGCTCATTTAGATACACGTATGTTGTGTGTGCTTGCTTTCCTTTAGGAATCCGCCGTCTTGGTTTTGTATAGAAATGAATATTAAGTGACATACACATAAAAGGGCGGAAATTGGTGACTGACTTCGTTAGCATACAGGATATGATAGAGAGATACATGACTTTCTGCTTATCCTGTTTGAAAATGGGTGGTATTGGTGAGGTTTTCACAAGCGGTGGCGTGTCGAGGTGTAATCCGGAGAGGCTAGTAGCCTGACAGTCTGAACACAAAGTTCTCAGGGATATGAGGCTTGTAGACCTGGGCAACTATCAACAGGTGGCCCCCAAATTACTCTAGCCTGGTCTGGCTCGACGGTCTGAAGTGACCATTGTTCATAGTGACCATTGGTTACCTGTCTGACCAAGGCCCTTCGTCTCAGATTACTCAGTTTGGCTGAGCGGCCAGATCTAGGAAGACTGTTGGTTGTTCCAAACTTTTCCATTTGAGAATGATGGAGGCTGCCGTGCTCTTGGGCACTTTCAATGCTGCAGACATTTTCTAGTGGCTTGGTTTTCACTCAGACATACATCATCAACTGTGAGACCTTATATAAAGAGATGTGTGCCTCTCTTAATAATGTCCAATGAATTCATTTAGGCACAGGTGGACTCCAATCAAGTTGTAGAAGCATCTCAGGGACAATAGAAGATAGAAGTAGGATGAAGTAGGATGCACCAGAGCTCAATCGCAAGTGTCATAACAAAGGGTCTGAATACTTATGTAAATGAAATAGTTTAGTCTTTTATTTTTTTTTTTGTATAAATTTACAAAACACTCCAAACGCCTGATTTTTGTGAAATGAATTGAATCCATTATAAGATGAGTCTGAAACAAAACAAAATGTGGTCTGAAAACTTTCCGGTTGCATTGTACATTACCCTGCCACAGTATTTCATCTTTATAGAATTTCTATGTGGGCTGTTTCATAGGATCCCAATAACCTTCATTTTAATGCGACCATCTGCTTAATTTCTCTTTAAGCAGCCTCATCTCAGAATATCAGTGTTGGCTAAAAAATTGACGTAAGGATTGGGAGGATTTCCACTACATATCCAGAAGCATCACACCTGGATTCCCAAAACAAAACTGCTCAAGATGTGCATGGCAGGAATGAACGCTATCCAAATCACAAGGGATCCATCACATCACAAGGGATCCAGCTATACGCTGTCTTATGAGAAGCAGAGTCCTGCATCTATGAGCATCATTGAATGAATTGGAATTGGAAGGTTTGACCATAAACAAAATTGGGTAACACTCCATAATAAGGTGCCATAATAAATAGCAAACTAGTAATTACCTAACCCTTTGTTAATATTTGTTAATTGTTACTAACATATCTATTTGGCACAAGTTAATAGTTTTTTCATCATTAATTAAATATTAGTTGTTCTGTATGTTAATGTTTTAGCAAATCTATTAACTAATATTGTATTAATATGTGTTTCACTAGTTCGCCCTTCTATATGATTGCTTCAGCTAGACTAGAATGTATGGGAGAAGTGCGTGTTTGGCAAGGTAGCTGTCCGTGGTCCTGGAGTGCCTGGAGCGGATATCGCGATAGAGCGATGACCGCTTGCACCCCCCTGTGTAAGGAGGATGAGTAACAGGGCAATTGGTGAAATGGAGGAGTAGGGGGAGGAGGGGGGATGATTTCGCGAACGTCGGAGCGTGTGACGTATGGAAAAGGAGGTCGGCTTAAATAGGCCTACCCTGCGGCGGCAGTGGGTGAGTTAATTGCTGTCAATCATCCCGAAGGCTCCACCCGAACTTTGTTTATAAAACATCATTAATAGTTAACTAAATGTCTTTTTGGCACTAATTAACAGTTATTTCTTACATCATTTAAATGTTAATTGTTTATTTGCAAACTATATGTTAATAGAAAAGTTAATGACTTATTATTATTATTTAACTAATTTTTATTAAACTGTGCTTCTGCCTATCCCAATATGAACCGCTCTCCATAGGACCCTTGCAATAGATAGATAGAGACTTTATGATCCCCAAGGGGAAATTCAAGAAAAAAAACACAGAGCTACCTTGACATGCTGCCACTGTTGTCGGCGCCGGAACCGCTTGCAATAAAGTTGGTTAAGCTTAATTAATATATTAGTAGTATATAGCTAAGCGTGGGGCCCTTTATAATAAAGTTGGTTAAGCTTAATTTATATATTAGTAATATATTACTATCAGTATGGGGGACCCTTATAATAAAGTTGGTTAAGCTTGATTAATATATTAGTAATATATAACTAGTCAGACGGTGAAGGGACTGAGACCAAAACTAGCGTATCACATTTATTCCTTTAGGAAAAGTTAAGTAGTTGAATGGGCTATATTACATGCATCATTCCTATACCATCACTGTCAGCCCTACTAGCAAGGGAGACATGCGACATGGAATGTTCAGGTGCACAGAACGACCGTTTATTAATATTCTGAGACTCACTAAACACTCACAGACGTAGACCATACGAAGGTAATGCATAAACATAATGCTAAACTAAATGTACATTCATTTCCTGCTAGACTGAATTGCACTTTCCATGCACACTAAGCTAAACTACATTGAATGCATGGAAAGTTGCTATCAATAGCGGAGTTTACAACTAGTCACGTTAGACTCGGTGTGTATGAACTCGTGGTCATAATGAAAACATTAATAAACGTTCTCTAAGTTGCTAGAATTGCACCCAAATCTTAACAATACATGTAAAGTAACATAATACAGGTGATGTATCAAAGTGTTCAACTTAAACAACATTTTACAGTTACAAAACTAAAACAAAGTGGGGAGTGCTTTATACAGTCAACCTACGCAATGCAAAGCATATGCTTCTGATCGGCTATGGCAACAATACAAGGACAAAACGCAGCAGAGCTGCATTATAGCGTTTCTCCAAAGGGGGCTCCAAAAAACCAATCTCAATAAAGCTGCTTAATTACGGTGAAAATCACATAGAAACACTAAACTACATTTCTACTCTGTTACACCCCCCTCCCCTGAATTTCACCAAATTAAAGCAGCAACCAAATAGTACTTCCAAAGGCAAAGAGTACACTACTTTCAAAGACTAGACAGAGAGTCACCAATTACAGGACAGCCAACCACAAAGGTATCCAATAAGGATGAAGTGGAAGAAGAGGAGTGCAAACTCTCACACAACCAACCACTGGCAGTAGGGTGCCTTATACACCCCACAAGACCCTAAAGCCATAAACCATAAATTTCATAAATTCTCCACAAAGCTAATCAGAAAAGCTAGATAAATAATAATATGTCATTAACTTTTATATTAGCATATAGTTTGTAAATAAACATTTAACATTTAAATGATGTAAGAAATAACTTAATTAGTGCCAAAAAATATATTTAGTTAACTATTAACATATGTTAATACAATATTAGTTAATAGATTTGTTAAAACATTAACATACATTTTATGCAAACAACTAATATTTAATTAATGGTGAAAAAACTATTAACTTGTGCCAAATAAATATTTTTACAATTAACAAATATTAACAAAGGGTTAGGTAATTACTAGTTTGCGATTTATTATGGCACCTTATTATGGAGTGTTACCCAAAATTGTTTATAGCCTGTAGCAGCAGGCATGTAGACACATCAAAATAAATTGCTATTTTCAAACCACTGACGAGGCTTGTCAGTGATTAGCGATTTATTTTGATGTGTCTACATGCCCGCTGCTACAAGCTGTAAACCAAAAGGTCTAGTTCAAAACTCCTCCAATTAATGTAATTTTGCTCCCAAATGAAATTTTGTTTTTTTAGGTTGTTTTAACCAAAAATCATGTCTTTGTTTTAAATCATGTGAAAAATATTTTTTTATTAAAAAAAAAAAACATCTTAATCTGCATCCCTGTTCTTATGATTTTAAAGGTATAACATGCCGTTTCAGGTATTTTGACTGTAGAGCTCCCCCTAGAGTGGCGAAATATTTATATTTTACTGTGCCGTTGTAAATAGCCTACTCCTCGTGGCTTGTTCCCCCTGTACACAATGAAAATGCTTTTGGTGTGGAGGCGAAGGATTAACAACAGGCAAAAACCATCTCCAAATCAGCTATATCTACTGACAAGGTAATGTTTGACGATTCTCACAAGATGTCTTCAGGCCAATTTGAAGTTACATGGCTGGTTCTCTCGTTAGCGACTGGCTACAGCTATGCTGTATGGTTATGCTAGGTGAACGATTCCCCTATTACAAGTTTGTTTACCATCAAATTGGCCTTAGTAGCCTTGCCCTACCTTCCTCTGTCTTGGCTCATTTTCATCTCACTTACAGTAGATACTAGTTTGGCTCCTCCTATTTTCCACATTAGCCACCAGAATGGCAGGCCAATCAGCAATGAGAGGAGATTGCGTTAGTTTCAAAATCAAATATTCAAAATCAATATTCAGGTTGAAATGTGTAAAAAAGCGCTTACATGCGCTACACAAAGAGTTAAATAATTTCTCACTTAAGTGCTGCGGATCATCTCGTACAGATCTTGTAATGTCCCGACAAACACGGGACGTCCCCCGGACCTTATGCCAACATTCATGACGTCCCCGATTGGTCCCGAACGTCATGTTCTCTAGCGGACGTTCCGGTGACCTTATTGACGTCCGGAGCAAGTTATCGTTTGGTTATTGCGTGACGTCCGGTGCAGGACTTTCTGGGGACGTCACCGTCAGGTCCCTCGGATGACATTTGCATTTGGTCATTTCAAATACATCCTAAGGACCCGACAATAACGTTATACCGGGGACATGGGGGGGACGTTTGTTTATTCACACATAGCAGCGGAGTTGAGAACGCTCTGGCTACCGCCTACAGGACGGAGACATACATCCATGCACGACTTCACGTTACACGTCTGGGTATCTATCTATCTAGTCTCTAGCAGTAGCTGCATTAGCCTACCGTAGTCTAAGGCAACATATCATACATTTTATTAAGTTGTGCGTCTATGAGCAAAGTAGAACCATATATCTACTTTGCTCATAGACGCGCAACTATTATTAGTTTTTAATATTTTGAAACAATATGGTTTGAACAATTTATCTTAGGCTAGCCTACAGTAGGCCTACTCTGATGATGTTTTGAACAATATGCTATGGGATATGCCCATTAAAACGTATTAGTTTCTTAAGAAAATGACACCGTAGATGTGAAAGCAGCACATCATAGCCCGGTATAAATATCCATGTCTACTCATTATTAGTGTAATGCATTCGGAGGACGTGATTTCAAACATGTGTGAAAATATGAAGTTGATTGTGCAGTTGTAGAACAAGTCATTAATGCGTGTTCATGTTCCGTCTACCTCTCTCCTAGCAACGCTGAGACTTACAGGATGTAATACCATACCAAATCGCGCTTCGTGTTTTTTTTTTTTTTTACCATAAACGTTGCGCGCATAACGTCGCGGTGACCATTACAGGACGTCCTCTCAAAGTCTCGTGGATGTCTTTTAGAGCTCCCGAACAGAGGTCCGTGGGACGTAAAGGGAACCCTACACAATGTCGAGGAGGTGACGTTCGCCAGGGGACCTTTAGGGGACGTCGCCAGGACTTTATTTTGTTTACTGGGGTGCAGCCTATAAGGGTAAATCGCGCTGATTTGAAGTTACCTACAGTATAATAACTACCAGTGAGCCGCAGTCTCCTGCGCAGCATGGCGCACTACAAGGCATATGAAGTGCGTCCAAATTCACCCATTCTTCTCTGTTGAACTCCTCGAGAAGTACCTAGGCTACTCATCATGTGTCACATGAAAGCCTTTTCTCAGCTTTTAAACGGTGCTAGCTAGCCACTATTTGCTGTGATAAAACAGTTCGCAAGAAAAATAACGTCAAGAGATTTAATAATTATTCTCTGCGCCATCCCCACATCCATTCGTCTCGGTGGAATATCATAGGCCTACACACTCTTCACGCAACAAAGGACAAACCATAGGCCTATATCAGAATAAACAGCAGATCTTACCGAACACAAAGGTGTAATGCATTCCCGTGTATAGTTAGCTGTTCCAGAGTAATCCGGTTTTGAAATAAATTGTAGCAAAATTCAACATGGTCTTTCGGCTTTAAGCATTTCTTAAAACTGAGCTGTGCTTGCATCGCCTAGATATCTGTAATTATTAGAATCAGAGAATATACAGGCAGCTCATGGTTAAGAGTTTGTCAATGTAGCCTTAATGTTTTCTTTTCACAAAATGCTAAGCATGCATGTAGGCTATTTACGTTTCAGACCAAATAGAAAATAAATGTTAAATGTTAAATATAGCCTACATATCTGTACATATTAAAATCAGATTATGTAGGCTACACAGTATAGTTAGATCAAGTTGCACAGTAGTACATTTTAATCATGGATAGTAATTAGACAATAGCACATTTTAATCATTTTATATAGGCTATATCTATAGTGGCTGGTGAAAGTTGGAGTTGGGGGGGGGGGGGGGGGGGGTTAGTGGGTAGTGTCCCCACCAAAGCTCAGACCAAACCTACGCCCTTGCTGAATAGAAACAGGATTTGTGTATGATGGGGCTAGGCATAGTCAGATTGTGTTTTCTGATATTCAAAAAGTATGAAACCGAAAATGACATTTAGCCCCCAGAATTATAAAGAAAAAAAAATATTGGAAGAAAAAAAACTGTACCCTCTTTGAAGCTTTTGTTTCTTGCATCCCTCCAATTTTAACTCTTTATGCTACTGCTGGATGCGGGCACCTCAAGCTGCTACAGCAAGCTTCTGGCTTAGTGGCCACATTGGCCTAGTAAGTGTAGACCATACAAGGTCCTCCTCACCCTCATGAATAAATCAGGCAGTAGGGGACCAGCAAAGCCAGCAAATCTGTCTGCAGCAAAGCTTACTACTGTACCACCAATGTGGTCACAATGCAATCACCGTGAAACCGTGACAACCATATCAGTTGTCACATTGATAAAAATTTACTTTGATCCATGTCTTAGAACATGCCGTTTTGGGTCCTTGAATATGTGGGAAAAGGGTCCTTGAATTTGATGTTGAAAAAAGAGTAGTTAAGTTGTATATGTATAGTATGATTTAAAAACCTACTACATTGTTCATGGGAAAATACATATTTACCTTAATGTCATCTGCATGTGAAAAGTCTATATATGTTACACCATCAGAAAATAACAGAGCAGTGCTTTCAATGTCAATGTGAAATTTGACACACTCATCAGATGTTTCAGATTTCATAGGTCACTGAACTGGAGGGACACCTAGGCGCAGCACATCAGGTTTGGGGAATTTTGGACCATATACTTATATGTCAAGTTCCTGACGTTTTTTTTAGGGCTGTCAAAATAACTGATTAATTTCGATTCATTAATTTGAGAAAAAATAACTGATTAAAAAAATTAGTGCAGAAATTAGTATGACCTTTGCCCCCCAGCCGTTCTAGTCAGTAAAAATTAGACTGTAAAATGAAGGAGAGAGAAGAAAACGTGCTGCCTGGATCATTGATTGGAACATTTACTTTTAAAAAACGGCCTGATGGTGTTGATAAAAAATAAAGTGTTGAAAATAAAGTCCTCTGCAATGTCTGCAGCAAGGAATTTGCATATCACCGGAGTACATCAACTCTATAGTCGCACATCAATGCAGAGAAATAAGTGTTGACATTGAGGGGAGTGTTAATTTATTTTCATTATGTCCCCTTTCTTTGGCCTGAAATGCCTTGTATGTGAAAAAAAAACTTCTTCCTAAAGCACTTTATTTTGAATTTATTTGAATTTGAAGCACTTTGAATTCATTTCCTCAGCATATTAGGTCATATCATAGATTATTATGGCAATTATTTGAACAGTGAAAATAATAATAAAAGAGTTTTTTAACTTTAATGTCACTAATGCTGATTATTCAATGATTCATTTGAATTTAAATATTTAAAATACTTTCACAGCAAAAATTATATATGCGATTAATTTAGATTAATTAATCACAGAGTATGTAATTAATTAGATTAATTTTTTTAATCGATTGACAGCCCTAGTTTTTTTTTGCACAAAGACTTGGAGGGGGAGAAAAATAACAACATTGCATCAAAGTTGAGCCTCCATCTGAAAACACTCTGCTGTAGGAGATGAGGTGTTGTCCATTATGCTGAACGGTTTTTGTAACAGCCTTCTCTCAACAACCAATTCCAGAGGCTCACGGTAGTCCCCATCTCAGAGCCCGCCCTCCTTTAAGATTGCACTAAACGACTGGTAAAAGATATGCAGTATCTTGCTGTACACATTGAAAGACCTAAGTTTCCACTAGAAGTACTTATACACTTATCCCTATACACACAGCCTCAGTGTTACTTTAAATTCAGTCTGTTAAAGTGTACCTGGGTCCTAACCTGAGACTGAAACAGGCTATGAACAAATGTGTGTTACATACATGTTCCTATACTTAGCAGGATACAGAGACACAGAAGTTCTGTGTAACCATTGTTTGTGTCTGCTGCTACATCTGTTACATAACATTGTGTGCCTTTTAGTGTGTGAAACCGCTTCACATGGGCCAGCTGAAGCAGGTCATGGTGTGTGTGGTGCATTCACCTCCTGGTCGGTGAGTTACTGTGATCCCAGTTGCAGGCGTAGTAAAATAATTACCTTGACCCAGTGTTTGATGTGTAGTGAATTAATCCTTATGATCCAGAATTTGGATGTGTGAATTCCTGGCTGAGTTTCTTAACTTGCATTTTCACTGAATCCATCTTGGCCATCATTCCGTCCTCTATGTCAAGTTTTTGTTCTATTCTCTGCTCATGAAATGTTTCGACAGTGAAACATTTTCTGAGCATCTTTTCAGGTGTTCTTTCCTCCACAGTATTGCCACGGTGGTGGGTCTTCTCACATCTTTTATTTGTGTTGAACACAAATGAGTGTTGTAGCCAACATGTGGGGTATAGCATATTATTAAATTAGCTGATGTCTCAGTGACTATCTCTACTTAGTAGCAAGGACCCTGACCATGGCTCTTTAGTTGCAGGATTTGTGGAATGGTATCATCCTTCAGGGACATTAAAGGAAACTTCCGGTATTTAGCACTTTGAGTCCCTTTTCTGGTTTGTTTTGGATGAACTAGAGTGGTGGACACCGAAATTTTGACGATTGGTCCTGTCTCGACCTTTCTGACTCGTTTTGAATCGCCTTTGACTACTCAGAGTGGTTGCCAACAGGCATACTGTAGTAGGCTATGCAAACATGTCCTAAAACAACCCTTAACGTTCGTTTTAGTTCGAGTGGTTAGTGGTGTTCGTTGATGTTCTAAAACAAGTAGCGTAGCGAAATACAGTTTCTGTCGTGTTTTATTTGGCATTTTGTAAAATCCCATTGATTTCTGTTGGTAGACTCATTGCACATTGATATTACTGCACCACCGTCTATGCTACAGGTTCAAATATTGAGCGGAAGTTTATACGTGGTTGTGAGGTGTCTGAATAAATAGTTCCACACAGGGGCGGAGCTTGAGGGGGTGCGGCACGCCCCCGGCCCGGGACCCGCAGGGGGCGCCCCTCCCCCATCTCCGGGTAAGGTGGGACGGGCCTCTCCCACGGCACAAGGCCGGAGGATCTAAGATCATGCAAACGGTTTCTTTTCAATAATTTAATGGGACGTATTAGGCTTATAGGTTGCCCCAGTCAAGACGAGTTATGACTCACAGTAACTGAAAAGTTTTGAAATTTACTTTGATGATTTAGTAGGTGTAAAATATTGAATAAAATGTTCTGCTGTATGACTGGCTTTATTTTAACTCTCATATTGAACTTTACGACGTGCAAATTTACAAAATTGGATCAACGATATTGTCTCCTACAGGCGTCAATGAGAGAACACTTACACTTACATGATTTTGGTTTCGATTTTGTAATTGGAGTAAGTCTTTGTGACAACACGTCATGATACATTTGATAATGTTTGATCGTTGTTTTGGTATGAAGCATCTTTTACGTAGCCTAATGAATGCGGTCTAGAAAGTGAAAGTAGCCTAACCTAGGCCTATATGCGCTCTGTGTCTGAGCTGTCTGTGCACGTCCGCAATTGATTACGTTCCTCAAATGGAGAACACATCAATCCCATGGTATTTTTTGCCCTAAAATGCATGAAACATGCAAGTTCAAAATCCCGCCGGTAGCCACGTTACATCTCCGTTTCATATTTGCCTGGCTACTCGCCTACAATAAATTAATTGAACGAACTCAACTGACAACAGGTATATCATGGTCATTGAGACTACAGAATACAGACTACAGAATACAGTACAACAAACTTTCTGTCTTTCTGAAGTTTATTTTTGTATATCGGGGTACATAGCCTAATTGCCTAATGTCTTGACAATAGTTTTTCTTACCGGCTTGCTGTTTAAACTGACTGCGCCGCTCTGAACTTTCCTGCCAGTAAACCGCTACATCTCGGCTCTGGCATTGCCTAAACTCATCGTGTGGGAAAGTAAGGGATATTTGCTCAGTAATATAGGCTACATTTTGTAACATTTATAGAGAAACCGAGGGGAAGTTAAATTAGAAATTAGAATCGTTGGAAATTGAAAACTGAAAACTGGAAATTGAAAAAAAAAGATTCGGGGCTTTTAAAAAGAGATTCGGGGCTTGAGCCCCCGAAGCCACCCCTTTGCTCTGCCAAGGCAACCACCCAGCAGTAACTTCTGCATTCAGTGAGATTTGCACCGCCCTAATTTTATTTTTGACTCTTCCTGTCACCGTTGCAACCTCTGAGCGCTCATTCTCCAAGTTAAAGATCATTAAAAACCACTTGAGGAGCAGTGGGACAGGAGAGACTGAGTGGACTTGACATGTTGTCCATAGAGAATGAGAGAGCAAAGAAAATGGACATAGGCTACACAGAGCATCGTGGGCGAGTTCGCGGAGCGCAAGACTCGTCGTATGCCCTTCAAATAGTGCTGCGTATTATTGTTGTTTTATTATTAGGGGTCATGTAGCCTAATGTTTTTGTTGTTGTTCTCTTGGTTACACTTCATGTACGTTCGATGGACTTCAAAATTACATAGTTGCTCTCAGTGGCGCTGACGCTTGTAAGACCCGCTGTTGCGGGCATGTGTATGTTGTAAAATTATGTTATGATGAGTTTAATAAAGGGCCCGGTCATGTGGCCCGCCCCCGGCCCGGCTCTGACTTGTTCCGCCACTGGTTCCACAATAAGTGCGCCACATACTCGACGCACCCGACCTGTAGCGCGACAATGTGACGTCACAGAAGCGCCGTAACCATTTATACTCGCGCGTCGTGCTCACGACACTAGTTGCAATATTCTCCTGAACAGAAGTGTCGCTGTTGTGAAAAGATTAACGCTAACTAAGTTACACAGCAGAAGAAGCTGCATTAACAAACACTAGTAGCAGAGAATGTAAACGGGCTCTACTATTAGCTAGCCTCTGTGATGGTACTTCAGACTTTGGTTGCTACTATTCACAACTACCACCATCATTATCATCTAGTTTCCAAGGTGTGCGCACAGGTGGATAGATAGATAGATAGATACTTTAGTCATCCCGAGGGAAATTTTAATAATTTAAACAGTTTAGTTAGCTGGCTAGCTAGCTAGCAGCTGGCTGAGTTTGTGTAATTTCCTGAAGTGGAAAGAGATTTTGTTCAGGCCTTAATAGATATCCTTTGTTTGAAAATAAATCATTTCTATTCTTTCCTCTTAATTCCATGTGTTGCAACTCTCGCTGGTAACTTTATTAACTTATCCAGCAAACTATTACAAATTCACGACTGTAACAAAACACTGCAACTCTCGCTTGCCCTCGAACTAGTCCATCTTCCTGTTTCCGCTTTGTCACGCTCGTCTGAAAAAAAATGAGTGGTGCGCTACCTGGCTAAAATCCTGGCGCGCCAGCAAGATCTACGTCATTTTGACGTCACGGTGTCGCGCTACCAGTCGGGTGCGTCGAGTATGTAGAACGCCAGTGTGTAGTGTATACTACTTAAATGGCACCGACAATCAAAAAATCCAGTGGAAACTAGATGGCAGAAGTGTGTAGGCCAATCTGCCCACCAGCCTTTTCTACTTCGCTACCTACAGATGTTTTACCGGTATGATATTTCGAAACGCCATGTTATTTCCCATAGACAATCGACACCAGGAAGTTGGATGGATATGGAAGTTACGGAGGCGGGACTTATTCTGGAGAGGTCTATAGGCCTAGCAAATAAGACGGCTGGAAATCATACATTGCGCCGATATATTTGCTTTTAATAATCAACGAACACCACTAACCACTCGGTGAGTTGCACAGTTTTGAAAACGAACGTTACAGGAAAACGCCACCCAATGTCAGTAGTAATATATGTTCTTACCTTAACTTTCACGAGTTGAGTCATACCTCTCCCGTGTCGGTACGTGCACTCCAGTCAAATCTTTTACTGTCTGGTCAAATCCCAGCCGAGCTATAACTGTAGCTCGACTTACCTGTGCATGTAAACATACTGACTGCCAAAAAATCAGAATGAGTAATTATAACAGACGAGTAGCCCTGTGGACACACAATATTGTTGGAAAATTGAGGTGTGAAACACTATTTGACTCAAATGGTAATCAGAAATAATTTGTTATAAAAAAAAGACTAAATGTGTTGACTAAAACTGACTAAGACTAAGATACCTTTAGTTTTCTTTTGACTAAAACTAGACTAAAATGATGAGACTTTTAGTCGACTAAAACTTGACTAACAAAAATGATGTTTGAATGACTAAATATGACAAAGACTAAAAAGGACATTTCGTCACAAGACTAAGACTAAGACTAAATTAAAAATAGGTGACAAAATTAACACTAGACTGGACCACTGTCATATTCGTAGACCAGTGTTTCTCAAAGTGTGGTCCGGGGATCACTGGTGGTCCGCAAGCTATCGCAAGTAGTCCACGAGCAGATGTGGTAAAATATAATATATATGAGTTGTTTGCAATATTAAACCAACTTGTATGTAAAAACAGTTCTGCAACACTGTCTATGTAAGATATGCCAGTTTAAATCATACAGTATGAATCCACACAATAAGCAAAGTGCAAAGACAATAAGCAAGGTGGTTCAGTGAGTAGGCCTATTGTGTAGACTAATTATAGGCTACTGTTGAAGTAGGTCTAATCTTTTTTTTTTTTTTAGCTAGGGTTAGTTAAGTGGTCATGAAACTGAAAAAGTTTGAGAAACACTGTCATAGGCCAAAGTATTAATGTTTTACTCCGCCTCGCTAGATGGCGATATGCACCTAACACAACACATTCCCCAAACATACTCTCCATCTTGGCCATAGCTAACTTGCTAGCGAACTTTCCATATTAGCTTACTTGCTAGCAAACTTTGCATCATCAGTCTAACTAGTTAAATAGTTGACAGTACATGATGAACATTTTCGTATGGACATTCTGGGGGATGTTAATTTGTATGAGAGAAGCTTCAACTTCTGGGTATGTAGCATTGTGGCATAAAGCTTAGGTAGTTAGTTTGCTTAACTCTGGCATAAATCTCCAGTGTTCTTGTTCCATGTAGTTTCGTGTTGCAGCCACAGGGTTGCAGCAACAGCACGTAGACTAGCCTACAGGAAAGCTGTTGCATGAACTCATTCGGAATATTTTGAAAACGTAACAGCTAGATATTCTGTCTTCTCATTTTGTAGACGAACATGAAGGGAGATTTTATCTTAGTTTTTATTTCATGCAAAACATTTTAGTCTCGTCTTTTTTCGTCAACAATAATGCATCTTAAGATAGTCTTAGTCAGTGTTTCAGGACATTACTGCCGTCTCGTCATCGTCTCGTCTTAGTCATGAAAAAAAAAGGTTGTTGACGAACATATTTCCTCTTGTCTAGTCTGACGAAATTAACACTAAATCAAACGCTCTGGTGCGCGGCGCGAATGTGTTAGCATGTTGCTATGCTAGCGGGCTCAGACGTAGCCAGACGTAGAAGTAATCAAAAACATCCACGTTTTCCCGACTTAAATACAGTTACACGAGTAGTTGATTAAAATGTCTACGGTCAAACAACATGAAACGTGGCAATTTTCCAAGCAAATAAACAGGAGAACTACAATGTGTGGCGCAATAGCACTTGGGAGTACTTCGACCTAGCGTAGTAATATTAATTAACACCTAATTGTAGATCTTATCCACCACAGAGTTTAGAATCCATGCTTGATCGACCTCCCCCTCCCCTCTGAGCGAGAGAGAGGCACACACACACTAAAGATGCGCTGATGGGCTATTATTTCAACCATAACTGCATAGCAAAACTTATCATCCATTCGCCATCCATCAGCACCAAAGTTTTTTGACCAATTTTCAAAACCGCACCCGCCCACCATCCGCTGGTTGTTTTAATGTGGGTGATGCACCGCTGCTGACGTGAGGCTAGAAAGCTCTTGCCTGTTCCAGAAAGACTGATCCAATGCAGCAAATATATTAAAAGGCTAAAGTCCTACATTGGCTATGTTGTAGTCATCCCCAGAATATCAGCAGCAAACTCAGTCTCTGTCTCGCAAAACACACAGTCTCCAAATAAAACGCATGTTCGGCATGTTGCCTATTCTGCCAGCTTGTGCAAATATATCGTCCAAAATGCTTTATTGCATTGCATTCTCCACATTTGTAGCTAAATTTTCATGTACCACATCAGCATTTTTGTTCAGTGAATCTAGGACATGTTTGAGTAGCCTACAGTATGCCTGTTGGCAGCCACTCTGAGCAGTCAAAGCCAGGCGATTCAAAAACGAGTCAGGAAAGTCGAGACAGGACCAATCATCAAAATTTCGGTGTCCACCACTCTAGTTCATCCAAAACAAACCAGAAAAGGGACTCAAAGTGCTAAAAACCGGAATTTTCCTTTAATGTTGCAAAAGAAATGTTGGTAACACTTTACTTGACAGGTGAGTTCATAACACATTCATAGCAGCTGTCATAAACTACACATAAAGCATTCATGACTGTTTTATGAGACATGACTCAACATTCATACCAAACCTTTCATGAATGTGGAAGACAGAATGACAGAATGAAACAACTTGTCAAAATAAAAGTCCAACAATCGCAAAGCAGCATTGCCGTTTTTGTAAACTAGCCTACATTCAGCAGACCCGTATTTGTGTAACCTGGATACCATTCATTTAACCTCTTCAGCCTTTGTAAATATTTCATGAATATCTTAAGAAGTCTACACCGAATGTCACTTTACTATACAAGTTGTGAAGTATTCGTAATCACTGAGTTTAACACTGGGAGGTAAACTAGCCTACTGTACATTCAGCTGACCCGTATTTGTGTAACCTGGAATGGTTGGACATTCCCAGTAGTAAAATATGAGAAATCATCTGCAAAGGTTACATCATAAAACAAATACATTTTTATCAAACAAAAATTATTTGCTTGACCATGTTCTGTCTTTTTGGCACTGGAGTAGCCCATTGACTCAGATGTGACGTGATCAGGTAAGAGGTTTGGAACAAAAACGGCAATGCTGCGTTGCGATTGTTATTTTGACAAGTTGTCGTTGTTCTGTCTTCCACATTCATGAAAGGTTTGGTATGAATGTTGAGTCATGTCTCATGAAACAGTCATGAATGCTTTATGTGCAGTTTATGACAGCTGCTATGAACTCACCCGTCATGTAAAGTGTTACCGAAATGTTCATAGATTTGAGAAGAAAATCCACCATCCCCAATCCTGTAGTAGTAAACAATCAGGCTGTTGAGCATGTGCAGTACTACCTCGGCACCAGTATTGACCACAAGCTTACGTTTGAACTTCAGACAGATGCTGTGTGCAGCAAAGCCCACCAGTGTATGTTCATTTATCGTAAACTGCAGTTGTAATGTTGATAGCACTTTTATGTGAATTTTATTTCTGTCTTTTGTCACATTCTCCTTTGTCATCTGATACATGTCTTTCAACCTCATAAAACAAGAATAGGTAACAGAGCATAGTGATGGTGTGCAGCAAAATTTTAGACTACTGACAGACCGACAGACTGCTATCTGAAAAACAAATTGCCCCTCAAAGACAATGATTATGTCCTCGATCTTTGATCCTTGAGAAGGTGATAACTGCTGGCCTGGTGCCAGTAGTTATAATATTGATATACTGATGTGATAGGCCTGCGGGGGGCAAATGGGGTTAACTTCTCGTTTCTATGAGAAGCTACAATGAGTAAAGGGCTACCTGATTGGCCATTGAACTGTTTTCAGAAGAGTCAAGCGACATCGGTAAAAAATAGACGTTATGTGCATTTGAAGTGAAGCACAGTGTACTTCTGGGATGCTTCTGAAACGTGCTGCTGCACAGATGGTGGAATGGAAGCAGAGTGGTGGCTCAACTCGATCGACGTGTCACAGACAGAATGGAATGCGGACAAACCTTCCAGTGGTGGAAAACGGCTGAAATGTGCCACTGCGCAGCTGGTAGAACAAGAAACTCTGACTAGAGATAATAGTGTGGCTGGCCTATATATTTTTGCATGAAAATGAGTAACAACAATCAGTTCAAGTGATCTACATATACAAATACAACAATTATGGTAATGAAAACTTTGTTTACCAAGCATTATTTAGCTCATTATGCCTTTTTATTTGCATTTTACACAACATCCCAACTTCTGTGTTGGATTGTAAATAAGACAAATATGCCAAACCCATATCAACTCCTCTCTCTGTATCTCCATCGGAAATAATCATGGCAACCGATCAGCGTTACCACACAATATGGTATATCGTTCCTTAAATGCAACGCAATCGAAAAAATCATGACTTTACTCCACATTCTCAATAGCGGCCTTCAACTAGTCCATATTGTTGGGTCTTCCGTTTCTTATTTTCCTCAGGCGAGTTGGCTTGCCAATCAAGCACAAACCATATCAGCAAGCTAGTTACTAGTAGTTTTGGCACTGTGGGCAGGTGCCAGGTCCCGCTGGAAAAGGAAATCAACATAAAGTGGGGGCAGCCTGTCCCCCACACAAAAACAAAACCCTGTGTGGAATTTCTCTGGAAATACGGGAGGGAGGGGTGAGCTACCTCTCTGGTGTGTTTTGTTTGGTCCTTGGTTAAAATACACTACCAGTCAAAAGTTTGGAGACACTTAAAAATGTCCATTCCACTCCATTAAAGATAGAATACAGAGAGCATTTAGATGCATGTACATTATTTTTTATCACCTCGATTTCTTTTTAATATTTCCCCCCTACCACTCTTAAAGCCACTTTCCTTAAATAAATGGTAATTTGTGTTGTGAAAGAATTATAAGGATGAAACATGTTTCATCATGTTTAAATCTTTGGTTAAATCAAATCAAATCAAATCATCCATTTTTACCCAGATGTTTTTCACTGGCATTTGCATGATGCACTTCAATTTTCAAAGTTAAATAGGTTAGCCTACATCTATCTCTCAGCTAACCTACTGGTTGTGGGAAGGATGAATGCAGACAGTTGCAATTCAGTAGACTGGATGCCATGCAGCCGAACTTAGCCCCGCCCACAACATTTGAGGTCGGAAAGTTTGGTCTGGACTTATTCTGTTGTGGAGCAACTATGCCCGAACCAGAACTGTTTGGACCAATCAAATTGGGCTTTGTACGGTGGACAGATGAGCAACAGTGCCTCGTCTTTCACGTCATATGTTGACCTTGTTTGCAACAAAAACTCTGTGGCTAGAAGCAAGACAGATGGTTTCCAAGACCCTGTTAACACAGGGAAAATGCATATTATGTGCATGCGGTTTGGCCTTTAATTTACATGAAAATGGAGGTTTTATCACTAAAAAAACATTATTTCTGAAAATTCCAGCCAAAGTGAATATGTGGGAAAACTCCGGTTTTAAGGGAAAACAGTGTTTTTGCATTGTCACATGATGTTCCCTGGTTTGTTTGAAATCTCTGATTTTCCACCTGTTTGCTCGAGGGGTTTGCATTTGCGACACCCTTCCCCAGCTGTTTTTAGCATCGGTGTGAACAGAATTATTTTTAAAAATGAAAGAGGGGAAATGGTCTACCCTGCTACATATTTCGTTGTCTTAGATTTCACTACCGGGTGTTGTACAAGATATTGACAGCCCAATAACTTTAATAAACTACCAGAAAACAATGTAAAGGCATTTGTGAAGAAGAAGGATGGTTTGGGTGGTCTTCCTACAGCTCACAGTCGTTGCTAATCACGCCCCAATAGACCTCTGAAGTTAGCCTACAAAAAAGTTACCATCTGTTCCGGTATCTTGCGATTTTTCCTATAGGAACATAGGAGTTTTGAATTAGCCTATCACCTGTTAAACACAAAGAAGTCTGAAATGCAGACGTTTTGCTCAACACACTTTTGTCCTCTGCCTTCGAGTGGCTCCTGTGATCTATGTTACGACAGAAAACTTAGATTTTTGCTACCCCAGAGTTAACTTGCAAGTAGTTAGGTTCAATTAACACCCGGATCCACCGAGGTGAAGTTAGTTTTATATTCGATATTCGACAGATATTCAATTTTTTTTTAATGCGGCCGGTTTCACCCAGTGTTTGCAGCATAGACAGTAAAAGAAATGGACGAACAGACTCCGTCATTCTCAATGGGAGGGCACGGAGTCATTTTTCAGTTGGTCCCCCCAGTACTGCGCAGACTCGCACTTAACTTCGTGACGTTAGCCATCGAACTGAATCTTGTAACTCATATGATAGATACACAGAAATCCTTCTCACACTTCCTTCGCCTTCAAAGTCATCAAAGTTAAACATGTATTTATGTATTATTATTAATATCATCCTCACACGTGATATCAAGTCGTGTTAATGTTGAAACTACCACACATCTTCAAAAACAGTCATGGTAAAACAAAACAAAAAAGTTATAGCCTTGAAGCTAATCTTCTTTCCACTTTTCTGACCTACGGTCAATCCATCGAAAACCTCTGAAATGATTATCGTTAGACTACCTAACGGTAAAACTACTGTTTTTCATTAGGTTTACTTGCCTCTATGCTTTACCTTAACATACAATGCTATTGTAGGCTACATAGCTTTGTTCACGAGTTTCCGTGCTGGCTGGACTACGCTTCTTATCCAAACAATACGGTTATCTCCCTTCAGTGCGTTAGCTTCCCTTCAACCGGACATGCTAAATATTCTTCTTACGGGAACCTAACATTACGTACGAGGTAGTCGAGTCTTGTTTTGCCTTTTATTGTTTATGTAGATAACACAGAAGCTAAAATATCGGCACATGATATATGTTATATGAAGTTATGGGAGTTCAAAAAAATCCGAAATGAATGGGAGTTCTATGGGGTTAGCAGAGAGTTGATAACCACCGCTACATCGATGCTTCTACTTCCGGGAATTCGCCTGCCCCCTTGGTTTGCAGACAGTGTACAAACAGATGGGCCGTCTACTTGCTCCCAGCCGACCTACTTAGGGACCGTCTATAAAGTACCTTCTGAATTACCATCATAGTCTTTTTTTGTCAATAGCTTTGACATCATGTGACCTAGTGACTTCAAACCAATGCAGAATAGTTATCCTATATGGGACTAATCAGACACACCTTTTCTTATAGCCACTGTATGCACACTGTATTTTATATGAATATTTTAAAGAAAATACATTATTTCATATATGAATGGTCTTCTTTTTTTCAATACCTCCCAAGCCATGTGACCTAGTAACTCTAAACCAATGCAGAATAGTTATCCTATATGGGACTAATCAGACACACCTCTTCTCATAGCCACTGTATGCACACTGTATTTTATATGAATATTTTAAAGAAAATACATTATTCACATTAGGTCACATATGTGAGGTATTGAAAAAAAGGAGACCGTTCCATCGCTTCACGATGATGGAAATGAGTTGTTAACAGACATGGACATGCACGAAGACGTATAGCCCTGCAACAATCTGTCTAAAATAACACCTATTGAGAGTACCATTCATGATATGTAGTAAAATTTTGAAGTTGTAGAACGTTTATATGGCTTAAACTGTATGTTTCATTCGTCCCCTTATGTTGTTTCAACTGTCCCGACCAGGAGGAACGAATGAAACATTACGCACGTCCCACTTTTGCTGTAATAATTCCTGAACGGTTTTGTTCAAAGCTGAAAATGCATTTGTATTTGACAGAGGACAGATGTAGCCTAGGTTATTAGTGACCAAATATTACCTTTCAGTGTGGTACGATCGCTTTGTAAATTACGTTTAATTAAAAAGTGTTTCAACTGTCCCAGCTCTCCCCTACACAGGTCATCTGTTTGTAGGCCTGTCTGCAAACACGGGGTGAAACCGGTCGCATTAAAAAAAATTTTTAATATCTGTTGAATATCCGAATATCAAATATCAAACTGATCGCCTCAGTCCCGAATCTCCTTATATGGGCAAAGATGGCAGCTTTGGTTCTTTTTTGGATGACGAGCTGATTTTGGGCTGGGCTGAGCTCAACTTGCGCTCTGCCCCACATTAGGGCCAATCTCAATTCTCTGTTTTACCCCTTCCCCTTCCCCTATCCCTTCATCTTACCCTAGCCCTTGTCCCTCGAAACCGAGTGGCAAGACATAGGGGTGAAGAATATTCCCCTTGGAAATGAGATAGGCCTACCACTAGCCAACCATAAGGGAGAGCTGGATGATTGAAACACTTGAATTAACGTAATTTACAGAGATCGTACCACACTGAAAGCTAATATTTTGTCACTAGCAACCTGTCGTCTGTCAAATAGGCTATAATTGCATTTTCAGCTCGGAATAAAACCGTTCAGGAATTATTTCAACAACAGCTGAACGTGCCTATGTTCGTTCGCAGCCTACCTTGGTCCGGGTGAATGAAACAGGGATGGGGGACAAAATAAACATGCAGTTTGCTATGTAAACATCCCACAACTCCTTTGATATTTTACAATAATATCCAAATGGTCGTTACTTGACATCAGAAGCAATCGCTACCTGCCTATGCGAGGAGTCGGCAGCAGGCCTATGCATTCATATCAGACGAGCGGTAAAAAAGTTCAGAAAATTTAGCTGCTGTTGGACTTACATTTCTGACATGCTGCCAATTCGCGGGGTAGACATGGAAATATGTAAAATGCGATACATTCGCGCAAATAATGATGTGCTGTTAACATTCACAAAACAGCGATTTTTTGAAAACTTCCTCGTGAAGAACAGGACCTTCAATATATGGTCACAAGATTGAATGCAACATAAAACAATTACCATTTTAATTTTATAATCCTTATTAATGCCAACACTTCATGTCAATGAATCTCTCGGTGTGCTATTTTTCCGGTGTGAGCGGTGTATGTTGGGTATTTCTCTTACTAGTACAGCGGGTAACCATGAAAATTGTGCACTTTTTGAAAGAAACATGAAACTTCTACCATAGTTAGGTTATACCATAAGGTTTATTTTCAGATTGGGAGGGAAGTCAAATTTGACCTCTGAGGCCCGGGAAAGGTCAAATTCAAGATGGCCGCCAATAATATTCAAAAGTGCCTCACATTGGAACCAAACACAGTAGAAAAACACTTAAGGTGTCATTTCCCACTAACTTTTGGGTGCCCATTCTGTATCTGATAACTTTGAAACCACCAGAGTTCAAGAAAATGCATTTATGTAAAGGTCAAGGTAAACAAAACATCAAAATATTCATTTTTTATGTATCCCAATTCATTTCTTTGTTGTCGCTGTATTATTATGACCGCCGCGCAGCGAAGCGGCGGTCATATAGGTTTAGTCAGATTTTTTTTTTTTTTTCCCCCCGCATGTCCAAATTTCCGTCAAGGATTCCCGGGACACTGTAAGACCGGGGTACACGAAACTTGGTGGGCATGTAACCCCACATGGATAGCATGGAACCTCCTGTTTTCGTTTTGATCTGTAGCCCCCCCGCTGGACTGGACCCCCCGAAAGGAGGGTAGGGCAGACACAGTTTTCTGTGAATATCTCGAGAACCGTAGGGTTTAGGAGGACCATTTTTTTTTTGTATGTTGATCTCAAAGGGCCATGTCAACCCATTCCATAACCACTCATTTCATGTATAGCGCCACCTAGTTAAACACAAAAAAGTAAAAATGAGGTGTTGTAATCGCAGGTATCTGTGACCTAACATAGTCAAAACTGCACGAAATTGGAAGTGTAGGATCATTATGACACCCTCTGAATGCACGCCAAGTTTCGTGGAATTCCGTTCATGGGGGGCCACACAATAAATTAATTTATGTGTACATTTAGTGACCGTACACCAACAAGGATTCCCGGGACACTGAAAGACCGGGGTACACGAAACTTGGTGGGCATGTAACCCCACATGGATAGCATGGAACCATCGCTTTTCGTTTTGATCTGTAGCCCCCCCGCTGGACTGGACCCCCCAAAAGGAGGGTAGGGCAGACACAGTTTTCTGTGAATATCTTAAGAACCGTAGGGCCTAGGATGACCAATTTTTTGCGTATGTTTGCCTCCAGGGGTCATGTAAACCCATTCCATATGCACACATGTGCATAAACAGATACACACGCACAAACATATATTCACAGTAATCCTACAGTACGTATGACACATACTCACACAGTAGACATATATACGCATGCATGCACATGCACACACACACACAGGCACATAAACAGGCAAACACACACATGCACGCACACACACCCACTCACACATAAACATAAACATGTACACGCACACATGCACACAATTCAAGAATTTCTCAGAATTATGAACAGGCAAGATGGGGGTGGGGTTGTATAAAATGTATATTACATGTGAAATCTATGAACTAATCATGTTTTGGTACTTGTTGTCTAGCAGATACCAGTGAGAATTGAGTGTGCATAATGCAATTCAGTGAGACAGTTAGAATCATATATGCCTTTCAGCGTGACTTATTTTTGTGGAAAACATGTGCTGGACTGGGCGGCGGTCATATTTTGTACCACTCTGCGGTACATCTAGTTCAGTTATTAGTTGTTATTTCATGAGATGTGTGGCTAATTTAATTTCTTCACAGCACAGAATTATCCACAGGTGACCCCCCTAGACCATTTTCACAGACCACCTGCCATACCACCGCTGGTTAAAAAAACCCAGCTTTAGAGAGTTCTTGCTACAGGCCACAGTACGCACAATGTAGAGAGCACTTCAACCGACATATTCTAACAGGTAAACAGATTGACTATGAACAAACAATATTATTACATAATATTATTCATGTTGCAAATTAATTTAACCATAGCCAGGAAGGCGTTTTCCTTGGTAGTTAGCTTTTGAGTTAAAAATCATGGACATTGATCAAAATAATTATCCTAGCTAAACTAGAAGATAGTCTGGAATATTTATGTGAGCTGAAGCTAGTTTAATGATTGAACAGAGTATATTGTAGATATGTCAGCTTGGTAATGTGAAATTTGTTATGGCTGAAATAGGTAATGTTAACAGAGTAGCCTAGTTAAAGGGACACCAGGCAACGTTTTCGCGTGTGTATAGACACAAAGAGACACAAGGCTAAGTGGCACAAAAGATGTCAGCTAAAACTCAACAAAAAAGCATTTGATGAGCTAAGTCGGGGGAAAGTAACTACAGCACAACAACAAAATACCTCGACTGTACACACGAGATCTGCCCCCAGCCGTCCACAGAACCTACTTGCTTCCTTTGCAATGAGCCTGCTGCAGGTTCTTCAGGTTTCCATAATGCATCAAGCTACAACATTGACAGTGAGGAAGTGTGCCTTTCCATTGAGGCCAAGTACCATCACCACTGTCTGTCTTCATTGTACAACAGAGCCAGGCAGGCTGCATCTAAACGAAATGATGGAGATGATTCTTGTCTACATGGCATAGCCTTTGCACAGTTAGTGGCATATCTGGAAGACATGAACAGTGATGAGAACAGTGCCCCTTTCTTCAAATTGACAGACATCGCTCAGTTGTACAAGACCAGGCTGGAACAACTTGGTCTTACTGTAGGTGAACGGATTCACACCACCAGACTGAAAGAACGACTGCTTTCTGAGCTTCCACATCTGAGGGCACATTCACGCGGAAGAGACACACTCCTGAGTTTTGAGAAGGACATTGGACCAGCTCTCATGATAGCCTGTCAAACTGACAGTGATGCCATGCACTTAATGCGAGCAGCACAAGTAGTGCGCAAAGAGATCCTTAATTCATCTTTCTCTTTTGACGGGTCATTCAAAGAAAACTGCCAGCAGAGGGCTGTGCCACCATCTCTCTTGGCCTTCATCAACATGGTACTTGATGGTACAAACATTGAGCATCAGTCCATCACAAAACCTGCCCTAACAATCTCCCAATTGATAGTCTTAACAGTAAGAAGTAATGAATTAAGTAGTAATTAAAGACACAGCCTTATATTAACATGCTAGCTACAAATGTGTTCAAGCCCGGTTGACCGGCTATTTAAAGGGACACCAGGCAAGCCTGCTGCTTTTTCTCTACGAAACTCCCCCTCGCTCGGTCTGAAGCTCTTTTCCTTGTCTTTGCGTCTTCTGTCAAGGGTTTTTCGCTGCTTCTTCGCCGGCTCTGCCATACACACGTTTGCAACAATCTCTAGCGTTTCGTTAGCTTGCCTGCTTCGGTCGGCGGGTAGGATACACTGAACTTGCAAGCGGGATATTCTTCCTACAGGCAATAAGGGCGGGCGAGAGAGTCTTCACTCGCCCTGTAACGAGTCATTTAACCATATACCGACTTACGAAGATGAGTAATTAACACGAAAACGTTGCCTGGTGTCCCTTTAACTAGGCTACTCTGTTAACATTATCTATTTCAGCCATAACAAATTTCACATTACCAAGCTGACATATCTACAATATACTCTGTTCAATCATTAAACTAGCTTCAGCTCACATAAATATTCCAGACTATCTTCTAGTTTAGCTAGGATAATTATTTTGATCAATGTCCATTTTTAACTCAAAAGCTAACTACCAAGGAAAACTCCTTCCTGGCTATGGTTAAATTAATTTGCAACATGAATAATATTATGTAATTATGTAATAATATTGTTTGTTCATAGTCAATATGTTTACCTGTTGATTATATGTCGATTGAAGTGCTCTATACATTGTGCGTACTGTGGCCTGTAGCAACAACTCTCTTTTTTAACCAGCGGTGGTATGGCAGGTGGTCTGTGAAAATGGTCTAGGGGGGTCACCTGTGGATAATTCTGTGCTGTGAAGAAATGAAATTAGCCACACATCTCATGAAATAACAACTAATAACTGAATAATACAGGGACAACAAAGAAATGAATTGGGGTACATAGGGTACATAAAAATGAATATTTTGATGTTTTGTTTGCCTTGACCTTTACATAAATGCATTTTCTTGAACTCTGGTGGTTTCAAAGTTATCAGATACAGAAAGGGCACCCAAAGGTTAGTGGGAAATGACACCTTAAATGTTTTTCTACTGTGTTTTGTTCCAACATGAGGCACTTTTGAATATTGTTGGCGGCCATCTTGGATTTGACCTCTCCCGGGCCTCAGAGGTCAAATTTGACTTCCCTCCCAATCTGAAAATAAACCTTATGGTATAACCTAACTATGGTAGAAGTTTCATGTTTCTTTCAAAAAGTGCAAAATTCCCCTTGATTTGAGGGCTTAACCGCTGTACTATACCCCTCGGTTTCAAGTAAGCTCCCGATCTTACTTGGTTTTAAGGTATCTACCCTTGCCCTTATCCCTACCCCTCGATCGAAATGAGAATTGAGATAGCCCTTCGTCTCACATGCACGCGCAAAACTAAGGGGAAGGGGGAAGGGGTAAAATAGAGAATTGAGATTGGCCCTAAGCCCAGCCCCGATCTGCAAGCTGCAGCCAGACCTACTTGCTTTTTTGTAGGTGAGATGGAGCAGCATCAGACTCGAAATGAATAGGCCTATGACGACGTCAGACTAGCAATGCAGTAGAGAGGAGACCGATTCAGCAGTTACACCTTCTGTGTTAACAACAACTGCTACACTCAACTAGGTCGAGTCCTATTTGGACTTAATCTCAACTATCCGTAGACAAGTTTTAAAACTATACTTCACACAAAACGTTCAAACAAATCCACTGTAGCCTGCGTGTAACATAGGAAAACATTTAGGCCTACATGTTCCGATTTTTACCATGGGATTAAGGGAAATAGAAAGTGAAACGATGGTCTGCCATGATTGATGTTTTCATAAACCAATTGGATTTTAGAGTAGGTCTAGCAGACAAACACGTGAGCAGCGTCTTCCGACTTTATCCCACGCCCCCAAAATGTCGTCGTTATACAATGCGCATACACTTTCGTTTTTTTGCGTGTTAGGCTAAGTTTTGCTTTCTTTTCGGCGTAATGGATGTTCATTGGCACTAAATGGTAAGAAAAGACCCTGTGTACAGTGGACCTAACTGACAGTGAACTAGACTTGGCTACTGATTGATACTTCGACCATTTAGGTGGAGGTTGCATCAACATGGAAGTAACCGTAGCGCTGACGTAGCGCGCTAGTTTGGCTACAGTGTTTACATTTTTTTCGAACATTATGTTTAATATCTTTATATAAGCACACCAGTCTCTCAAAGACAGAAATTAGCAAATACATCCAAAGTACGATATACTTGTATAAAAACAAGAACATGTACAATTCCACATTTCAGTCTCGTCTGTCTGGTTTTTCTAGATAGGCAGCATAAATTGGCTATAAAACGTGTTTCGCAGTCGATTACACGCACGTTGATTTAGATGCTATCGTTTCGTAGTTTGGCCTATTGTTAGACACTGGGCCGAGTTTACCAAAGGAAATGGTTGATGTTTTGAAAATATAATTCTACACCGAACATGGAATTCGATGTAGTCTTCCAAGTGGACTTTGCTGTGTCTCGCATGTTCTAGAAACAATGGCCCGATGTCCTGTAAAGCAGTAAAGTCCCTATAGCCACAGCGACACGTTCCATCATCTAGGAAGGTAATAACATAAGTGTTCTCTTGTTAAATCTGAAATAACACCTATCCATATTTTAAAGAGAAAAAAACTATTACGATTCGCTCCAGAATACAACCATATACACGATGCCTTTTTATGTCCTTGTCTTTTCCTAGTCCAATATACCAAGCCATCATGCCGGTGGATAGGATGCGAATGCGCCCCTGGCTTGAAGAACAGATCAACAGCGGTTCAGTAAAGGGGCTCATGTGGATTAATAAGGTATGTTGGTAGCCTGGTAGAACGATCAGATCATCTTGACATGAAGATTAGCCTATATAAACAACTGAATTTGGATAAGACAAAAACTTATTTTTTAAGTCTTATTACACCGTTTTGTGTAATCAAGTTTGTCAATTTCTTGTTTATTAAATTAAGTGTTTTCGTTTTGAAACACAAACCTTTTTATTATGCTTAAATGTATGATGTGTTGCACATTTGTTGACCGTCATGAAATAATGTGGCCAAGCAAAAAAACGAGCATTATACAGGCCTCAAAACTGTACATTGTATTAATATGTTAAAATAGAAACAATATATTTGTATAGTAGCCTATTCATTTGTTATTTAGGCCTACTCATTAAGGACCATATTTTCCCATGTGCTTTTCAGCAAACGCATACTGTAGGTTGTTCTACCCATGACTTAATGAACTAATTAGGGATAGACCGATATGGATTTTTTAGTGCCGATACCGATTTTTTTTTCATCAGCCTTAGCCGATGACTGATAAGGGCCGCCAATTTTCTTGAGCCGATATTTGGAGCCGATACTGCTTTTGCTCCCTACATAATACAAATGACACATAATTACACAAATGATGATAACAAATGTTATAAGTCTCAATTTATAAAAGGAACATTAATGAACGTATGGATGGGTGCACTGCATATGGTTAACTGTGCAAGGGTAAAAGGCTTTCATCAACATCTTACAACACAGGCTTGATGATGCATTGCTTGCTGACATATTATATAAGACATAATTCAGGTCATCACAAAATGTCCTTTGTCAACACATTTAAATAATTTAAGAAAACAAAAAGCATGAAAAGTAGCTATTGAAATAAAGTGATTGATTTGTAATTTAACACTGCATGGTTTACATTTGTATATGTCTAGATTGGTCAGCCACAGAACATAAATCAGCAGAGGAAAATACCGTGATGTTTCTGTTCTAAACAGCATCAAGGTTAAAAAATAAATATTCAACCACGTAGAAAACATCTCTCAAAGTTTTAAAAGCTCTCCTTCAGGTAGCGCAGCACTCTCATATCGTTGTGATGTGCGTGTCCCACTGAGTGAGACAGACCAGACACACACACAAACTTCTGTTTGGTAGCTGACGCTGACTGAAAAACTCAACCACCATTGAACAGGATTGATAATGATAACGTCAGCAAATGGCTCTAAACACAAGTAAGGCATACACGGTGCACTTATGTCTGGTACATGATCAACATTAACACAAATTAATATCCAACTACTTATAAAACGTCTCATCATTAAAGCTCTGATATCTCTGCAACTCCGCCCAGCTCAAAGTAGGGAGAGGGGGGAGACACACAGACACATTGTCTAATTGAGTGCCTGTCACTTTAAGACGTTCGTAAAGGAAACCTTGCAACACAGTTAAAAGGCTGCTGATGTGTGGATACAATTCATAATGTTTTCTACATAGTTAAAATAAAGGATCGTACTTGTCCTTGGGACAAGCACTTTTGAATTTTGGAAAACACTTTTCCAATTAAATCGGGATTTTGCAAACATTCAGTGTCCGAGTCAATAAAATGAGCCCTTCAACGAAATTGACAAGCAGCTGTAAGTAGGCTAAGCATGCTAAATTCGACATCCAAACAGTATTCTAATGTTAGCTTTGAGATACTGCTTGATTGCATAACTTAACTTAGTTTAGTCTCCTTAATGTAGCCTACTATGTTGTGATAAGACCTTAGCAGAGTTAACTTCAATGCAGCAGTTTTGAACAAATTTGCGCAGCATGGTCATGATGCTAAGCGGATTTAATAGCAATTTAGCCAGACGTCTTCTATGCAATGCTTCTATGTGGCAACAACAATCCTTCAACAATCGTGAATATTTTGTTAAATGCACATGCAGAGGAGGGGCAGCGGGCTACGAGAGAGAGCGGGGCAGGGCAAGGAAAGGCTGCGTGCGTAAAAAGCGCAGCTCAATGCAAGGATTTAAACGTATATTTAATTTAAATTAAATTGAATTAAATGAAACATAGAATATTAACGTGTGGCGGCCGGTTTTGATTTCGTGGCGCCCCGCCACAGATTAGTCAATGTATGGGAAACACTGAAGTATCTATCTATCTATCATTCGCGTTTTCCATTTGGACCCACAAACTTGCTTAGCTATAGTTGCAAGCACATGTAGCGCAACGCGTTTCCACTTTCAAAGTGTATGGCAATATTTCAGTTAAGTCAAACAGTTAAAAGATGCTTTGAAAGTTTAAAGTTTACTGTTGTCTTGAAGAGCAGGCTTTCAGCACTCTGCTAGTGGGGCAGGGGCAGTCTGCACATGAATTGCAGAGTCCCTAGCAACACAAAGCTGCCTGTTATGGTACACACACACATCTACCCCCCACCCCCACAACGAAACATTCAAAGGGTTACGTTATTAATATTCAGCCATTTCCCAATATCAGGTTTCAGGTTACATTGTACATCAACATCTAAGAAGAGTGTATATTAATTTGGCAAACTTTATGCAGCCCTAAAAATGTATCTTTAGTATATCTTTAGAGTGTCTTTAACCCTCTAACTGCCAAAGTCGCAAAATTGTGACAAGCCTCATTACTGAATAAAACAGACGATAGACCCAAGTACAGTGTAAAATCTCATTTGTACTCTTTACCACTAGGGTCATTCCGTGTGAAAACAGCCAATATCGGGGTATCATGTACATGGTACCTCTCAGATTTTGCTGAAAAGCGGTGAAAATATGCCCTATGTTACCAAATGAGGGAATCTGAAGTTTCAGGTCAATATCTCAAAAGTTATTTCCACTATTTTCATGCTTTATCATCATTAAATTCTCCCTGATCTACATTCCAGACTTCTGGAAGCAATGTCCAAAATGGTGCATTATGAAGAATAAAATTCATATTATGGAGCTTCATAGTCGAAATGTTTATTTCATTAAAAGAAAGAACAAATATGTATCTTTATCTGGTATAAATCCCATTAGGATCATCAAGTGCCCACATGGTCATTTTGGGGTCCAAATATGGGGTTCCAAAAGAGTCACCTCTGCCGGAGAGGGTTTATGGACCCCCATGAAGCCCCCACCTGTGGTACCATACCCTTCAAATAAATTTTGGCAAGAGCAAGGTTCCCACATATAACAAATAATCCTGTTTAGAATAAATATGATCATTAATTGTGGTGCTAGGGCCACCCAAAAAGTGAAAAATCACACATGGCGTCAACATTTTTTAGGACTTTGGTGACCCACCTCTCACCCAAACAGTAATGAATATTGATTCTGATGATGGCAAAAGATGAAATGTGAAATTTCAATGTGTCAATAAGGGCCATGGCACCCGAAATTCAAATGGCAAACCGTTTGAGAGATTGACCTGAAACTTCAGAGTCCTTTGTTTGGTAACATAAGGCATATATTCACCGCTTTTCAGCAAAATCTGAGAGGTGTCATGTACATTGGTGGCTGAGTTGGCGTGGAATGACCCACTAGATAAACACCCAGAGCTTTGATTTAAGCCCCGATATCACTTCTCAAAGTGCAGAGGAAGTAGAACAATCAAACGTGACAAAACCAGAGAATACGTGCATTTGTTTATATTGACACGGAAGCGATTCTGGCCATCGTATTTGTGCAAATTGAAGCAGAAATACACCAAATGGTGAATAAAATGTTCACTTGTGATGAAGACTTGGATCTGTTATTCACCTATTCTAATTCTGAAGGAGAATATCTGACTTTTGGAGATGACATTGATCCTCTATTATAGTCACGGTGCATCTGAATGGAGGTGCGTCTTTGCATATGCATGACCGTGTCCACTAAGCATACAAAGTTTAGTTCGATCCTTTGTCCAACATAGCTGGAGGTGGCAGTGGTAAACGTGATGCTAGTGTTTGTAATGGACGTGGTAAAGTAAGTAAGTATACTCTTTTGATCCCGTGAGGGAAATTTGGTCTCTGCATTTATCCCAATCCGTGAATTAGTGAAACACACACAGCACATAGTGAACACAGTGAGGTGAAGTAGAGGGTGACACAGGAATCAATTGTCGCTCCCTTCCCATCCCGAGCCCACACAAATACTCCCGTCATATCCTGATCTCTTGACTGCCCCCCCAAAATATCCTGTCCTGCAAAATCCCGAGAGAAAGGCTCCCTCTCCCGTTTCGTTCCCTATGTTGTCTAAAGCATTGGTTCCCAAAGGGTGTGTCGTAGGAGATTTTATTTGGGTCGCCAGCATAGTGACAATTTATGTTGTGTAATAGGCCTAGCTTATAGCTTAGGAACTCCCTCTGTGCATTTTTGCATTTAGAATCTCTGAAACGGGGGTGAACACCGCCAGAGCGTGGATATCACTCGCAAAATGAAATAATATTTCTGTCGGGCACCTACCATGGACCTCACATAGTGTTAATGTGTTGAGTAAAGCTACACATGTTTCGATTGATTTTGTATGTGTGTTTATTCCTGCCTTTACAAAAACTAGCATCTCAGCTAACGTTAGCGATTAGCTCACGTTGATATGGCAATAGAAAACACCTTAAGTTTTCAGTGTAGCCGCTGACGTGTAGTACTCTGCGGCTAGCAGTAGCCAATCAACAAACGTATTGTGAGTTGTAAGTGGTTCTCTTTTCTAGAAATGCCTTGCAATCTTTGGGTGCACTCACCGCATGTTTTAATTTAATCTCCGGCTCCGTTCCCCTCCCGCCCGCTCCTGTTGATTTCTGCCCGTCCCGTCCCTATCACGTTACCAACAGTGAAATTGACTCCCGTACCGCAGTCCCGAAAAATTGTCACCCTCTAAGGTGAAGCACACACTAACCTGGAGCAGTGAGCTGCCTGCTACAGCGGCGCTCAGGGAGCAGGGGAGCAGTGAGGGGTTAGGTGCCTTGCTCAAGGGCACTTCAGCCGTGGATGTGGGCATGGGAGAGCAGTGCTCAACCACTTCCCCCGCCCACATTTTTCCTACTGGGTCGAGGATCGAACCGGCAACCCTTCGGTTACAAGCCCGAAGCCCTAACCAGTAGGCCACGGCTGCCCCAGAAAGACAGCAAGGATAGTAAAAAATAGGTCTCTGAAGAACTACAAAGTCACCTGAGATAGGAACAGATTTATTAGCCTGCTTTATGGTAGGCTTTAGTAGGCTTTGTGGTTATAGTAATAGTTTACTAATGTTGGTTTACATTTGACTGTTGTCCTTTTCATTTGTCATATTATGGATGAAATGACAAAAAAGAAAAAAAAAACAATCTGCTCAAAATTCTCAATATCCAGAAAGGTGCATAATTCAAAGTGGTTGCCATCCAGTGACGACGTAATATGCAAATTAGATGAGTAAATGTACCCCCTTCATAAACTTTTGATCCTACTGAATGATTTTCACATTTACAGTAGGACTTTGTCTCTGACCACTTTCAAGCAATGGTCTCTGGAAAAGTTAATGTCAAAATCCAGTGTTGTTTTTTTTTTGTTTTTTTTAAACCCTGGCACCTAAAGGGTTAAACAGCATGGGCTATATCGTACACTCGGCACAACTTGGCGCCACCTTATCCACCTTATTCATTTAACCGGAAATCAGTCATCTTTCGTGTATTCTGTTTACATTATAACTAGGGCTGTTCGAAAATAGATTGCACAATCGATTAGAACAACCAACACAAGTTTCGAAAACTAAAATAGGGAATCGATTTTAACCAAATATAATTTAAAACGAAATAACAAATAAAAAAGATAGATGTAACAAAACTCACAAACGAGCAGAAAAAGAAAATAAAGAATTCTGAAAGTGCAGTAGGCATTGCAAAAGCTAAAAAGAAAATTCCCACCAATTGTACGCACCGGAAACAGCTTTTTCAATCGGCTGCTGTGCTGCTGGTGTTTTGCCAAAAAACTGAGGACAACGTGACCTGTGCGACATGAGAGAGACGAGTGATAAGCCCTAATAACTTCCGGTTTTGGGTAGATCAAACTATGGAGAAGGACAAAGTGGTATGCAAACTGTGCAGTCGTGAGTTCCTATGTAGGCGAAATTTGTTTGACATTTGTAATCGTAGACACAGCCACGTTGAAGCCTGCAATAATGTTTTTCACTGATGTTATGGCAGTCCACTCTGCTTATTGTTTTTCGAGAATGTTTATCCTGTTTATCATTGTGCATGAACCTTCACACCAATAAATCATCAGAAATATTGCTGGCTTTTGCGTCTTCAAGCGCCCACTTTACGTTTGTCCTAATGCCTGTTAGTTGTCTGTGGATTGGCCTATATTTGGCGTTGAAAATGGAAACGTCTTTAGACATGGAAAATCAATTCTACAATCGATTCAATGAACACTTATGTCTCAAAAATCTAACAGGATTTTTCCACAAAAGTGACAGCCCTAATTATAACTTGGTGCAGATTCAGCAGGCTAACTAGAATCTGCTTCAACTTATTTCTTTCGAAATGTTGACAATTCTACACTCAATATGGGTATTCTTTATAATGTATGACTGACAGGAAAAGTTTGCTTTTACGTGGCTTAGGATACGTCAAGCACTGTCTACTGCCACATAAAAATCAGTCCAACGCATCTTTGGCCGGAAATAGAAAACCGGATTTCTGAATACTGAGGCGTCATGGCGACACCCATTGTTGGCTACAGAATATTGTGGATAGTGAAAAGTGCATTGCCTATAAAGCACAACAGAGAAGACATACTGTCATGAGATGTAAGCAGCCCTTAGTAACCATAGGCACCGATTTATATTTCTGTCGGTGGGTGCTCAAACAATTAAATGGTCAATACCAATTGCCAAAAACCTCACATTAATTGTCGTACTACTTTTTTGAGAAAGTTGTTTCTAGCACCTTCGGAAATCAACAGCGGACAACACGCACACATATAAGCTAGGCTACTCTTATTACGTTAATAGCCTACAGGGGTGCTACCCTCTGGGAATTTTCTTAAATACTGTTAAGTAAATGCACCATTTCTGCACACTTTCAGTCACTGAATAGGGCCTGCACTATGCCTGAAACACGCATGCATGATCCGTCGTTTGACTCTTGAACACTCTCCCAGTGTCCAGAAGTATGCATGACAGTTTAACTCAGTCACAGTGGGAAATTGACACTGCCATAGGTTACTCACAAACTAGAAAAACCCTACTTTGCTGTGTTTTTATAAACAGAAATTACATTTCGTGTGGACATCACAAGATATAGCCTATCCAATCAGATTTCCAGCTGAAAGCGCATTAGCCAACAGTGAGTAGAGGCAGTTCTCAAACTGTGCCATCATTGCACACACTGATGTAGCCAGTCAGGTGTGTATGGTGTTCATAAAAATATTTACAAAGCCGTCATATTTTGTAAAGGTACATTCTTGCTTACATAAAGCAGATATTCAGATATTTTTGGCGCCTATGTTAGCAACAAGTCCGAGGCAACGACTCATTTTCAGGATGAAAATCCTTAGGATTTTTACTTAGTCAATCGAACATTTTTGGGCAAGTGTGTCTTTTTTCAGGCTATGTTTTCGATTGTAAGCCGTTGTCAGTCAATAGTGAAAATAAATAACTGAGTGCAGAACTGTTTTGTCATTGCCTATGAGACCACGAGAAGTTTCAGTTTCCCTATGAGTTCAAATAATAAACGAGTGCAGATGCAGATGTAGGCTATACTCTGCTAGTCACAAACAGATTTGAGTAAAGCAAGTATTTGTGGAATCCTGGTGTTGCATGGCCTACACCAGGGGTACTCAGTAGGCGGACTCCAGTCCACATCCGGACCCAAACAACATTTTATACAGACCTCCACATAATTGTTATGCTGATTTAATCAACCAACCAACCAACGTACACTAAAGTTTCTGCTAAATATTGTATGATTCCGCACTGTTTTTTTAGTTCTACTCATCTTCTTCTGTTAGCTAGAGAGGCTGGTCGAATCACAGCAACTATAACAGCAACATCGCTCTCTCACTTAAACCAGAGTTTAAGCTACTGGCGGTGGATAGTAATTTGTCATGATCATTTCAGCTGTAGCCTACAGACTGAAAGTGTGAAAATGGCTTGTTCCAAACTGGCCAACTGCAAGGAAGAAACGTTGATTGTGAAAGCCCAGTTTAAGACTGAGGGGATGGGGAAAATAGGCCTGGCTGTCAGCATTAAATGCGTCAATCACAATGAGACGGACATAAATACATAGCATTCCAAATTATTATGCAAATTACATTTTTCTCAGATTTTTCTAAATAGTTGATTCAAATGACCGTCAGTATAATTTTCAAGTCATCAACCGTTAGAGTATAATTCAAATTTTATTAAACAAACCACCCAATGATAACAGTATTTTTTTCAAAAATAAAAAAACTCATGCACTGTTCCAAATTATTATGCACAACAGAGTTTCAAGACATTTTATAGGTTGTAAAGAACTAAAAATGGTAATTTGTTGGATTTGCAGCATTAGGAGGTGATAAATTAAATCAAAAGTTATTTCAATCAAAAACATCTTTAACAGGCCAAGTTACATGTTAACATAGGACCCCTTCATTGATATCACCTTCACAATTCTTGCATCCATTGAACTTGTTCGTTTTTGGAGAGTTTCTGCTTTAATGTCTGCAGAATAGCCTCCCAGAGCTGTCAGAATAGCCTCCCAGAGCTGCTGCTTGGATGTGAACTGCCTCCCACCCTCATAGATATTTTGCTTGCTGATGCTCCAAAGGTTCTCAATAGGGTTGAGGTCAGGGGAAGATGGGGGCCACACCATGAGTTTCTCTCCTTTTATGCCCATAGCAGCCAATGACCCAGGGGTATTCTTTGCAGCATGAGATTTGTCATGCATAAAGATGATTTTGCTACGAAAGGCACGGTTCTTCTTTTTGTACCATGGAAGAAAGTGGTCAGTCAGAAACAACATACTTTGCCGAGGTCATTTTCACACCGTCAGGGACCCTAAAGGGGCCTACCAGCTCTCTCCCCACGATTCCGGCCCAAAACATGACTCCGCCACCTCCTTGCTGACGTCTCATCCTTGTTGGGACATGGTGGCCATTCACCAACCATCCATTACTCCATCCATCTGGACCATCTAGGGTTGCACGGCACTCATCCATAAACAAAACTGTTTAAAAATTTGTCTTTATGTATTCCTGAGCCCACTGCAACCGTTTCTGCTTGTGAGCATTGTTTAGGGGTGGTCGAATAGGTTTATGCACACTTGCAAACTTCTTGAGGATCCTACACCTTGAGGTTCGCGGGACTCCAGAGGCACCAGCGGCTTCAAATACCTATTTGCGGCTTTGCAATGGCATTTTAGCAGCTGCTCTCTTAATCCTATGAATTTGTCTGGCAGAAACCTTCCTTATTATGCCTTTGTCTGCACGAACCCGTCTGTGCTCTGAATCAGCGACAAATTTCTTCACAGCACGATGATCACGCATACGTTTTTGGGAAATATCCAATGTTTTCATACCTTGTCCAAGGTAGTGCACAATTTCACGCTTTTCAGCAGCAGAGAGATCCTTTTTCTTGTGGAACATCCTTCTTAACCCTTTCGTGCCCGTGCCGAACATTCCATTTTTGGTGCTGGATGACCTCCTAACACAAAAAACCTTATTTCTTGAGTATAATACATACCATCAATGGGATATACATACCATTGTAATCAGAAGGGTCAGTTCTATCAAATGATGTAAAATACATATGGTAATGTTGATATAGTAAGGAACAGTCTTTGAAAATCCTCTCCAAATGTATACAGAAATTCGTTAAAATTGAATTTCATTCGCATAAAAATGAATTTTCATCATATTTCTATACGAGATAGAGAAAAATATAGAGTATATGACATGTTCAGCAAGTTGTGGGCTATTTAACAAAAAAGACTGAATTGGAATATCATTAACCTTTCAAAAGTTATGATAAATTAAGTGATAAGTGTAAAAAAAATGGGATTTAGAATGTTGACAGAATTCACATTCTCTTTCTCACCAAAAACATAAAAGTATGCATAAAAACTAATAATGAAGTCAGACACAATGGTTTAGATTTATTTGGTCCATAAGAATAAACCATTTATTTGTATATAAGCAAATGCTACAGTCAACAATAATGATAATGAAGAAAAACATGTACCTTACCAGTAATACAGGAAGTAAGTATACTGTATATTTATTGAAGATCAATTCTGAATAGAGACATAGAATACATTTGATTCAACAGGTACAACTTCCTTATATAAATTAATTAGTGTAATATGAAAATGATATACATCTATAAAATGTATTATTTATGAAAAGCTAGGAATACAATCAACTTCAACATCACTCAAAAATCAATGTGTCTAAACATTTGAAAGTGGATTACATAGAACAAGCCTGTTGAGAATAAACACATACACACACATACACACAAACTCACACACACACACACACACACACAGAGAGGAGGGTAGGGAAAGGTGAGGTGGGGAACCTGAAGGTTAAACACAGAAGACCTATGACTCATAACGAAACGCATCCCCTTCTGTAGAATGCCAAATCTGACAGCAATTTTGTTTACCAAAAAAACAGTCACCTACCGCTAAACTCCAGGCCATACAAGCTACTTTAGTGTTATTATGTATTGTTTTTATGACAAAGCCAACAATTTTTCTTTGGCTTGAATATGTACTTGATGAAAAGACGACAGAGTAGTAGTTGGAGCAGCTGAAGGCGAGGCTGAAATTTTGACGGAAATGCCTGCCAGCTGTTGTGATAGATTTTCGCCAAAGTCTTTCTGGCTGTAGCTACCAAACCTAGGTTCAACACCAGATTGGTTCTGCATTGCCAAACTTGAAATAATAAGAAACTACAGACAACAGCAATGTCAATGGAGAAAAAGTGTACACAATATGTATTTCTCATTTGGTCAACGCTCCCTGATCCCTTCAGAGACTTGGTTCCCCAGTAGCAATGGATATTAGGGAGGGAAGTGAAGTCCCATGTCAATGATCTATCCCAGAAAACTGTGAAACTCTTCTGGGGTCTCTTCATCCCATGCCCCTGCACTGTGTGTTTGCATACGACGGCCTACTAAGCACAACCTCCCACCCGTTCCGGTTGGTAAAACCACATATGCCTGGGACAACAACATATAAAAATAAACATAACAAGTCTATTTCAAAGTGTTTTAGTGGCAGTCTACACCACCCTACACACGCCACCTAAATCTATACCTTCTTCCTCCATCCTCACATGGTCTTCAACATTGTGAGCGCAAGCTCATCAGCAGTCAGCCAACCTCTTCAGGCCTGCAAGGAGGTCTGTGTAGGTCTTGTCATCCTCCATCTGAAACAACAGTAAAATCATACAAATGTAATACATTTATTAATTTAAAAAATAAAATCACAAAACTACAGATGCGTGCGTGTGTGCACATACATACACAAGAAGAGGTAGCCTAAACTATTGAAGCATTCTGAGTTACTCAAAAATATTTAGAAGTATGAAAAGTCATTTTATTACACATGGGTTTAGCTACCCTAAATCTGATTGCCTGGCTGGCATTAAGATAAAGACATATTACATTTCACCTAGTAACTAACTGCTTAAATGCAATAATGACATTTCTGACATAATATGTGATTTCACATCATGTTTTCTATAACTACATATTGAGAAGAGTAGAATATCAAGTCATGCCATCTTAGAAAATGTTGAGACAAGCACGTCTGATGTTTGTCATTTAGAAGTTAGCAAGGTAAAACAGTTCACTACAAACTGCCTAGCGAGGTAACAACCCGAGGAGAGGCAATAATTAGCACTACATTTCTGACAGAATCCGTGATTTCACATCTTGTTTTCTACAACTACATATTGAGAGGAGTAAAAAATATTGCTCAACTTATTTCATGTAAGAGAACGCAACTAAGAAACGCGGCGCCCTTTGATTTATTCAGCTTTGGTATGCTATACTGATTTGCCAATATAATGCTTACCTAACAAGCAAATTGGTACTAGAAAAAAAAACTTACTTACAGGTTATATACTAACAGGTTTTTAAATGAAATTGTCAAATGAAAATAACTGATATCAAAAGCAAACGAGAATACCGCAAGCAGTTCAGAGTAATGCAGCTAGCTAAAGTTACATGACAATGCACTTAGCCCCCGCTATGCCATAATGTTGACGCTGATGAGAAAGCATATTACTGTCACTAGAACTAGAAACGATGTAAAAATATATATTACTTCAGTTTATCCAGCTGTGTGGTTTCCAGTCGAGGTAAACTCCAACGAAGTGCAGGTGGCATCTGGCGGTCCATGTCAAAAATGTACGACTGAAGTGAAATGTTTTTTTCACGACTCATCTTCAAGTATCCAAAACATTTCGCGCCATAAACCCCTTAACCAATCATATCAAATTGAAGCTTATGTTGTCAGCATTACAAGGAAGATTTCAGAAATAAAATCAGTCATTGGACAGCTGAGATATTAGATGATTGGTCATCGTTAAAATTTTAACGAAATTAGAACGGTCGGGCTTGTAAGGGTTAAGTAGTTTTCCTTTGATTGGGCTCACCTGGCAAACTAATTATCACAGGTGTCTGATATTGATTTCAATGATCCAAAGAGCCCTGAGACACAATACCATCCATGAGTTTAATTGAAAAACAAAAATATAATGTTTATGACCAGTGTTTCCGCTGGATTTTTTTTAACAGTGGCGGCAGTGGAACACGGTGTACATGTCCTAATAGGATCCGAGCGAGCAACTGTCTTGTATGTCTGTCTACACTGAATCCGTTAAAATCCTTCTATTCGACACATTTCACATTCAAAATAGCAGAGCAACGTGAGCGACAGAGAGAAAATAGAAACGTGGCGTCTGACAAAAGTTCTCTCAAAACGTTCCGTTGCATCGCGCTGGTCGCTTGTTTGCGCTCAGGACACTCCAATTGAAAACAATGTAATTGGATTTCGGATTTTATCGTTAATGTTTGCTTGCAGCGCATCCTGTCAGGTCATAGTTTTTTTTATTTGATAATCCCAACTGAGATAACTCGTCTAGTTTGGTGTTTCCATCCTTTGTTTTTTTTTTAAACGTTTTATATCCATGATGGCTTTGTGTTAGCACAACAATACCAGCCACCCTCTGAAAACAACTAGAGACAGAGAAAAAATGAGAGAATATGGATGATTACCATGACAGTTTTTTCGTCCAGACCAGTGGCACATGCAGGTGTATGGTCATAAGCCCTGTTTTTCCACCGACAGACAACTATAATAATAGTAATAATAATAATAATAATAATAAGCTTTATTTGTATAGCACCTTTCATACACAGAATGCAGCTCAAAGTGCTTTACATTTGAAGCATGTAACACAATAATAGTCAGTCAGTCATTATCAATCACTTTTCTTCATTGCTGGGGCCGTTTATGATCCACTCAGCAACATATCAAAAATATAGAAAATGACATGTCATAAGACTGGCAGCCTTAACCCTCTTACCCCCCACAAGCACGCCATGTGGCAAGGAAAAACTCCCATATTCCAGGAAGAAACCTTGAGCAGAACCTGACTTAATAGGGGGAGCCCATCTGCTTCTGGCTGGCTGGCTGGCTCCAATAGCAGCAGATGTAGAATAATCTAAAAAAGTAGTCTACAGGATAAGATGAGTTAACTAAAAGCTTTCCTGTACAGGTATGTTTTCAGATCTTTTTTAAAAATATTTACTGAACTCGCCTGCTTGATGTACAGAGGCAGGGTGTTCCATAGTTTGGGGGCATAATGGATAAAAGCAGCTTCTCCACTTTGTTTGTGAAGCACTTTGGGTACGATTAAAAGATTAGAATTGGATGATCTAAGTTTCCTTTGTGGTTGATAAGATATTAAAAGCTCAGAGATATATGAAGGTGCTATGGCATTCAGAGCTTTGTAAGTAATTAACATAACCTTAAAATCAATTCTATAGGAAATAGGGAGGCAGTGCAGTTCAGCCAACACAGGGGTGATGTGTTCTCTCTTCTTAGTCTTAGTTAAAAGTCTAGCTGCAGAGTTCTGTATGAGTGCCAATTTCTTTAGATGTTTTTTGGGAAGACCAGTGAAAAGTGCATTGCAGTAGTCTAACCTGCTAGTGATAAAGGCGTGAATTAGTTTTTCTGCATCTTGTTGAGTTAAAAAGGGCCGCACTTTGGCAATGTTTCTCAAGTGGAAATAGGCTGTCTGAGTAACTTTACTGATATGGGGCCTAAAATCTTAACTCTGCATCTAAGATGACACCGAGGCTTGTTACTTTTGGTTTGACCTGGTGCGCCAAGTTCCCCAGATTACTAAGAACAATATCTCGCTTTAGTTTTGGTCCAACCAAAAGTACCTCTGTTTTGTCATCATTTAGTTTCAAAAAATTAGAAACTAGAATTAGAACTGGTTCAGTTCCCGTTCCTGTTCGCAAACCAACATTTGAACCATTCGGAAGATATTGACCAAACAAAAACCGGTTCAGAACGTGGAACCCTTGTTCGGAGCTTCAGAGGGGAGAAGGCTAAAAGTGGTCCATATCAACTGTTGCCACGAGTAAACAAAACAAGTCAAGTAGCACTACACTGCAGACGTTAACTGGCATTTAACAGGGAGCATACCTATGTTCCCAGGGTCCTATGTTCCCCAGTTAAATGTTCTGCTAACACACAGTGGCTGAATCTTAATGTCCCCCCTCACAGACTTTGATGCACTTTCCCGCTAACTTTGATAGGGCTTAGGGCTGTCCCACTGTGAAATTGTGAAGGGAATGAGGGCTCACTCTCACCCTTTCCATGCCATTTCCATAAGTCAGCATTTATGCATTTTACCAGAAGTGGCTCTGGAGGTAGAGGAGTCGTCCAGCAGCTGGAAGGTTGTCAGTTCGAGCCCTTAACCCCATTGTTCTCGATGAGCAGGTTGGCGCTTTGGATGGTAGCCTCAGCCATCGGTGTGTGAATGGGTGAATGTGAGGCATGACAATGTAAAGTGCTTTGAGTGCTCAGAAGAGTCAAAAAGCTAATCTATAAAAATGCAGTCCATTTACCATTTACCCAAGAGAATTAATAAGAAATCATGTTGTTGTGATATGAAACACATGGTTATCCAAAGAGAGGCTATACATTTTTGGTGTTGTCAATTTAACAATATGCCACAGGTGATGTCCCATTCCTGTTAATTCTTGCATGTTGGACCCTTACAATCTCTCAAACTCAACCACTTATCAATGGATATCAGTTAAGTCTTTGAGGGTTCAGGGCTTAGATCTGAGGGGGGACATAAAGATTCAGCCATCAAACCTTCTATAATGTTCGGGTCAGGAAACATTTTAAGTATATATTTATATATATATTTCAGACTGCTCTAACACAGCTGTGCAAAAAAGTGTAAACAATAACATATAGGCCTACCTAGTGTAGCACGGTGTATCGATACTAGAAAGGTATCATCGATGCCTTCACGCAAAAAATGATACGATTTCAGACGTTTTTAGAATCGATACTTTGTTAAAATAATAACGTTCTGCGTCTGTGTGGACTGCTCCCACTCTCCATGCTCCTTGCACGCATCTAAGCAAAGGGCGTGTCAAACAGGCAGCGCTGAGTGAGTGAGTGAGAGTGAGTGAGTGCGAAGCCAACGTCCACATAGTTCTTTGCCAACAGTCCTTGGCTTGTGGATAAAACAAAATGTAAAGTGAATTCTGGAACTATTTCGGATACATCGCGGATAGTGAAGGCAAGCCATCAGGTACACAGAGGCCCGTTTGTAAAATATGTTTGAGTCATTCAAAAGTAATAGTCTACGCAGAGAACTTGGCTAAGCACCTCGCAGACATATCCCAACATTTTGTTCAAAGAACGACAGGTTAACGAATAGGCTATAGAAAACACCACTACATGATTAGTGCCAAGTTCATCTCTTCAGTTTTAGTCTAGCCTAACTGAAACGAGTATGGTTTTCTTGGATAAAGCGAAACTTCCTTCATCAGTGAATTTTGAGGAGACATAACGACTGATAACGTAATGAAAACGCAATGTTCACGCTAGTATAACATTACCATAACTTGCAAACGATTTATTTAATATTCGGTCAGTACTACTGGTAATGTCCTAATAATAATAGCGGCTTATTGTTACATGGTAGCAAATAATGTTATCAAAGAAATATACGTAATGTACACAGATATATTGCAACAGGTAGCCTAATGGTGTAGGCCTATCTGAAGAAGACCTGGTTGGAACGTCTTACTTGTACACTGCTACCCTTTGCAACTGTCAAAGAAATCCCATAAACACAGGAAGGCCTAGGGTAGCCTACATCAGATGGCCTAAAGATTAGGCCCCTCTGCATAGCATTCAGTGAATTGCATGCAGTAATTTCAACACTGACCTTGATCTAGCCTACTTTGGAGAATTCCGGAGAATTCCGGTTTGAAATTGACCTTAGCTGCACTGAAAGATGTTGCCGAGTATTTACATGTGTCCAATAGGCACCTTCGGTCACCCCCTAGTATTCCGAATTGCGCCGATTTTCGCCGAACTTGCATAAGGTTTTCAGCTAGCTGTGGGGGCATAGCGTAGCCTATGCAGCTAAATCGCTATTTTTACACCATTAAAAATGTTCCAAGTAACTCCACACTGCATTGGTAGACTTCTGAGGGTCCTGACATTTAAAACGAGATACTGAGAACTTTGGAAGTGCACAGGAAGTTTATTAAAAAAGACTGTTTATACAAGCAGTACCTTCAGAGAATCTCTCCGCTGGCCGCCATCTATATATAAGTATAAGTATATATACTCATTTGATCCCGTGAGGGAAATTTGGTCTCTGCATTTATCCCAATCCGTGAATTAGTGAAACACACACAGCACACAGTGTACACACAGTGAGGTGAAGCACACACTAATCCCGGCGCAGTGAGCTGCCTGCATCAACAGCGGCGCTCGGGGAGCAGTGAGGGGTTAGGTGCCTTGCTCAAGGGCACTTCAGCCGTGCCTACTGGTCAGGGTTCGAACCGGCAACCCTCCGGTTACAGGTCCGAAGTGCTAACCAGTAGGCCACGGCTGCCGTCATCTTGTAATGAAGTCGCGATCAGTCGACTGCCGAGCACGAATGAACAGGAAGGACAGGGGAACAGATTGCAAAAGTAATTACAAAATTACAAAATGACTAATTACAAAAGTAAATAGGAAATATATAGTTACTGTCTACATGAGCATGATGAGTACACGGTATCACCGAAGCTCAAAAGGTTTTACATCAGTGATGGGAATCTCGCGTAATGTTGTTGACGGAAGACGTGCTGCACACGTGTACGGTGTAAAAATAGCGATTTAGCTGCATAGGCTACGCTATGCCCTCACAGCTAGCTGAAAACCTTATGCAAGTTCGGCGAAAATTGGCGCAATTCGGAATACTAGGGGGTGACCAAAGGTGCTTATTGGACACATGTAATGACTCGGCAACATCTTTCAGTGCAGCTAAGGTCAATTTCACACCGGAATTCTCCTTTAAAGGTACTTTATTGCCAAAACACAACACAATGTAAATTACCTATAACAAACAATAAAGGATTTAATCACACACGCATTCTTATTTAACTGACTATAAAAAATAATAATTATGTAGGAAGTTTAGAACCCAAAATTGACCTGCACACTACAAAAGTGCACCAAATTCAACACAAATGACTTTATACACTTGGAGGAGGTCTGCGTCCTTTCTTTTCCAGATATTTTAGGATTTCGCCGTGGTATCGTTTCAGTATCGAGCATCGAGATATTTATGGCAGGTATCGTATAAAAGTCATAATTTTGGTATTGTGACAACACTAGGCCTACAAATTAGAGGGCTGCATTGGGATTTACACAAATCTCGCGGGACCGGGCGGTTTGAACTTTGCTGCGGGTGGGTACGGGCTGTGAAAAAAAAAAACACTGCCGGATTGGGATGTAGCCTAGTGTTGTAAAATTGTGCTGCGGCTCCTTTAAGAGAGCTCCGTGTGTGTGTGTGTGTGTGTGTGTGTGTGTGTGTGTGTGTGTGTGTGTGTGTTAGAAAACAGTCCCGCGCAGGGCTCTACTACAGTTGCTCTGATAAAGCTGTGCAAATAACAAAAGACCAATAGGTCGACCCTGACTGACAACACAGGCCTACATTGTACTGCTATCGATAACAATTAAATAGTTTTAAAAAATTAGGATACTTAACCCTTAGAACCCTAAGCAGTTTTTAGGGCATTTTCACTACCTTTATTCATAAGGATTTATTCTGGTCATTGTAAGTGCCACACACACATATTATATATTGTTTTTTTCAGGAGAGTCTAGGTTATCTAGAAAGATTCTTGGACACAGAAAAGATCTGCCATCTTTTCATGTAGCAGTACCAGCATTGATTTTATTTTGATTTTTAAAGAATTAAAATATAAAAAGCATATTATAACAATTCTTATATTTCGACATGTATCTCACCACAGCAAGCTCATAGCTCTACATGCATTTCATGTATGTGTAGGCCAGACTGTCCTGAATCGGTCAATATAATTGCCATGTTGGAGGGATACTCTGGGGCTGAGCAATTTACAGAAATATGTGGTGTGGGATTTACGGAAATAAATGCCATTTTTTATTTAGTGAGGAAAAATGACCTTTCTGTGCTCCATATCTGTGACACGAACTGATCTGACCTGACTTGACCCGAGGTTGCGTGTTAGCCTGCGTGCCTATGGTATGCAGTCATAATGATTCTCAACTTTTTACTGCATTGCCATGAACAAAGTAAAGGCAAAAAAGGTGTTTCTTTGTTGAACAAATTGGGATGCAATGTGAGCCTTGAATTGGATGCCATGCAGGAATTTGATAGGATCTGAAAACCGGATTATAAACATGCTTTGCCATAGAGAAACACACGATAGAGTTGGATTATAAACATGCTTTGCCACAAGAACAGACAAAAACGTGGGGTAAGTCCAGCTATATGAAGTTATTATTTTGCTGTCACTTCGTCTGTTTTATAACCCAGAAGGATGTACTTGGTATCAAATGATCGCTCTGAGTCTCCTCTTTCATCTGACATGCGTGGCATATCTATCCGATCACGGGTCCGCGAGTAATTCAAACAAGAGTAATGGGTGTGCAGCGTTGGTTTGTGTACATAACGTTATTATTTTGCAGTCACTTTGTCTGTTTTTATAAGCCAGAAGGATCGATAAACATGGTACCAATGGATAGAGACTTATTGCTAAGCACACTACCAGAAAGAGCAGACGACAAAATACAATTTCAATGTCGGAATGTTAGGAAGACATGTGGCTTGTAGAAAATGGGTTCGTAACTTACATTGCTAAATGTAGGGAAATTCTGCAGATGAATCCAAGCTAATGTTTTTTCTATGCATGCAGACGGCAAAGACTGAGCTGTATTTCGCATATGTACCTTGCTGGCCACCATTATTTTAAAATGGTGCACGTACATGGACCGTGGAGTCGTCCCCACACTATGTAGATGTAAATGAAGATTCAGATCAGATTCCAAAAATAATTCCGTGGAAATGCATGGATTCCAGTTGCTGCTACTGGAAGCAACTGGAGTCCATGCATTTCCACTGAATTATTTTTGGAATCTGATCCCTTATCATACTTGTTCGTTCGTACTCGTCGCTCGACTTATCGTGACTAAATTCAAGATGGCGTCGAACGGTAAAATTCCTCAAGGTACTTCTGTATAAATCGTCTTGTAAATAAACTACCAGTGCTTTTTCTCATTTTAAATGTCAAGGCCCTCGGAAGTCTACCAATGAAGTATGGAGCTACTTTGAGCCTCGTAAATGGTGTAAAACAGTGATTTATTTGCATGGCTAGGCCGATGCCCGAGGCACACCCATTGAAAAACTGTTGAAAAACTAGCGCCAGATTTCTGAGTGCAGGGGACAAGCCGAGATGAGCTATGAGACATACGTTCACACTCGGTATCATGTTTCAAAACACTTTAGGTCAAAATCACACCGGAATTCTCCTTTAACAAACAACTGAAAACGGTACACAGGGAACCTTTAACAGCAAACAGCGCAACTTCAAACAGCACATTGGTATTTTGATAGTGGCGCATTTGAAGGAATCTGCTTGCACGTGAGTCCGTATGGAACAGGTATTCCACTAAACCATGCTTTACTAAAACCTAGCAGAATAGCCTACATGCATCTGCACTCGTCTATTATTTAAACTCATTGGCAAAGTGAAACTAACTTCACCGTGGTGTCATAGTCAACGACAAAACAGTTATACACAGTTAATTGCTTTCACTATTGACTGACAATGGGTTACCATCGAAAACAAACATAGCCTGAAAAAAGCAACACTTACCCCAATAATGTTCGAATGACTGAATAAAAATCCTAAGGACATTTATTCTGCAGAGGAGTTGCTGCTTACATCTTGTGACAGTATGTCTTTAGCTGTGCTTCAAATGCGCCTTTCGCTGTAGACCAGGTTTCTTGGTCAGTGGCGTAATGCTTTTTAGATAGTGTAAGATAGCTATTTTTAGATAATGCGCCAGGCCACACCTTAGGTTGTTAATTGCAACACCCCTGAGTTCATTGTTCAATAAAAGAGACGCGCATGGCGAAAAATTTGAGTGTAAGATAGGAATGCGCTTTGCGTCGTGATAACAATGCGCTTTGCACTGAGTTTTAGATCGCCAAGATTGGGCCCATAGCCTTAACTCAAAGTTTTAGGCTAATGTCATTTTGATCAACTATAGACAATGAGTGGCAGATAGAGCGTGATGTAGGCTACAAGAGATTGTTTTTAAGTTCTATCATTGTCCATTTCAGATGATTTATCATTCCACAAAAGGATTTGTCTATCATCAAGTTATTCAGAAGGCTAAACATGTAGACTTGACTCACAACAGCCGTTAGGCTTCCTACATGCAGGCATGTAAATGGGCTTCATGTTTTATGCAGGAATAGCATATTTGAACAGACACTGCAGTAGTGTGATATAACTTAACCACACAACTTGCTCACCTTGAGGGCACACATAGGCTATATGCTCCAGCTCCGTAAGCAAAGCTGCAAATTCATTTCTCATTACAGCCTGTCTCTGCATGGATCTCCTCATCACTCTCATTCTACACTACGCGCTCATGGCATAGTGAAAGTGCCTAACTGACACTGATGCCAGGTTGACATAAATATTAACAAAACAGCACATAAACTAACTATACATTTCTATGATGAAAAAAATTTAATGTGAAGGGAGACCAGCTGGGGCAGGGCAGGGTTGGGGGAGTAATCTCACTCGGGTTCGGTCCAGTTAAATGGACCAAGTGTGGAGGCAACCTTAAATAAATCATGCCTATTTCATAAGGCCACCTCAATTTTGAAGTTATATGCTATGAGCTTGAACAGAATGCTCAAGGAAAAATGTGTCAAATGTGTCAATGTGTTTTAAAAATCAAAAGTGCGTAACTGGAAATGCTGAAAAAGAATTTATGCCAGATGGGAGAATATGGCCCTTAGTATTTTTATTTTTATAGACAAACCTTCATACTTTAATGTATGATATGTTATTGCACATTGCCTGTCATAAAAACACTACAGAAACGACAACATTCTTCCAACAGCAAAAGAAGATTTTCCAAATTCCATGGATGCATGCTGCACGCCACGGATGGGATCTTGATAAAGATGCACCCTTGTTTATGAACTGGGCAATCCACACAGGTATTGGTTTGATTAACATTTCTAAGCTTAGCAATTATTTCACCCCATTTTTACTAGGACCAAGTGGTGTCGGCTGTGGCCTGCCCCGAAGGTGTAAAGCTGCATCGTTTGTGTTTCGTACATCGTAAGGTTTCTTCTTATTGTGATTTGTTTCATTCTATCAGACTTCCCATTGGTGAAGACTGATAAAATTTTGCACAAAAAATCAGTTATCTAAGTGAATACTCAGGGACAAAGGCTTGGTCCTGGGTGTTATCTGGGGATTCTATGGCATTCCCTTATGTTTGGAATGCTAGCTGACATAAGCTAATAGGCTATCTGACTGACAGACAACTCACACATCACATTAGACATTATTGTTTGTTACAACAACTGTATTATTCCATAGTATATTGTCTAAAGTTTAACAGATTCTATTTACACACCCACTCTTGGAGCCAGCCCCAATGAATGTTCAACACACTGTAGGTTTTGGAACTTATTTTGATGTACTTCTCCACAAATTCATCCGATTCCTGTAAAAATTGGTATACATGATGTAAAGATGCTGGCTTTAAAATTGTGAAGTGATTTTTGATGTTATAATTTGCTCAAATGGCTATGCCATGCTTTGCTTGACATGATTCAAACATCACAGGTTATTGGATATACACGTGCAAAATGGCAATCTGGCATAGCTCCACCATCTGGTATCAGAAAGAGTGGCTCTTTCACTGGTCTTTGCTATACCATTTCTTGACGTTTCATCAGATTGTTTCAGGTTAAGTGTGCATGTACTCTATATGCAGGAAATACCTTGTCCCATAAAGTTCCTTAAGTTTCATTTTCTCACTCAATAAAATGGTCGCCAATGACCAATTAAAATTCAGCCAAAAGCCAACATGCTCTTGTGATGTGAAATTCTGTCTAGAGGAGGTGCTCCAACTAATATCTCAAGACATGCCATTATCATGCCATTACTCATGTAGCCTAAGCCTAGTCACATATTGCTATATTCATTGTTACTAGTGCAGAGCGAGAGTCTGCTTCTTAGAGAAAACAAGCCAGTCTCTCTCTGTTGCCTGTCAGCAATAATTTGTGATAAAAATAAACCAAAGCAGCGTTGTTCGCTACTAAGGCCCACATCGCTCAAATTTAGTGAAAGTGAAATGACACGTCGGATCTGCTTTTAAGTTTAAGTGGCCCAAAAACCGTGATGCATACCGGACCATGGGCACACTGTACCGTTGCAACCCTAGTACATAGTGGACACAGCATGGTAGTGTCAAAGATTTGTGGTGTTACATGTTTGATTGGGTGTAGACCTCTGGAGTTCGCCTACAAAAAGGACCCAATGCTGCCATCTTTGCCCATATAAAGAGATCTGTATCTCCTTATATGGACAAAGAGGGTACCCTGATCTCCTTATATGGCCAAAGATGGCAGCTTTTGGGTCCTTTTTGTAGGTGATCTTCAGAGTTTTATTGTTGTATTACAAACTGTCATGGGTTGTGGAACTGTAGGTGCTTCAGTACATCACCGCTTGACGCTATATTTTGAAAGTGTCATTTATTTGTACACATCCTTAATGATTAAATCCATCAATCTATAAGGTAGTATTAGTACATCACACCACATCCTACTCTTGAAATCCATGCTCTTTGTGTCCTGATATTGATGCTAAGCATTCTTCCTTAGATACTTGAATAACTTTTTTGTCCACACTCCCATAATGTCTAATGTCATTCTTCCAAACAATTTTCCTGTTCGTTTTAGGGAAATACCATCCAGGAGTTGACCAGCCTGATCCAAAGACATGGAAGGCTAACTTCCGTTGTGCAATGAATTCTCTTCCTGACATTGAAGAAGTGAAGGACAAGAGTATTAAGAAAGGCAACAATGCATTCAAAGTTTACAGGATGTTATCGGCTGCTGAGCGGGCTGTGATTAAAGGTTTGACCTTTTTTACTTCACAAAGGCTGGTTTGTGGAAATCTTCCAGGTCACAAAGAAGTAGTTCTTTCAAAAGATTCCAAGGTTTAATTCACAGAGAATTTTACAATTTAAATTCTGTAGATTTACTGGTACTTAAAGAACGAAAGGTCTTTGGTGGTGGAGAAGAATGAGGGGACATCATTAGGCAGCAGAGCAGGTTTTATCCAAAGCAACTTACAAAAAAAGGAATGTTTCACAGTTGTTATAAGACAGGTGAATGCAGGTGATTGGTCGAGAGTAATGGATGAATGAGTGACATTGCATTAGAGTGGTTTCAATAGTGTAATAGTTGGTTTGACCTATTTGACTCTCTTTGGTCAAATAGGTCAAATTGGTTTAAAACTAAGGCCACCTTATTTACCTGTCCTGCATTGCCAGTTTATTCCTTCCCTCAATTTCACAATGTTTTTCCTCTTTTTTCAGAAAAAAAGAAGTTGGAGAAGAGACAAAATAAAGCAAAAGTTAGTTTCTTTCTTCACTTTTAATTGCTAAATCTATTCTTCCCAAAGAAGTACACTCTGTATTATAGCTGGTAAACTCAACTCCTTTTACAGACTCATGATATCCTGGATCACTCATTAAACAGATCCGGACCCCTTAAGTCCTTTGAGTCACTTGAGTCAGTATCACCCAGAGCGTAGAAATTCTAATGGTGAAGTAGCCCTCCCTACTACAAGTAGCCTAAATAAATTCAAAGTTGAGCGCTATAGCTTACAGTCAACCATTTGAGTAACTATTTGTAATTTTGTGGAATATTAAACGCTGGAATTTATCTTTAAACATAGTAGTGTTAATTTTGTCACCTATTTTTAATTTAGTCTTAGTCTTAGTCTTGTGACGAAATGTCCTTTTTAGTCTTTGTCATATTTAGTCATTCAAATATCATTTTTGTTAGTCAAGTTTTAGTCGACTAAAACTCTCGTCATTTTAGTCTAGTTTTAGTCAAAAGAAAACTAAAGGTATCTTAGTCTTAGTCAGTTTTAGTCAACACATTTTAGTCTTTTTTTTATAACAAATTATTTCTGATTACCATTTGAGTCAAATAGTGTTTCACACATCTCAATTTTCCAACAATATTGTGTGTCCACAGGGCTACTCGTCTGTTATAATTACTCATTCTGATTTTTTGTCAGTCAGTATGTTTACATGCACAGGTAAGTCGAGCTACAGTAGCTCGGCTGGGATTTGACCATAGACAGTAAAAGATTTGACTGGACCACTGTCATATTCGTAGACCAGTGTTTCTCAAAGTGTGGTCCGGGAATCACTGGTGGTCCGCAAGCTATCCCAAGTGGTCCGCGAGCAGACGTGGTAAAATATAATATATATGAGTTGTTTGCAATATTGAACCAACTTGTATGTAAAAACAGTTCTGCAACACTGTCTATGTAAGATATGCCAGTTTAAATCATACAGTATGAATCCACACAATAAGCAAAGTGCAAAGACAATAAGCAAGGTGGTTCAGTGAGTAGGCCTATAGTTTAGACTAATTATAGGCTACTGTTGAAGTAGGTCTAATCTTTTTTTTTTGTTGCTAGGGTTAGTTAAGTGGTCCTGAAACTGAAAAAGTTTGAGAAACACTGTCGTAGACCAAAGTATTAATGTTTTACTCCGCCTCGCTAGATGGCGATATGCGCCCAAACACAACACATTCCCCAAACAGACTCTCCATCTTAGCCATAGCTAACTTGCTAGCGAACTTTCCATATTAGCTTACTTGCTAGCAAACTTTGCATCATCAGTCTAACTAGTTAAATAGTTGACATTACATGATGAACATTTTCGTATGGACATTCTGGGGGATGTTAATTTGTATGAGAGAAGCTTCAACTTCTGGGTATGTAGCATTGTGGCATAAAGCGTAGGTAGTTATCTTGCTAACTCTGGCAGAAATCTCCAGTGTTCTTGTTCCATGTAGTTTCGTGTTGCAGCCACAGGGTTGCAGCAACAGCACGTAGACTAGCCTACAGGAAAGCTGTTGCATATGAACTCATTCGGAATATTTTGAAAACATAACAGCTAGATATTATGTCTTCTCATTTTGTAGATGCAAATGAAGAGAGATTTTATCTTAGTTTTTATTTCATGCAAAACATTTTAGTCTCGTCTTTTTTCGTCAACAATAATGCATCTTAACATAGTCTTAGTCAGTGTTTCAGGACATTACTGCCGTCTCGTCATTGTCTCGTCTTAGTCATGAAAAAAAAGGTTGTTGACGAACATATTTCCTCTCGTCTCGTCTGACGAAATTAACACTAAAACATAGTCATAACCTGTTCATAATAATAGGATATACTGCTGCTTCTGCAGGTACCTCACTAGGTTCCTTTAATGTACACTGTCTCAAAACTTATGCAGTCACAGTCAGCATCATGACACTTAATAATAAGTAATAAATAATAAATCAAGGTGAATACAAGCCATTAGCCTATGTCTGTGCCTGCTGCAGATGCCTCTCACATTGTTTAGCCTATTGCATAAGCTGCCAAAGCCAAAACAGTGCCTGGGACTCATTCTTAAAATCCTCTAGTCTGACCCACAAGTCGGCTGTTTTGCGCTGTGGAGGAAAAAGAATCCTGTCTTTCAGAACCTAAAAGTTCCACTGATTTCTTGTGCCATCTCACAGAAGCATAACTCTGGTGACGATGGCAGCTCTAAGGGATCTGACGAACCAGTTGCTGAGGAGGAAGACCAGGTGGAGCATGAGGCTGATAGCACAGTTACCATAGGTAAGCAGTAATGTGTAGTTATGACTTTTAAGCTTTTAGTTTTGCTTTTGTCCATGGATGTCTAAGTAATATTTTTGTTGCCATCACTGGTCTTGTTTTTTTTCCAGATTAATTTTCAGTCTCTGATCACTTTATATAACTGTTGAAAACGTTGTAGTTAGGGCTGCAAACTGATGATTATTTTTATAATTGATAAATCTTTCGATTATTTTCTTGATTAATTCATTCGTTGTCTGATCGATGACATTAAATAAGAATGGCGGAAAACTGTTGAATCAGTAGTCTCGTTTATATGGACGTTATTTTATTTTTTTCAGTCAGATTGAAATTAATCTGATTCATGATTTCAACCTAACTGTTTACATGAACGTTAAATAAACTGATTGGCATTTTATCTGCGTTGGAACAAGCATTTAATCATAGAAGCTCGTAGTTGTATTGCCGCCATGGAAACTCATTTGTTTACGTCACTGCATTATTACCACATAGGGAGCACCTGCACAGAAAGAAGAAATGTACTCCAACAATCAGAGGACCCGTTTACATGGGTGGATTTTTCAATCAATCGGATTATCAGATAGAATACATCACCTTTCTCAATCCGATTGAAAATTTAGTCGGATTGGGCTGATTCCCATCGTTTGAGGTGTCATGATTAGGGTTGCAAAGGGGCGGTAAATTTCCGGAAACTTACCATGGGAAGTTAAGCTGGGGAATTTTGAAAATATTCCAAATTGGAAACTTTCATGGAATTAAAGGAAATTATGGGAATTTACGGGAATTAACTGGGAATTTTGGGTAATTCATACAAACTGTTTCATATACAAACATTAACATTTTGTTTCGTAATAAGCAATATGATTTGTATGTTCGTATTTTCGCTTAGCTTAGCATACAAAGCTAGCTAGCATGCTAGCGGGAATCCCATTTTCTGCCTATGGTTTACTAGCGTGCTAAACTAGCAACACTGAACTGCCCAAGATACACCACACCACACCACACCACACCACACCACTCAACAACAAAATCCGATTGGTTGGAACATTTTTTCCCCATGCATATGAACGCACCATAGGTTTCCTTTATGTCTAGCAGCCTATGGCGATTGCTGTGTGCATGTGATTGACATATGTGCAGGGTAGAAATTTGACTGAAATTGCATTAAATCAGGTTGTTTTAACTAATATTAAACTGCAAGATGGGGTTTTGTCCATTACATTTAAGTTCCCTGTTATAGACTAACTTGCCATATTAAAAATTCCCAGTTTATTCCCATTAATTCCTGTTTATTCCTGTTAATTCCCGTTAATTCCCATGGAAAGTTTCCAACTGAAAATCCCTGGAATTTTGCAACCCTAGTCATGATAGTCTAAAGCGCGGCGCAAAGCGTATAATCATCACGACGCAAAGCGTATTCCTATCGTACACTCAAGTTTTTCGCCATGCCCATCTCTTTTATTGAGCAATGCGCCAAGGGGTGTGGCAATTAATGACCTAAGGAGGGGTCTAGTGCAGGGGTTCTCAAAGTTTTGATTGGTGAGGGCCAATTCAGGAACCCAACATTAACTGAGGGCCGCCAAAGGGGCGGGGGGAGAAAAAGAAAAAAAAAACTGGGAGAAAAAATCCCATTTGTAATCATTTTAATGAGCAGGTTGCATCTCTACAGTTTATATTTACTGCATTAAACACATTTTAATTCATAACTGAGGCTAAACTTGGCCAAACTTGTGAAAATCTTAAGAAAAATTGCAATGCACACACAATCCCTGGGGTTCTCTACCCTCAACAGACAAATTTGGGATAATCAGTTGTCTTTCAAATTCCCTCTGCACGCAATAGGACAGCTCTATGAGTCCCATGCGTTTCCCACCAGCGGAGCTAGTTGGCTAGTTCAAACTTTTGCCAACTTAGTAAAAGCTTAACTCGTGTCACACTGTTGCCAACAGCAACATCCATCTTATTTGTTTTCAAGTGGCAGGGAATTCAAGCCAAACCGTTGCAACTCTGCCATCCATCATTATGTTAAGCCTGCCTAATGACTCTACACGATTTGATTGGCCTGATAGAAGTTTAATTTTTCGAGCGCACAAGCCAACGGAGAGTTGCTAGACTAGCCCTCCGCTAGGGTGCGTCTAGATTTCTAGGCTATAGAGTTGCGGGACTTATATATAATAATAAGATTAAACTAAATAATGTGCTTTACCCGCAATCCCGCGCTGAAATTTAAGCCCCGTAAACCTTGGCGAACATGCAGGAATTTGGTGACTGTGTTTTTATGTTTCCTGCTATTCTCGGGATCTACTGGGAAAGTCCCAAAGATCTACAGGTTGACCGTGATCAATGAGTTGGCGACCCCTGCCCTATATGTTCATGATCCATATGGCCTGAATTTGTAAAATCTGAGGGAGCAGCTACAAGATGTGATGCTGCTTTGTAAATGTAATAAGATATTTTCCATGCCATGGTTGTGTATGATGGTTTTGCTACATATAGGTTGCTCATTTTGTCACACCTGTAAATGTTAAAATGCAGTTAGTTGTTTGTTAATTAAAAAAAACAGTATTGGGGATTTGTGCTTTATTATCTTCAGGGTCATGTCATCCTTTAAATACTTAACCTGCATTTAAAAGATTTATTTTTTCACCAGAATGCTGTCTGTTTTGTGATTGCTCAGTCAAAAATGAAACATACATGACATGGTACAGACGGAAAAGAACATTTTAATATAGTGAGTAATTTCCTGTTTTCCCCACCTTACAGACAATGTGGATTCTGCTGAGGACCAGTTGGTGATAAGTGAAATGTCTGATGTGTGTGCTGTGGTGGAGGTGACCACTGAGCATGAGGGAGTTTTGGACAGCCAGGTGTCTACTGAGAGAGAGGTGCCACCAGTCACCTCAAGCTCTGTTTACCCTCGTTTGCAAGTCTCTCCAATTTCATCTTGTGGAGGTAGGTTGGGTTGCGGGTGGCCTAGTAATCAGGAATGTTTAAGAAAAGGAGTTTACTTACTACGGGGCCCTATTTTAGTGATCTGAAACACACTGCCTGAAACGGATGGATTTTTAACAGTCAGCCATCTGAAGGAATCTGTTTGCACGCCAGACAGTGTATGCAACACCAGGATTACACCAAACCTTGCTTTACAAAAACGTGTGTGTTTCTAGCAAAGTATAGCCTACATGCATCTGCACTCACCTATGATTTGAACTCATCCAAACGGAAACTTCACCGTGGTCTCATAGGCAACGACAAAACAGTTTTACACTTAGTTATTTACAAAAACATAGCCTGAAAAAAGCTAAACTTACCCCAGTAATGTTCGAATGACTGAATAAAAATCCAAAGGATATTCATCCTGTGGATGAGTCATTACCTGGGACTAAGGGCTGCCTTCATTTCCTGTCAGTGTGCCTCCAAAATAGCTGTGCTTGTATGCCCTTTTTCGCTTTAGACCAGATTTTTCTTGGTCAGTGGTGTGTTTTTAGTTGGTTTAAGATGACGATTTTTGGAGCACTTAATATGATTTTTTTTTGCAGGGTTTAAAATTGTCACTCGCCAAATGCAAGTAAAAATCTGCACTGGCAAGTAAAATAAATAAGGTCATTCACCTCTAGCAGGTTGCTGACATACGTTTACTTCACTGAACTTTTAGCACCGCAAAAGAGAGTTTACGGACTTTGTCTACATTACATAATTTGGTAGACTATGTTTTGCAATTCTTTAAATGACAATGTCTACCATCGCTATATCTTCAGGCAAAACTTGATGTTGCACACATTTTGTTTTTCTGCTGTGAAAAACAGCTGCGATAGATTAGTCGGAGCAAACGAGCATGTTAGTTAACGGTGTCAGATCAGATTAATGCAATGCCATTTCGTGATTGCATTTATTCTGGGGAGCTCAACGTTGTTTGATTTGTAATGTCACGTATTTTAGGGGAATCGTTACTGTGTCGTTAAGCAAGGTTTTGAACATGGTGTTATTTGAATGTTCTGACTAGCAGGTGTTTTATAGGAGGATGAAGTAAGGAGAAACGTGGGGCTAAACTGTCTTAATTGATTTACAGTGTGTGCAATTACGTCTGATATTTTGGAGAATTCTTTATGTTTCTCCCGTTAGTTACACACATGCTTCGGATATTATGATTTGTATTATGTGACAGTCAGCAGGCATGTCACAGGGTGTGGATGACGAAACTACTGCACTAAATCAGAAACGAGGGACTAACTTAAAGTAGCCTATGCATCTCAAAACTAACTCGGTACAAAAAGATCTAGGACAGGGCAGCAACATGGATTTAGGTTAGGTCTACATCTTTTTTTGATAATGACAGTTTTGTGGCCGATTTAAAAAAAAAAAAAAAAAAAATATATATATATATTTTCTCTGACAATGTTTTTCTTTTTACCCGCCATTGGCAGACAAGCCAAAAAGTTAATTTTATACTCTGTCTTTTTGTGTTAAACCTTGCAGAGAGTGATGCTGAAAGTGAATACAGCGATGAAGATTCCAAGGAGGTTGGTTATAGTGTGCTTACAAACCACATGAAGTGCATAGTCTTGCAGACACCAAAGGAATCCAATTAATTTGCTTTAAAATAGCCAGTTTTGATATGAGTGTTATATGTAGGGAAGATATTATTTTGGAACTATTTTTTAATTTTCAACTGGGATCCTAAAAAGTAATATCAAACATGGTTTCATGAAAAAAGCATTTACAGAATTTCTTTTATTTTTATCTTAAAGGAATGGGACATGCGGTGCCTCTCAGAAGCCCAGATGACCTGCTCTGTACTGAAATTCCCGTCCTGTAAACCCCCCAGCAAGTCTACCTTTTTCAACTCAGAGAAAATCAACTTTAAGGTGACCAGTTGCCAGGAGGAGTCCCCCATGATTGCCTACAACGTTCGTCCCTGGTGGAAACCTCACCTTACAACTAGGCCTATGCCCACTAGAGTGTACCCTGGCCCAAGAGCCAACCCTCGATATAGCTCCCATATGCGTCCCCAGACCAGTCCTTTTCAGCGTCCTGAAAACATTCCAAATGCGACTTCTGAAATTGATCTCCCTCTGCGTTCCCACAGAAGTACCCTGCTGCCTACCCAAACCAGTATCAATATTTGTGCCCAAACTATTTCTCACATGTTTTCTCAGAGGAGTCCACATGTGCCTGTCCAAACCAGTCCACGCTTGCGGCCACAAACTAGTTCCCCTGTGTGCCCTCAAACACATCCCTCTGTGGCAATTCAAACCAGTCCCCAAATCCCCTCACCAGTCGTTCCCCAAGCTGGTCTTCATATGCTTTACCCAAGCAGCCCTCACATAGTCCTACAGAGTGGCTCTCATTTGCTCCCTGAAACAAGTCGCCAACGGCCTTTTCATAGCAGTCTTCTCGTCTCTCCCGATGTTCGTCCCAGTGTCCATCCGCAGACCAGTTCCCAAATTTACCCCCATAGTAGTCCTCCCCGTCTTGATCTCCAAAAAAGCTCCTACAGGCGTCTCCAGATCAGGCCTGATGTCAGTCCCCACACAAGTCCCGATGTCATGCCCCATAGCAGCACCCATACTGGTGTCCAAATCCCCATTATTAAAAAGTCACAGACCTTTCCCTTCACTCCTGCGTCTACGAGACAATCCTCTCTACCTGAAAGGACCTGTAGCACTGATGGCCGTGCAAGCGTAATTGTCAATACTGTCGTGCAATCGCAACTATGACGCCTCAGTAAAGACCATCTTATTATGACCTGACGCAGATGCTTTGCTGCTACGGAAAATCAGTGTGACCATAGCTACCTTGGACATCGCCTCCTGTCTTCATGAACAAAGAGCACCAAAGACTTCACAGCAATATTGGTCTTGTTTGGAGAATGCCTTGATGACTACTTTTTTCTAAGACAAAAAGTGTATTTTATTTTTATATAGAGAATAGGGTATCAATGAGTTTTTTTTTTTTTTCTTTCAAATCGGTTTACATGCACACTAATTTAGAACACTAATTTAGTAACATTGATGATGTCACACGAGGATACTATCTGAGCTGTGTTTATTTATTTCACTGTTTGAGTTCATATTTTCAATATTTGGGTGTAATGGGTCTTTGCGCCACCAGAGGGCATCCAAAGTCTATCATCTCTGCATAATGTTCAACCAATGGGGGTGTCCAATGTGATCTCTTTTTTTTTTTTTTTTGAAGAGGGAGGGTAGTAAGAGTTGTTTTCTGTATATGACGGAAGGGTCGAAAAGTAAGACATTGTGCTAGACTACTGCGACCTGGTAAGAAGTCAAGATTCATACTTTTTAATTCAGTAGCGAGTTGATCTCTTTGTCATAAAATCTTATTCTGTGCAGACAAAGGCTAGAATGTTTAGAACTGAAGGAATTAAACAGCTGACCGCATGCTATGTTGCCTTGCTTTACATCTGTTGATTTGACTTCTGTTATCTTCACATGGTTATTGTTAAATCACATTCACAGATGATATTTGCAGTCAGGCATATTAACTGAGGAATCTCATTGGGTTTAAGAATGTAAAAAAACTTCAGTGCAGTACTTTTGAAAGTGAAGTATGTATATATGCTCCTGTATGAACGTGTGTGTGTGTGTGTGTGTGTATGTAATGAACTTAATGAATGTAATGCCATTGCTGGTAAAACAGGGAGGTTTAACAACAAATAAAACTGGGCTATTTTTTAAGACGAATGAGAAATGTGTGTGAATGTTCTCATTTGTGGTAAGGAAAGTTAACCATGGCATGTTTGATACTTAAGTTAGACAAACATTTAGAAAAGACATAATATCAATACAAAGAAACTTATTTATTAAATGAAAATATCCCAGACAGATAACATTATTGCAGCATTTCATCATTAGGGCTGCTTAACACTGTTTTTAGGCCTTTGTATGGGGATATCTGATATGACTACTTAACTCTCCACCACAATTTAGAGTTTATTGTTCAGCCTAAGGTGAAAGTTACTGCTGGCTTAGTTCAATTTTTTTTTTTTTAACTGAAAACTTAAGTCTGTCGTGTATCACTAGCCCAGGGCTAAAAAGTGTAGACTCATTCAGTGTAGATAATAATACCAATTTATAATAATTATATATATATATAATAATATTTCATGAGAAAATGCTATTGAATCAGCTCTTCTGACAAACTAGTCACATGGCGAGTCTGAAAACTCGCCTGTGGTATTTCCTGTAAGCAGTTGGAGGAAGGAAGAGGTGATGGTAACTGAAGATATGCCAGCATATGCCAGATGATTTCTTGGGAAGAGTGGACATAAGCTAACGACTCTGTCTTTAAATGGTCCTTCAGCTCTATTGGTAAATTGTTCAAAAAATCTGTTGATTGACTAAACTTAATCTCTTTTTTGCACTGTTCTAAATCTAAATGAGGTACTATTTGAACATTTTTGGGGGGTTCTAAAGTGTTGATAAACGAACAAAGAAATGTGAATTGATGCATCAATATTAAGTTTGTCGTTTTAGTTTATGAAGCATTTTGTGTCTGGGTCTATTTACATTTCTCTTTGTTTTTCACTGTTTGTCCTTTTCCCACAATCTCGTATGCAGGGTTACAATGGCAGGGTGGGAAATGTGGTATACCTCACTTGTGCTCTTTGCTACTGTTACTCATAAAGTAAGTCTCCCTTTTCACTTTCATGTTTCTATTTTGTATGCTTGAACATTGTATCCAGTATACATTTGTGTCAATATTACATGCTGGGTGCATCACTCTCATTTCATACATTCTGTTATATATGTGAAATGAAGGAGTGTCAAGCAGCTGGAATAGCTTCATTGATCAGACCTTGTTTGGTGTCCATCATAGGTATCTTCAAATTCATTCGAGATGGATTTGGCACCAAATGCAGTAGACGATGCCTACTCTGCATGCCGAGAGCAGATGCTGCAAAAAATTTTGGCCAAAGACGGAGGAATTCTTCAGACAGAGCTCGACAACAGCAGTGAATTTAAGTCAGCGTGGGACGGTTCCAAGGGCTGCGTTAAGTTGATCTCTGGAGGTCAACATGAGCATACTCGGGCATTGCAAAGTTTTAGTAATTCTCGGAAATTGTTTAAAAAAGTCAATGGAGCTGTTAAGACCAACGGTGGAAATGTCGACGACTACACCAACAAGTTCCAGTTTAAGTCCCTACATTTCCTGATGATGGACGCCATGCGCCTTCTAAAAAATGGGACAAATTGTAGAACTGTGTATTCCAGCACTTTTGATGACATCAATGCAGTAAAAGGAGCTGAGGTGCGTTTTGGGGCATTCGTATCAGCAAATGCTGACCGAAGCTTTACAGAGGAGGGCTGTACTGATGGTGGAACCCTGTTTAACATCACCACATGTTCTTTGATCAATTTGGAAAACCGTGTCTGTGCTTTAGACGAAGTATCAATGTTAATATCCCCAGTGGAGCTGTTTAAAGTGGTGGATGTGAAGAGTAAAACAGACTGCAATAGGGAGATTGTGTTGACCTCCTTAGGATTCAAGAGTGATCACGATTGTTACCTATTCCCCAGGTAAGTCAAAACAGGAAATGTTTGTGGCAACGGTGACTGCTGCCCTATCCAAAACCGAAATTATTTTTTATCTTTTATTTATGTAATCTTTGATGTGGGAGAGGAGCTTCATGTTCATTGTTCTGGCATTGTACAATATGCTATCTTAAAGCATTTGAAGTACACCATTATCTCAATTATGATCATTTGAGAGCAGCCAATCACTGCAATGCTATTGAATTTGTGTGTGGTTATACCAGGCTACACTTTTACATCAGTATAAGACAAAGACTATTTTTGTTAATCATCATGTTTGGTCCTGCCAGATGCGTAATGTGTCTATGAGTGCACTTTGTCTTAGGATGTTTATATAAACGTGCATCACAATCTCTCCCCCCCAGGGTTGCTACTCCAACAGCTCACACTACTTCGGCTACAACGGACTCTTCTGATATTGGATCCTCCACCCAGTGGATGAGCTCTCGTGGAGTTGTTCTCCTGACAACACTTCTTAGCATGTGCTCAATTTTTCTTGCACTGTGATTTACTCCCTAAACACACACACACACACACACACACAGCACAGTGGGCCATGTGCAAGAATATTAATAGCATTACAAGAACAGAACATTAAGAACATTATAGCAGTGAACTAGATTGCAATAGAGTATAAATTCCATACCATTTTCATGTCACTCTGCCTTAATTTACTTTTAATGTCGTGAGCTAATATGAACAAATAAAAAGGCTATAAAGGAATGTATGACTAAATTGAAGCCGTTCATGTACATTGGGTTTCTTAAACCTTTCGATGATGCTGTCCTTTGTATGGTGTATTCCACTGTTCTACATTAAAATAAAGCATATTTTGCTAAATAAGTGCTAATCTGTTGCTAAGTGTTGTGGGTTGCTTGACACTCTGGCCCTAGCATTTCCTTAATGCATGGTAGCTTTATTATATCTTTAATTGTTTGATAATGATTTCATTACACAAGGGTTTATCTGAAGTGTGGAAGGCCACACATATTAAAATTCACAGACAGCATTTATTTAATCAGTTGTCTGCGTAGGTAGACTGATGTATCCAGATATCTGGTGTAAAAATGCACCCACAGAATGCATGCAGTTATTGCAGCATTCTTTGAACTGAGGTAGCACATATCTAGATATCTTTGAAGTGAATTCACTGAAACATGGTTCCTTCACTGATGTCTGCCTATCCTGGAGCATCTCATAAGATTGGACCGACATGGCCATGGCAGATGCTTAATTTATGTTGTGTGTTGTATCGATCTGAACTTTAATTTTGTGTGTGGGTGGGGTTTGGTGATCCTTGTCCAGGCAAGTTTGTCACAATTCTACTTGATTGAGATAATAAGTAGCATTTTTATAGTCATTGTCTGATTTATGAAGGTCCACATATTTTCTAGGCTGGGCGAACCCAGAAGAACCTGTTAGGTTCGCACAGACTACACTTTTGCCTTATTTGAAATTTTGAATGTAAATATATCTTGTCTCTCCCATGTTAAAGGTCTAGGGGCGTTTGGCCTACATGTTATTTAATATGTATACCTTAGTGAAACAGAAATTCATTGATTTAAATATTTTGCTTATAAGATTTTCAACAATGACAATAATTGTGGCGTATTTGCTATATGAGATATGGGATGTTTTTCCCCCTTCAAAATGAATTAGGAGTTTTCAGACATTTTCAGTGTGATATAATAATAAGCTAATTCACCCTTTTCACTCATCTTTACCATTTTGTGGTAAGCATTATTGTATAAGTATAAGTATAGTAATTTGTTTTGCAGTTTTAAAGCACTGCAAACAGTTAAGACTACTGTATACTGTTGTACGCCTTATTAAGCAATCATAAGAAAGATAGAAAGAAATCTAGACGCGCCCCTTGCTGCCAGGGCTAGCAACTCTCCGTTGGCTTGTGAGCTCCAGAAATCGAAACTCAATCAGGCCAATGAAATCGTGTATAGAGTCGTTAGGTGGGCTTAACATAATGATTGATGGCAGAGTTGCAACGGTTTGGCTTGAATTCCCTGCTACTTGAAAACAAATAAGATGGATGTTGCTGTTGGCGAACAGTGTGACACGAGTTAAGCTTTTATTAAGTTGGCAAACGTTTGAACTAGCCAACTAGCTCCGCTGGTGGGAAACGCATGGGATCATAGAGCTGCCGCTGTCCTATTGCGTGCAGAGGGAATTTGAAAGACAACTGATTATCCCGCCCCTCGGACTGAGCACTGCGAACGGTGACTGCCCAGACCCTATTTTACTGTGGGTCTGGCTCGTCAGGCTATGTAAGACTTGCTGTTTACAAGGGATTGCAGAAGTAGGGGATGGAGAGGAGTTGGAAATTCTGCTTTATTTTCTCTGACAACACCTATGTGATCGCCATATTCCTGCTGTGCAGTAGCTTACCTCTAGTTTAGACAATGCACCTCCGTCATAAGAGTTCCCTGAACAAGATATCTTTGCGTGCTTCAAGATACACTTAGAATCCTACTGTCCACCTGCTTGAATAGTTGTATTGCCAGGGGGGGGCACAGAACCAACAAAGGCAACTATCTCTTCTCTCCCCTCTCTCCTCTGTCTCCCCTCTTCCGCAGTGGGTTCTGGTTTCTGAATAAGGGCTTCTCTCTTTCTAATCTGCCTCTAGCATTCTCATCACTTTGTAAATCCCTCCACCCCTCCCTGTCCCTCATTCACAATAGCTCTTTTTTATCTGCTGGATCAGAGGGACAAAGTGGACGGCTGGAAATAGGTGCTTCTAAATATTACTGATAGCAACCCTCACTCACACAGGATGTCCTTTCCATATCTTTCTATCTATCCTTTCATTTCTTTTCAGTCAGTTGTATTATTACAGTGCATGAAAATGCACTGTACTGTTCTTCCTAGGCTTCTTCTTATTCTTCTTCTTCTAACGCGTTTAATGCAGCTTCAACCGTTTAACGTAGAAACTTCATTCAAACTATGTTACGTAGGTCTTACTTAGGACATGGGTGCTATGTATTTTTCAGCTTTGTAACTTTTATACTTTTTAAACTATTAATTAAAAACTAGTCAAAATTTCCCCATAGACTTAACATGGGCTGATGACATCACAATAGAGCCGTTAAGCAATTAGAATCCTATGGCAGGTGTTCGGGCCACCTGGACCAACTGCCAGTCTCAGGCTTTAAGCATACAAACTGGCCCTATTAAGACTACACATCCTGTTCAACTGCTTCCTCCGCCAAAAACTGTTTCAAAATAAAAGTCCTCACTATAATATTTTACTGTTAAACAATTCAACCCTTTAAACTACTGAACTTTTTAACTGTTCAGCCATTGTAACTGTTACTTGTCATCAACTATGACTCCTACCCACTGTAGCTAGTTAGCTAAGTTAGCTAAGTAACATGGTTAGCATAGTTACCATGCTAGCATGTTAGCATGCTAGTTAGCATTTTTAGCAAAACTGCTAAAAATGATTAGCTAAGTTAGCTAAGTCACATGGTTAGCATAGTTAGCATGCTAGCATGTTAGCATGCTAGTTAGCATTTTTAGCAAAACTGCTTAAAATGATTAGCTAAGTTAGCTAAGTCACATGGTTAGCATAGTTAGCATGCTAGCATGTTAGCATGCTAGTTAGCATTTTTAGCAAAACTGCTAAAAATGATTAGCTAAGTTAGCTAAGTCACATGGTTAGCATGCTAGCATGTTAGCATGCTAGTTAGCAGTTTTAGCAAAACTACTTAAAATGATTAACTAAGTCAGCTAAGTAACATGGTTAACATAGACTGTGTCTCAAATCGCGTACTTCTGCACTTACAATACCTAATTTGAGTGCATGAGGGTGTTCACACTGAAAATTCCAACGACACGAAGGGCGCTGCAAGTTCCCGGATGGTGCACTCATAACGGTCAAAAAGCTGAGTGTGCAACGCTGGACACTTTTCGCCCTTAACGGACGCCATCTTGGCCAAATAGTGGAAGGGGAGGGAGCGTTTTCAAACTCGTGGTAATCGCGGTTGAGAAAGCTGAAGCAGCAGCAGTGGAAAACAGACTTTACGGAGGTACAAGCAAGTTATAACATAAACGGTTCATGTTTTGACACAGTATGACCATGTCACTGTCGAATTGAGGACGCCAATAAAGTTATATTAAAATGTTTGCGATCGTCATTTCCGTGAAGTGCACGGAGTTAGTGTTTGATATGAGACAATACTATTTTGTTAAAATTTGCGCACTCCGCCAGTAAGCACACAGTGCACATAGTGTACTACACAAAAGTGTACTCACGTAAGTACACCAATTGAGACAGACTCATACTTAGCATTTTAACATTGTTAGCATGCTAGTTAGCATTGGAACTTGGTTAACATTATTATCTTTGTTAACATAGTTAGCATAACTGCTAGCAAACATTAGAGCCATTCCAACTTAGCCATTCCAACTCAGTTATCGTCAACTATCTACCTAAATAATTTAACCATTTAAACTATCCACTTATTTGACTGTTCAGTCATTCCAACTATATTAAACCTCATCTACCTAGCAACCAATATAGTTTGTTTTTACTCTGTATGATATTTTACATCATATTTTTGCATTTTCATGCACTGTATTTCCTTCAGGAAATGCTTTTCTAGTTATGACCGTCGCGCAGCGAAGCGGCGGTCATGGGTTTAGTCAGATTTTTTTTCTTTTCTTTCTTTTTCGCATGTCCAAATTTCCGTCAAGGATTCCCAGGACACTGTAAGACCGGGGTACACGAAAGTTGGTGGGCATGTAACCCCACATGGATAGCATGGAACCTCCTGTTTTCGTTTTGATCTGTAGCCCCCCCCCCGCTGGACTGGACCCCCGAAAGGAGGGTAGGGCAGACAGTTTTCTGTGAATATCTCGAGAACCGTAGGGTTTAGGAGGACCATTTTTTTTGGTATGTTGATCTCAAAGGGCCATGTCAACCCATTCCATAACCACTCATTTCATGTATAGCGCCACCTAGTTAAACACAAAAAAGTAAAAATGAGGTATTGTAATCGCAGGTATCTGTGACCTAACATAGTCAAAACTGCACGAAATTGGAAGTGTAGGATCATTATGACACCCTCTGAATGCACGCCAAGTTTCGTGGAATTCCGTTCATGGGGGGCCACACAATAAATTTATTTATGTTACTATACACCAACTGGCCTGTAGGTGGCCGGAGACAGTTTTCTGTAAATATCTCGAGAACCGTAGGGCCTAGGAGGTCCACCTTTTTTTTGTATGTTGGTCTTAAGGGGGCATGTCAACCTATCCCATTACCACTTATTTCATGTATAGCGCCACCTAGTTAAAAATTAAAAAGCAAAACATTAGGTGTTTTCATCACAATATCTCTGGCTGACATGGTCAAAACTGCACGAAATTGAAAGTGTAGGATCATTATGACCCTCCGAATGCATGGCAAGTTTCGTGGACTTTCGTTCATGGGGGGCCTTACAATAAAATAATGTATGTGTACATTTAGTGACCGTACACCAACAAGGATTCCCGGGACACTGAAAGACTGGGGTACACAAAACTTGGTGGGCATGTAACCCCACATGGATAGCATGGAACCGTCGTTTTTCGTTTTGATCTGTAGCCCCCCCGCTGGACTGGACCCCCCGAAAGGAGGGTAGGGCAGACACAGTTCTCTGTGAATATCTTGAGAACTGTAGGGCCTAGGATGACCATTTTTTTCCGTATGTTTGCCTCCAGGGGTCATGTTAACCCATTTCATGTGCACACATGTGCACAAACAGATACTCACATACATTCACAGTAATTATACGTATGACACATACTCACACAGTAGACATACTGTATGTACGCATGCATGCACAGTCACATACGCAGGCACGCACACAAGCACGCACACACACACACACACACACACACACACACACACCCACACACATAACATAAACATGTACATGCACACATGCACACAATTCAAGAATTTCTCAGAATTATGAACAGGCAAGATGGAGGTGGGCTTGTATAAAATGAATTTTACATGTGAAATCTATGAACTAATCATGTTTTGGTACTTGTTGTCTAGCAGATACCAGTGAGAATTGAGTGTGGATAATGCAATTTAGTGAGACAGTTAGAATCATATAGGCCTTTCAGCGTGATTTATTTTTGTGGAAAAAATGTGCTGGACTGGGCGGCAGTCATATTTTGTACCGCTCTGCGGTACATCTAGTTGTAAATGTGGCGATGGCAAAACGTTTTGTGGTTAAAGTGAATCGTAGACTATATTAATAACCAAAGAAAGTAGCCTAAAGGAGATGATTTGCACCTCCGTTCACCAAAAAGGCCGTGGTTGTGTTTCTACAATATGTTGGCACAAAACGTAATTTCTGTAGAAACCAAGTAGGCTAAACGTTTTCATTGTCATCGTGAACTATGACGATGCCCATGTCCAGTAGGCTATGTTTTTCATTTATTCAAGCAGTGACATTTGGTTTAATGCATGGGGTACCGTGACGTGCGTCAGAAAAAAGATGGGCCTGTCCCTCTCAAAACATGTTAAAATAGTGTGATTAGCAACCACAAAGAAAAAAAATCACCCCCGGACCCCCGTGTTATTATTATTAGGCTATTATGACTGGCCTGCCCCCACTGCTAAAAAAAATCTAGAGGTCACGGTCATCTCATTTAAATGGTGGCATGTCAAATGTAACAAGTAAGTCAGAAGAGCTACATATGCGACTGATTACACATTATTTCACCTGAACAGTGTTTGAATCCTGTTTGTACTCACTGGAAATCTTGGACCTAGCAGTTACTGCGCAAAGCACAGATTCCATTACTGTTAATCCACAACTGGCTAATGATGTTGTTATACATGTACAAAATACAACATTTGAACACCCATATTGCTGCTGTTCATTGTATCTACAGCTGTTAATGTGACTCATATTTCAAGCTGCATTTCTCCGGCCCCTCAGTTGTGATGCTTTTCATGAACTGGCCCCCATTACAAACTAACTGAATAGCCCTGCTGTATGTTGTATCTTTGAAAGTATGAGACCATTCAAATAACGCAATGTTCTGTCCAACACACACATACACATCCTGATCAGTGTTTTCTTAACACTTAGAAACAGAGGACAGATTCCTGTGGTGTTATGAGGAGAAAGGGTGGGAAAAGGGGTGGGGGAGGGGTGAGTTTCCTGCTATGGGTTTCAGCTTTGTCTTCCCACAAGCAGCCACAGAACAGCCAAGTCAAAGGAAAGAAGGATAATAGTACATTTCCGTTCATTCATCTCATAGGGACTGGTGCATATCTCTTGCCAAGTGACGTATTTGGGCAGCCGTGGCCTACTGGTTAGTGCTTCGGACTGCCATAATGCCCTGCTGTTCCCCCCAGCCCTGTCCCAGGTTCAACCACTTGGTGCCGTCGTGACGTAATGCCAATGCCTGTAGGATCTTGGTAACTTGTCCAAACAGCCTATTAAGTGTGAATTGCTGTGTGTTATCACTCCAATTGTCATAATGAAGTGCGCTTTCATTAAGGATTTCCATGTTTGCTGCGAGACACTTTTTCCAGACCCTGTTAGTGGACGACATCAGGCATGGCGGCTAGCCTACACGGTACGCAAGGAGCGGTTTCACCTGGACCAAGGTAGCAGCAATCTCGAGAGAGGGAGAGCGAGAGCACCAGGGTATATGGCCACTTGGTGCAGCATAGTCCGGCATTCCAACAAGAGGGGTGGCTGGCCCCTCGAAGTCTCCTGAGACCCAGAGGATTATTCCAGCTATCCAGAGACTATTTTTATCTACTTAAATAAATAAACATACTATGTTTTCTAACCCTGCCACTGAACCTTATTAGGTGAGTGTAGTTCACTCCTCTGGGTAGCCAATAACTGACGGGGCCAGCAATAGCGTCCTTCACCTGTGACAACATGCAGGTCTGAAAGCTGTTATACCTTCTACAAGATAGTAGGAGAGTGAAGAGACTGTGGCTGGGATCCACTTGACCTTTCTCCTGAAGCACTGGCTGTAAAGGTGCTAGTTGGTAACTCAGTCCTTGTAATGCACCGCGCTGACCTGACCATTCTTTGAAAAGCTTTGCGGTCATGGGCAGTGCTGTTACCATGTTCTTGTTGTGCTTTACATAATATGATCACCAAGAGAAGTGAGAGCATGCCTCATATTCACTTCTGTAACCTTTGGATGGTCACTCAATTGCATTCAATATTTACCAAATGAAAATGTCAGCAGCAAAGAGAGTTGGCACATGGCATGTCAATGAAGTAAGGAAGAAAGTTTTTTTTTCAATGATGAGACCATTTGCTATGACTAACGGTCTTGTGGACAAAGTTGGGCGGAAGTTCAAACCAAATTGTAACCTTGCATTTCTATTTTTGAAGCTTGTGATCATCACAAACATGCTACCAAACAGATTACGCTGCATGTGACCGTTCAGGAGAACAATAAAAGACACAAAAAGACTACAAAAAGCACATTGTTAAATTACATTACAACTGAGTTTGTTATGGCTATATGGGCTGAAGGAAATGAGGGATGCTGAGTGAGAGAGTGTTGGTGATTTTTAGGCTATGCTGTGTTTATGGCTGTGCTGTTAGAAAGGTTTGAAGCTGGTTGACTGGTGATAACAGGAGGATTTGGCGTGTCAACAAAAATCCCTCTCTATCTCCAATGTGTGAATCCCATCTGTTGTTTGGAGAATGTTGAGCAACATTCCACATATCTTCCTTTTCCCCATTATGTGAATCAGTTGGGAGGTTTATCACAGCAGCCCTGTTAACAGTACTGTATCATGGGAGATTATTTGTTTTTGTCATGTATACAGACCTTACTGTCCTGTATCTGACCCTAGGCATATATACTGTATATGTATCTCCAATTTTAGGGAGATTTCATCGCCCCTCGTAAACTCTTTGTCAGTTAATGACATGGACGTTAGAATTTATTTTGGGCAGAGAAGTGCATAATGTGCACATGGAGACCATATAGGCAGATGGCGCAAAGCTTGGGATTGGGAAGCTTGGGAAACTTGGCTCCACAGTGTATTGTTATAGCTGCTATGAGACAAGACCCGGTGTATAAGTGTGAGCACATTGTGTACTAATTGGGCTAACAATTCCCTTTGAGGATCTGATGGAGGAAGGCTTTGAAAGGAAGAAGGTCAAATATACAGAATTGGTAGCAGAAGGCTGCCAAGCACACACAAGGCGGTGGAGATGGCTGGTGGTATGCTTATTCTAGAACCCAAAATATTCTTTAGAATGTTCAGTTTATAACATCCTTGTCACACCAGTGTGATGGTACCTTCTCAGGAGTTGCATGAGGCTGCTGAGGTTATGTTGAGGCACACACAGACTAGAGGTCATAAATGAACCTGAAATAACACAACGGTGTGAAATATTATTGGTTGAATTTGTTGGCGCCTTTGGTAGTAATGTGTTCTAACCCATCATGAATGTGGAAGGGGGTGGATCCAGGATACCAGACACTACTTTTTAGCCTTCTGGAGGTGTTGTGCCATGTTATTGTTTTTAACTCTTCAGAGTGCACTATACAGATCCCGTGTGTTACAGCTCCCATCAGTTAGTTGTACATTGTTGTATCCTGCGCCCTGCTGTGTTACATTGATTCTGTTAGTATCCTGTGCCATGCTGAGTTACAGTATGTTAAATGGGATTTGTTGTTCATTGGCCACTATGGCTTTTTCCCAACCAATAGTCTTTCCTGTGTATAACATAAAAGGGTGATTTTCCTGATGTCAGCTTGTCTGAGTGTTCAATCATAATGATGACCGTCAGCGTGACTCATTGTGGAACATTGGTGTTTAATATATCTTGTAGATGGAATGTGATGCCCGTGAAAGTAATGTTTTATTGTCTTGCATGCCAGTCTCAACTGGTGTGCTGTGAGGCAAAGTGAGGTGTGCCATTGAATTTTGAGGAACCAAATGCATTTCTGTACAGGCTCTTATAGGCAAGAGGGGCATTTTTACATGCATCAATGACACAGCTTCTTAATTAAAAAAGGATTTCAGTATAGTCAGAGATTTATAACTTTTTTTATGTGGTTTTTAGTAGGCTACCATAGCCTTCTCAGTTTGACTTTATGATGTGAAGCTGAGATCCATCTCACGACTCTTAGATGGCTAGATGGCAAGAGTAAAATCACCTTTCCCAATCTGTGATGTCTAACTTGCCTTTCTTTTGCTCAGCTCATGGAAAAATACAGGTATATGAGAATGAAGACCCAGCTGTTATGGCCTATAATAATATTTGTGACATTTTTCATATTCAGTCGGTGTGGCTTGGAGCTTTGGTTTTACTTTTGGAATGCCTTAGCCCCCAAAAGGTTGAGGAGCTCTGGTGTGCTATGTGGATATTGCTATTCTGATATAAGGCTGTTAACTGTGAGCTGTGAGGCAGCTTTTCTACACAGGCATCACCAATGCTAGTCCAACGTCCAACTTTTCTTATAGCTGTTCTTACATGTCTGCTGGCATTGCATAACTGGATAGAGCTGTTTCAGTACTTCTCCATGAAATGTAACTATCATCATTTTGGTCAGCGATATCTCTTGTGTATGGTTCCCCCACTCATATTTCTCTCACTTTACTCCCTCTCCTCTCCCCATCTTAAATTGCTGGCACCGTCAAATCAGTTGTTGCACTGTCTGGCTGTGTTATCGCCTCAAATAATTTATTGGAAGCTTGCCAAGAATGAGCTAATGGAAGACATGAGCATAGTTATGGACGACAGTGTATCCTCAAGCTGAACGAGAAGCAAAAATATTCACTAAACTACAGTATAGCTACCAAAGCTACATTGCTTGTTGCCATGGTGAAAACACTTTTTGCCATCTATGTTTATTAGTTTATCAGTGTGACAATTGACCCAGTAGGCCCTAACTCTAGAATTGTACACAAATGAAGTCATGGTGAAATCTTATACTAAGGATTAAACTAAAATATTGATCACAGTTAAAAAGCTGGTTTCAGTGGGTGACAGTGCGCTGTATACCTGTACTGTAACAAACTGGGTGGTGCTTAAGCAATCAAGATTTAAGAGTGTTTTTTTCATGTTCCTATCCAAACAATGACTGGGTTAAATGTGCTGTCCTTACACACCCTAGTCTGACAGTGTAATGACTCTGTCTATGTTTGTGCAGAAACACAATGTCAAAAAAGGGTAGACACAATGTCACAATTCAGAACAGGGTGTAAGATATAAGGTCAAGAGTCATGGCAACTGATTCATCTGTGGACAGCATAATGCTAAATGTTGCACAGCTTCTGCAAAGGATGAGTCATGTGTAATCAGGCCCCCATGGTTACTAGCATTCTTTATGGAAGAGGAAGATAAAATTACTTGGTCAGTGTTTCCATTCTTGGAATTAGGTGGGTGGACGGATGGGTGAAGTTTGATGAAGTGGAGACGGGAAGGAGTTGTAGGCCTAATATAAAGTTTTATGGTGGTTATGGTGTAGTAGAGCCTAATGTTGATGTGAATATTACTGCTGTTGAGTTTTCTGATGCTAATATCTGATATTTAAGATAACAGGGGCCTGATTCGGAAGCTGAGCAGTATTTCTCATGGCTGACATTATGCATTTGCTGTACCAGGAAGGTGACAGATAATTCAATCTAAATGTTTTTTTAAAAAGTGTCTCCATCTTGAGCTTCATTCCGCACTTAAGCCTCATCAGGCAGATTGTACTAGGCCTAGGGAATCTCATCTCTTCCTCTCACTGAGAGCTGGCTAAATAGAAGTCTCATTAAACTGCTGAATTAATCAGTCAAATTGGAGCTTTTATAGCTAATCAAAAACAACCCTGGTTGCAGTGTCACGGTGATGCAGTTCAATGCATTTTTCAGAATGCAACACCTTTATTGACTTACGAAAACAGCTCCATATTATCACAAACACAAGAGATTAACACCAGAATTACTCAAATTACAATTTTAACTAAAATGCCAACAATGAAACTGTACTCTGCACATACTTAACATACAGAAAGTGTAGAACTTTAAAAAAAATCAAGAAAAACCTCAACATCACATACAAAACTATAAAGATTTTAGAAGCCTTTAAGTAGGCCTACACACTCTCACAGTATTAAGGACATTCACATTTTATAAGGTACAATAACTGGCCTATTCAGTTAGCGTTTAATAGCAAAGTATTGCGAGTAAACACTTCTTTAACGGATTTGAAAATGCCACAACAAAATCTCAGACACTCATATGCCTGTTCCACTGTTTCATTCACCTTTTTTATTCAGATTCATATTCACAAAAAGATTTGGCACAATACACATACTGGTCTTCCTACATCAAAAGCAGCATTATACATTCAGATAAAATGATGCACGGAAACATTGAGTCATTTTTTACAACATGTACACATTCAGGCTCTTAGTTCCTCTAAGGTACATATTCATACCTTGAATATTCATTCAAATATTGTTCTTCAATGGAAAATCACTTCATACGCTTTAAACAGCTTGTACGCATCTCTACCCCCTCTTTGATTTCCAAAATATAATATTCTAATATTGGAATAATTCAGCCAAGGTCACCTACAAGTTGATGCATCAGAATTATAGGCCTACTGTCTTCACTTTCTATCACTTTCTGCAATGTTGTGTAGTACTACTCAGTAGGTGTGACCATGTTATCTAATGGCAAAACATGTTATTTTTATGTAAGATAGCTACACGTTAACTTTCTTATCTTGCAAAGCTAAATGTGCAGATGTGTTCTTAGGAAAGCTATTCTCCAAAATCATTGGAAAAGCTCCACTCCACAAGTCAGTCAACAACAAATAGGCTACTGTTCATTTTGCTTGTGATATGTCTTTTAACACATAAAAAACATCTATTGAGCATGTGGAAAAGGTTAAATCGTTGACATTTGCTGGAGAGTCTTTATGAAGAGCCATGAAAGACCATGAGCATTTGGGTCTGGTCAGCGGAGGTGCCCTGCTGTCATGTGCTCCTGTGGACCCTGCAGATCAGAGACAGCAGGTGACTCACCCTCTTTAGTACTGCCGTTGGCGACGCCTGCTTGACCAAGCGGTTTGCCAGGCTTGTCACGGTTGCGGCCCCGGTCATCGCCATGGAGGCTGGTGTCGACACGGGACAGCGTGCACATGCTGCTTTGGTTGCGTGGCTGCAGGCGAATAGCACGCAATTCCAGCTCATCTGCACTTGACACATGCACCAACGGGCACCAGCGGAGTGCTTGCTTGAACCCCGCCCGGAACCTAGAGCCAAGAGACACAATTACCCATAGGGGCCTTTAAATCATTACCATTTAAGGTCATTTTTGCAGATGAGTTATCTCATTTCTTCAAGTAATGATCTCATAGTCACTCACACACACATACACACACACACACACACACGGAAGCGTTCCATTTCAGAGTGGCCCCAGGGCTGTAACTTGTGGTTACAAAACTCTGTGTGCCCCACCCACAAAATCACTGCACCCCCTGCTGGTGAAATATGGAACAGTTTCTGGAGAGGACACAGTTTGCATAAGGCTGCCACAAAGCATGAGATTATGACATTTTGTGTATTTGCCTTAATTAGAGGGATGTTTGTCTCTCTCTCTCTCTGTGTATGTGTGTGTGTGTGTGTGTGTGTGTGTGCTTCAGGAGGAATAAGTGAAAATGTGTTTTCACCTTCCATTGAGGCAGCAGTAGATGATGGGGTTGTACATGGTGGAGCTCATGGCCAGCCAAAGCACAAACAGATAAACCTGCTGAATGGACTTCCAGCGGTTCAGCCATTTATTCAGGCCAGTCACGATGAAATACACATGGTACGGCAGCCAACAGATTGCAAAAGTCACCACCACCACAATCATCATCTTCACCACCTTAAAGACAAGAAGCGGATATGGTAGATGAGAGAGACCGATGGAAACGTTGGTGAACGATGGCGTTCCAGACTAGTATCTCCCTGGATTCCATGCAGACGACAGAAACAAAGAGATTTTTAGGAAACAAGCTGCTCTTGTACTCACTGAGAAGAGAGAGAGAGAGAGAGAGAGAGAGAGAGAGATACAGGGTATGGAAGGAGGGAGGGTACAAGCAGCTGAAATGTGCTTTGGTGATTTTCTCTATAGGCGACATCATCACTCTTCACTAAATTTTCACTAGACACTTACTGAGTAGCCTAACAACAAGTGGAGATAATAACTACACTAGATGAATTGCACCATGAAGGCCTGAAAAAAAGACACATTCACATGATGACTTCTTTGGCAATGCTGGAGTCTATGCACCTGCACACCTATACACCAGAACTTAAACAAAGCAAGACGCATCACAATGCTGATTGATTGAGTAAAGATAAGAATAACCCAATTACAGTTCCACTGAAATTACTTGGAAAACAAAATCTAAAAAAAATATTTATTAAAAAGCTGGATATAGCATTTTGGAGAAGAGCTCTTCATATATGTTTCAGAGGAGGCTATCTACAGATCCAATGTATCACACTTTGCCCTGTATTGCAGTTTCGTGTGCCATCTCATTTGAATTGCCATTTTTGGTCTAAATATGTACACTTTTAATATGGTATACATTGCTAAGAGCTCACCGTGAACTCAGCCTTAGATGATTATATTAAAATACAGTACCTTTCCATTGCTCTTCATTAGACTGTGATTAGTTTTTTCAACATCTGTTAAATGGCTCATTACATTAAGGATTCAGAACATCTGGCCAAGAGCTTTGCTCTGTATTTGGATCCATAGTTGAAAATGAGAGGCTTGCTGCCAAAGATAATAGTTTGCCAATAGTCTCTTACCAAAAATCACAAATCAGAGCGTGGCAGTTGTCATCACAGACAAAAACAGCAGTGGTCCTCATGACTGCCAATTACTGCAAAGAGTTTTCGTCTGTCATACCCTGCCACTCCATGCCAGTGTTTTCGGCAGTCATACCCTGCCACTCCATGCCAGAGTTTTCGGCAGTCATACCCTGCCACTCCATGCCAGAGTTTTCGGCAGTCATACCCTGCCACTCCATGTAGCCTATGCTTGTTTTACGCTCACACTTTTTTCCCCTTTGTCCAGGATTGGAGCAGAAATAGAGGAGAAAATATGACAGGGTTGCAATGCCCTCAAAAGAGAATGGAGTCATTTACACATGAAAGGCGCCTGTGCACTGACGCCAAACACTGAAGCCACTGCTTTGAGAGCCATTCAACCGCAAGTTAAAATTCATGGGTCTGGCCAAAGCTGATAGCGATGAGTGGATAAAGTGCATCGGTGGAACTGTAAAGGCTACATTCTCTCATTTGAAATCAATAGCCATCAGTACAGACACACACATGCTCAGTGTTTAAACATGCTACACCGTCTTCACATAAGTACTACATTCCCTGAGTGTGTGTGAAAAGCTCTTTTTTCCCATAATGTATTTCAAATGTATTTAAAAAAAATATATATTTTCCCAAATATGTTCTACATTCATTACACAATAAGTGAATTATTTCAAGCTTTTTAATCTTGATCTTGATATTCATGAGAGTGGCTTATAGATCATGGAAATCAAAAGTCAAGTATCTCAAAATATTCATCACATCAGGTCAGTGCTGGTCAGTACACACTGAGCACACTTTCTGCATATATCCCCTGTGAAAGCATCTGATTTTTTATTCTCAGTCATTTGCTTTTATAGTCCTTCACATCACATCTAACATAAAACATAATCTTAGACAATATTTTAACGGGACAGTGTCAATGAATGAGGCTTTTTGGCCATTTCTATATGAGGGATTTTTTGGGTATTTTTAGGAAGTTTGTACAAGTACAGAGACTCCAGGGACAAGCTTTGAGCATGTCCTGCAGAACTAGCTCCACACAAGTAAATGTACATCAGGTTTCTTGGCCGAGTATACTTGCGTATACAAGGAATTTGGTCTCGACTGCCCCACATGAATTCAAGCACGGTGCCAGAGAACTTTAATCCCTGCTTCCCTGTCAACTTTTATTTTTTTCATTCATCGGGACATGACTGGGTGGATCCACATCACTGCTCTAAGGGAGGCTGGCCTCCCTAATGGGTCTTGAGGTGCCAATGGAGGTCATGGTGCGTTCCTGTCATAGACAGACACACTAAGCTGCTAAAGGTTAGCAATGACGCACCCAACACCACGGCAGGTCACAGTGGCCAACCATCTGAATACAGACAGAGATTAAGGGGTGTGGAAAAGCTAAAGTATACTGCATAAACACAAACCACACATGCCATAATCAGAAAGCGAATACAGGATTATGTATTTCAAATGCTAAATATGAGTAACTATATTGAAACACGGTTACAATTTAAATTTGGTGGCATTCAGAATTAAGTTGCACTGATCAATTTATGAGAATATGTTTTAAATCATTTTAACATGAAGGCCTGGGCTTTTCAAACTCAAATTTAAATATCTTTTATAAGCAAACGTGTATGCATATCTCAGGTACCTCCTTTCCCTTTCTCTCACTATTATTATAGTTATAGATGGACTAAACACAAAGCTCTAAGAGACCGTAAAAGCAGTGTTGTGGTAGGCCCACAGAGGGCTTGTGCCCATTGAAGCTAGGTGGGCATGTGCCATATGGTATTGATACTATTTGGCCAGTGTGTATGTGCTTGGGGCACTGCATTTGTATTGTAGTGTCTCTTTATTGGAAAGAATGTTAATGAATGTAAATTAGTATACTATACCAGACTCAAGTTAATTAATGGTATTTGAATGTGCCCTTTCTTCTTGAAGAAACCTGACACAACTGCTGGTCCACATGGTATTGATGAGAATGCCGCAGAATACATTGATAATTTATTATCATGCCTGAAAGGAGCCCTAAAGGTTTTCCTTTTACTGGAGTTCTGCCTTAGGGAGTAAAAGGACAAACAACTCCACGTTCATCATTTGTGCAGGACAAACACCTAACTGTGTGTGCCGGAGCAACACCTCACAGTGGGTCTCTTTCTTCACATCCCAAACCTCCTTTTCCTGACTTCAACTATCAGCAAGAAACTATGTGCTTTGACCTTAGAATTATTTGGGTAGGATATATCCATTTCCACTTTGTCACTCGAAGAACCCTGTTTCCTGGCCACTCTACTCACCAAAAGCAACTGGCAAAACTGTAAAACAACTCTAGGGCCTACAAATAAACTAGGCAGAGATTAAGAACAATATGAACAAAATGTCCTCTTGGGAGCTAGAAGGTGGAAAAAATCTAAAGTGAATTCTCACACTAATCCATTAAGACAAAAACAATGGCTTTAGTTTTCAGGAAGACAAGACTGTCATTAATACAAACTCATTTTCCTGACTCAGAAATAAAGAACTTCTGGGTAATCCCTGATTTAGAATCAACATACAGTAGAAAGTGTTTTTTAAACCCTCGCAGCTGTCCCGATAGACATTCATCATACGTAGAGAAATGACCTTAATCCTTGTGCAAAATGAGCCCTAGAGAGCACCAACAATAGTCTGCCAAAGCATAACAGGATCACAAGCACAAAAATAGACCAGAATATATTCATCTTGATGTATTCAATTGGGGGTCAGTTTGGACAAAACTAAATCTAAATACTGACATTACATCAATCATGGAATTAAAAACATCTATTCTCTGTCTAATAATCCAAATCTGTCAGTCTTTTTCTGGATAGCATAGAATGACAGAGGGCAGGGAGAGATCAAATTAATTGTTTAAAAAGTGGATTTTACATAGGCTATACCAAGGCTGACATGATTACAGGGTACAACATGCTGCTCAGGGCTGAAATGTCTCTGAGGCATGCACTGCTTACCTTTCTTTTGGCACATAGCTGGTCATGATAGTTATCGGATGAGTCTCCAGGTATCTCTGCACCCCACAGTGTTATCCCCACAATGGTGTAGGTGATACCCATGACCACCAGGGGGAGCATGTAAACCAACACAGCCACAATGATATGATACCTGTGCAGATAAGGAGAAACAGGTGGTTAGGTATGACATTTTTAAAATCTCATTGTTATAAGTGTGCCTATTTGCCTAACCATATTCATTTCAACAGTCCTACTGGGCAATTCCATGGAAAATTACATTTTTTGTAACATCCTTAATGCCAATAAAATGTGATGGTATGGTATGATGTGAATGATTACATGAAATTTGAGCATTTGCTATTTTTTACTGATGAATGTAAATGAGAAAAAATGCACAAAAAATGAATGTTATCATTCACATCATACAAATGCCAAGGCATTTCACTGGCGTTATGGATGTGACAAAAAGTCCATTTTCCGTGGAATTGCCCTACTTATCTCTTTGTACAACTTTGATAATCAATTATTCTATTTCTGATTACAAAAGTGATTGATGTCCCTGTGATATCTATTTGCTCTTAATGTTTCCAAAAAATTGGATTGATTTTCTTTGTGGACCCAAATGACTGTGTGTGTCTAAAGTGTCATGCGATCGATTGTTGAAAAGTCATGGCAAGGTAAGTGGACAGGATAGCCACACAGACATTTATCTTCCACAACAGTTTCAAAATGGTTTAGATCAGTATTTGGAGAAATGACAAAGATATGCATGAGGGAAAGTAAGCCAGGAGGATATCAGGGATATGTTGATCCTGAGCCCCAATCACAACAGTGTGGAAATTTAATTCATTTGTGAGATAGCATATAATGATGCATTGCTGTGCCAACAGTCACAGCTGTGGCGAACTGAGAGGAAGGGAGGAGTTTGTGTCTTACATGAAAGGATCATCGGAGGGTCTGGGCCATGCCACATAACATAATGTTCTTTGGGGCATCTTCCAGGTGGTAGAGTAGTAACAGAGGGGGAAGGCCAACACAACAGCCAACGCCCAAATGCACACTATCACAACTTTAGTAGCAGTGGCTGACAAACGGGGCTTCAGAGGATGTATGATAGCCATATACCTATATGCATATGCATAAAACATACATAAACAAACACTTATAAAACAGAGACACATACATATGCATTATTTGACTATACAGATGGTCACACAAAAACTACAGATCGCATCTTTATTGCTGTCTCTGTTTAATATAATAAGAGCTTGAAATCCTTAGTTCTCTATTAACAAGGTTCATCTTTTACAGTCCTAGAGAGAATAGAATTTTATGCATTGCAAGGCAACAATCAAGATTAGGCTACGTGAGTCGTATGCACAAGACATGACGTTCAGTGTACCAGCCTTATTCTTCAAATGCAATTATGATACACGGGCCAAGCACACTGACAGACATTGCGAAGGTACTGGAGATTAAGTGTTCTTACCTGTCAACAGCTATAGCAGACATGGAATAGATGCTAGCGAACACAGCGGCGACAGGGAAGAAGTTGTGGAACTTGCAATATGCCTCTCCAAAATACCATTCGCCGTGAGTGGCGTAAATAAAATTAATAAGTGTGTTGAAGGCAGCCATCGAAGCATCAGAGAATGCCAAGTTAAGCAAGAAATAATTTGTAACCGTTCGCATTCGCTTATGAGCCAAAATGATCCAAATGACAATCAGATTTCCAAACACAGCAACTGCCAACACTGAACTGTATGCTACTGACCAAAGCGCAACTCGCCATGGAGGCTGAACAAACTGATTAGTGAAGTTACGCGTAATGTTAGATCCGTTCGATGACTCAGCCATTCCCCTGCAAAGTATGCTCTAGTCTGGGGCACAAAATATTTTATGTGAAAATAGTGTCATCAAAAAATAGATTTTGCCAGGTGTGTTGGATAGGTTATATAAGTGTCCAACGCTGCAGACTGCATTCTTGGGTACATTTAGTCATTAAGGTTTGTCCCCAATGTAAAAAAAATGCCCCTGCCGCTGCGTAAAATTCCGAAACACCGACGCCTACCAGACTTTTCGTGTTGTGGCTTTCACATCTTACGCCTCAGTGAGGTCCCTGGTGACTGATCAATGAGTTCCTCAAGACACAGCCTGTGTAATGACTACATCGCACACGCACATCCTCGACTGAACATATTGGACTTACTTATACAGTAACAGTACATCATCAGTGAGGAGCGCTTCAGCACTTCGCGACTCAAAAGCGCGCGTGCACACGCACATGTGAGAGGGAGGTGGGATTGGATCATAAATTACTCATTACGCCTTACCTCACAGCCGATTTATCACAAAAGAAACAGGTGACATTTTTTTAATGGTTATGAATGGAATGCAAACAACTCTCAAAAAAAGCCGCAGTCATCATTAAGCATCTTCTCTTCCTTTTTTGCAAACATGGATGGATCAACACAGATTCATCACTATCGAAATTATGAGAAATATTAAAGTTGCTTCAATAACTGTGGATGAACTCAATGGAATACTGGCCATGTGAAGGAGATATCACAGTGTCTATACATGAATCAAAGCCTTGTTGACGGTTCTCCATCTGGTCATGCTGTTATCTCAGGACTGCACGTGGTTGATAATAGATTTTCAAGACATGTTCAGAGAGATAGCATTGATCTATGGGCCATTCAAAGATAATGATTCATTCTCCTAGTGATCAGTTAATGAAAGACACATATGCTGCTTGGCTGTTATTGCAGACAAAGGTGGCGAATCAGCAGGAACTACTGAGCTTGTCTGCATTCTTAAGCCTCAAGCTGCCCAAGTGTCTCCTGCTCATCTTGTTGTCTATTTGGAAAGCACTTGGTGCCTCTGATGCTGGCTGTTATAACAGATCATCCCTCCTAAAACTGTGCTATTGCTGGGGGTAGTCATGTCCTCAAGTGGCAAGTGGTTTGTGGTTTATACCAATATACCTCAAACACTGAACATAACAACAACATAGTTGACAAAATTGACAAAAAAGCAATACCCTGTGAATTTAGGCTGTTGATATTTCTTTAGATATGACATTCTTTAGTTTGTTTAGGAGTTTTATATACCATAATGCCATGGTTTGGTATAAGAACATGGCAAGCAACATCCTTAACTTTATTCATGTATATCCTGCAAGAGGACACACTTAATTGACTGGCATACAGGTTGGGAGGCAGGATAAAGCTCACTGATAGCCAGGGGAGCAGGTGCAGAAAAGGCTTTCATCCCTCTATGTGGCTGTAATCCCATGGGGCTTCCACAGATGCTGCCACCACAAGGGGGAGCATTAGTCAGAACATCTTTCTCTGTCTGTCTGTCTCTCTCTCTCTCTCTCTCTCTTTCTCTCTCTCTGGGTGTGTGTAAACCCAGGCAAAGGAAGGAAGCATATTCCTCTGTCAATTAGGCAGGATTAATACTGATACACCCTTTAAGTCAAGTCAAGTCAAGTCAAGTCAAGTTTATTGATATAGCACATTTCATACACAGAGGTCATTCAATGTGCTTTACATAAACAAAACCAAACAATAATAACAAATAAAAGCATAGAAGGGCAATATAGTCAAAGAATAGTTAAAAGGTAAAGATCATAATAAAAAGAAAACATAAAACACAAGGTAAAATCATTTAAAAATAAAGAATAATTAGTAAGCAAAAACAAAGGCAAAAGTAGTAAAAAAAAAAAAAAAAGTAATAAAAGACAAAGTAGAATAATTATCAAGGCAGATTCAGAATTTGTAACTCGGCACAGTTAGCAGAAAGCATCTGAGAACAGTTTGGTCTTAAGTCTAGATTTAAAACTGGCTACAGTTGGGGCCTTTTTAATGTCATCCGAAAGTTGGTTCCACAGCTGAGCCGCATAGCAGCTAAAAGCTGCTTCACCATGTTTAGTTCTAACTGTAGGTTTTACTAGCAGGTTTTTCACCTGGGACCTGAGAGGACGAGAAGGTGTGTACTGCTGAAGCATGTCTGACAAGTATTTAGGTCCTGCTCCATTTACTGATTTATAAACAAGCAATAGTGCTTTAAAGTCAATTCTGTGACTTACTGGAAGCCAGTGCAAGGACTTAAGAATTGGAGTAATGTGGTCAGTTCTTTTAGTTCTAGCTGCTGCATTTTGTATCACCTGAAGCTGTTTAATAGTCTTTTTAGGAAGGCCTGTGAACAGTCCATTGCAGTAATCAACCCTGCTGGAGATAAATGCATGAATGAGTTTTTCTAAGTCATGTTTTGACATCAGCCCTCTGAGTTTGGCAATATTTTTGAGGTGGTAAAAAGCTGATTTAGTTATCGCTTTCATGTGGCTGTTGAAATTTAGATCACTGTCAATTAATACACCAAGATTTTTAACAGTATCCTTTGCCTTCAACCCTTTTGTGTCAAGGAGAGTGGCAACCCTAAGTCTTTCCTCATTTTTACCAAATATAATTACTTCAGTTTTTTCTTTGTTCAGCTGAAGAAAATTTTGAGACATCCAGGTGTTGATTTGTTCTATACACTGACACATAGATGGACCATAGTCGTTTGGTGATAGAGCTAAGTAAATTTGTGTGTCATCTGCTTAGCTATGATATGAAATCAAATTATTTTGAATGATTTGTCCAAGTGGGAGCATATAGAGGTTGAATAATAGTGGCCCCAAGATCGACCCCTGGGGAACACCACAGGTCAAGGACGTTGGTGTTGAGGTACAGTTTCCGATGGCAACAAAGAAGCTCCTTTCTTGTAGATATGATTTTAGCCAGCTGATAACTATGCCTGTAAATCCAACCCAGTGTTCTTGTCTGTGTAGTAAAATATTGTGATCAACAGTGTCAAATGCTGCACTAAGGTCCAGTAGCACTAGGACTGATGTTTTACCTGAATTTGTGTTGAGGCGTATGTCATTGGAAACTTTAATGAGAGCTGTTTCAGTGCTGTGATTTGCCCAAAAACCAGACTGAAAGTCATCAAAATACCCATTTGATGTTAGGAAGGTGGTTAATTGATTAAAGACTACTTTTTCAATAATTTTGCCAATAAAAGGTAGATTGGATATGGACCTGTAATTGTTTAGCATGGAGGCATCCAGGTTATTCTTCTTGAGAAGTGGCTTTACAACAGCTGTTTTCAGTGACTTAGGAAAAGTGCCAGACAGCAGTGATACATTTACAATTTGAAGAACATCCGCCGCTATGAGGTGAAAAACAGTTTTGAAGAAATTGGTAGGCAGTGTCTAAGACACATGTGGAAGAGCTGAGATTCTGTACCGTTTTTTCAAGTGTTTCGTAGTCTATCAAGCTGAACTCTGACATCAAGTTTAGTTTCCCTCTGTTTGTTGCTGGAAGTTCAGGTTGTTGAATTTGTAATTGAGCAGATATGTTGAGTCTGATTTTGTCAATTTTACCTTTAAAAAAAGATGAAAACTCATTGCATTTATTAGTTGACAGAAGTTCAGGCGCTAATTGTGAGGGGGATTTGTTAACTTATCAACAGTTGAAAATAGAATACGAGTGTTATTTGAACTTCTATTGATAATGTTAGAAAAGAAAGACTGTCTTGCTTTGCATATTTCAGAGTTATATGTGCGGAGCATCTCTTTATGGATTTCATAGTGGATCTGAAGTTTGTATTTATGCCATTTTCTTTCAGTCTTCCTACACTCTCTTTTTAGAAGTTTAACTGCTGGATTTTGCCTCCATGGTGCTTTCTGTTTGTCCTTAACTTTCTTGAATTGTAATGGAGCAATGTCATCCATAATGTTTGCCATTTTTGCATTAAAGTGATCAAATAAGTCTTCAGAGTCTGACAGTTGACTTGACTTTAGTGAAAGTGCTCGCTCAAAGAGAGCACTTGTCTGATCATTTATGATTCTCCTTTTTACCATCATAGCTGTGATTTGAGTGTGTGGGGACATAGACACATCAAAGAACACGCAGAAATGATCAGATAAGGCCAGGTCTTTAACAGCTGTAGAGATATCGAGACCCTTTGTGATAACGAGTCAATGAGTCACCTGCCTTGGGTACATCGTTTTCTATTCTTTAGGCTGAAGTGTGGCGAAACGCTACTTAATTTGAGGCATCACTCTATGGTGTTTGCATGATCAGGCTGCCATAACAGATCTGTTTACTGACACACTTTTGGCACTGTGTTGACAGTTTTGTTCTTTTCATGAACTGAAGAGTTTCATCTCCCATTGGCTTTTGTCAGGTCATCAAATCATCTATGATCCCACCCAGGGTTGTAGAACAAGATCCTAGGCAGTCCTGATGGCCCCCCACACCCCCCCCCCCCCCCCCCCCCATGCATTCCCTCCCTTTAGGGCCCTAGTCATCAGTACTGGTAATCAGTCTATGCCCAGTCCGACGCCCCTGATCCCAACTTGGTTTGTGGCACCCAGATCCTCTACATGATTTAGACTTCATCTTAGTTCACATCACACCTATAAGTATAAGTATAAGTATAAGTATAAGTATATATACTCTTTTGATCCCGTGAGGGAAATTTGGTCTCTGCATTTATCCCAATCCGTGAATTAGTGAAACACACACAGCACACAGTGTACACACAGTGAGGTGAAGCACACACTAATCCTGGCGCAGTGAGCTACCTGCATCAATCATACATTTTTACTGCTAAATTCAACACAAATTATCCAATGACTTTTGTATAGGTTCCTGTTTCAGATCTCTTCTGTATCTTTTTCAGTATTTCTCTCTGTATTTCAAATAATTGTTGTGACCTTAGCACCACATTGACAGCAATACTAAGTTCATAATGACTGAGTATTTACCTGATATACTTGTAGTGCAAACGTTGTTTTGATAATCTGACAGTCAATCTAGTGGTGTGATTCAAGTGACTCTGTTGCTCCTCTTAAAACACAGAAATGCACAAAATCAGCACAAAAGGTTTTTGTAATGCTAGTTGTATACAACTTCTTTATTGACATATCATAACTCATTTTTCAGTTGACTATATGAACCTAAAGTACAAATGCATATACATTTAAATGTATTACAATGTGTGTGCATATGTGTTTGTGTGTGTCTTTCTATGCAAGTGTAAGCATTCATTTGTGCATCTATTTGGCTGCGAGTTGCTCTGTCAATCTGGTAAGTTGTCTCCAGAGCCCGGTGTTCGCGTGACTCATCTAACAGGATTACAGAACTAATTAAAGCATTAGTCTCCCGCAGCTTGAGCTGGTGTGGGGAGACGGAGAGCGATGAGCAACATGGTGACAAAAAACTGAAGAACTGGGCGCAAAATAAAGAGGAAGAGAGACCCAGAGGTATGATTTATTGTGACGGAAGTGTCATAAAGGAGTCGGTTTTGAACTAGCAATTTTGACAAGTTAATTTCATGTGGCTATGAAAAACTTGATTATACTGCCTCTGGATTTGCATATGAAAGGTGCGATCTGTGATTGTATTGTATTGTACATTTTGGGAATGCCTCCTCACTGTCCTCTATCTGTCCATTGTGTGTGTGTGCTCAAAGCACACCTCCTGGTCCTGCACATAGACATGTTGGCTCTTTTCCAGCTAATCAACATGTTGCTTCAGGAGCATGGCAGGATGGAGCAATTTGATTGGCAGTTGAGTTCAAATATTAATATTTTAGAATGCATCTTGTGGGCTACAATCCTTTAAATCTTAGTGCCACAGCACCATCCACATTTATTAGCACCACTGAAGTTGACAAAAACAGGTAAAAAGTGATTTTAGTGATTTATCTCAATTTCACATGAGGAAAAATCCATCTTTGAAGGGAAGTATATGCAAGCAGCAATGAGGGAGCCAAGCAGTTGAGCTGGAGTTGTCATGGCAACACAATGTTGCTACATTATACACACACCCAATTAACCTCCCATCCGACCCACCACACACATATACACAGATAAACCTCTGTGTATATACATGCGCATACCTCAAACATCACCAAATTTATTGTGTGTCCTCAGGTTGTAGTCATTAGACCACATACCAAGTTTGGTGTCAATACGAGAAAGTGTTGATAATTATAGCGCCACAGGCAAGCAGCAATGAGGGGGCCAAGCAGTTGAGCAGGAGTTGTCATGGCTACACAATGTTGCTACATTATACACACACAAATTAACTTCCCATCCGACCCACCACACACATATACACAGATAAACCTCCGCGTATATACATGTGCATACGAAATTTATTTTGTGTCCTCAGGATAAGGTCCCAAGTCCATATACTAAGTTTGGTTTCGATACGTGAAAGCATTGCTGAAATATGAGCCCACATCCTGTGATTATAGCGCCCCCCTAGTGGTCAAAGGTCATTAAATGTATTGAGCCTCCTCCTTATTGGGTCCTGACCCCATGTACTGACTTAGTTTTTTTTATGTCAAAGCGTTGCTGAAATATGACTATACTTCCTGTGATTATAGCACCACACAGTGGTCAAAATGTACCAAATTTCTTGGGCGTCCTCCTAATTGGCTCGTGAGTCCATATACCGAGTTTGGTTTTGATAAGTGAAAGCCTTGCTGAGATATCACTTCACTTCCTGTTTGGCGGCTTAGCCGCCAAACTTGATTGGTCGTCACAGGAAACGGGTTTTGAATATAGGTCCAAAAAGCAATACCTTTGTGAATCATGGTATGATGATCATCTGCGTCAAGTTTCGTGACAATCGGATAAACTTTGTGACCTGTGAAAACTTTTAAGGGTTTTTGATTAAATCCAATATGGCAGCCGGATCAATTTTGTTGACGTCACAAATTCACGTCTGTCGGATTTAGGACCTCCCACAGTATTAACAGACACCACTAGTAAGTTTTAATTCCAAACACATCACCCGTTACAGGCCAAAACATAATTTTGCTTATTATAGCGCCACCTATTGGTGAAAAGTCATCAAATTTATTGAGCATCCTCCTCCTGGGTCCTGACCCCATGCAATGAGTTTGGTTTTGATACGTGAAAGCTTTGCTGAGATATTACTTCACTTCCTGTTTGGCGGCTTCGCCGCCAAACTTGATTGGTCACGACGGGCGACGGGTTTTGAATATGGCACCAAAAAGCAATGCATTTGTGAGTCATGGTCTGAAGATCACCTGCGTCAAGTTTCGTGAAAATCGGACACATTTTGTGACCTGTGAAAACTTTTAAGTGTTTTTGATGAAATCCAATATGGCGTAAGGTCCAATATGGTGGAAATTGACATCATGGGGTGTGTTGAGTCGGCTTCATCCAAGGATTCCAAATATACCTCAATGTGTACGGTTGAAACATTAACCGCATAGATGTAATGCAAAATTTGACACAATGGTCGCGCTAGAGCACTTGACATGAAACTTAGTGAAATTAATCATATTACTGTACCGAATCAATGTGCCAAATTTCCCAACTTTTTACTGTATGGTTCAATGGCAAATGAGCGTTTCGTTATAATAATAAGAAAACGTAGAATCACTGTGGGTTGCCTCGCAGCTTCGCTGCTTGGCCCCCAATTCTTCTCCAGTGCATGTTTATGGCAGCCCATAGAACCGTACAGTAAAAAGTTGTGAAATTTGGCACATTGATTCCATACACTCCCATAATCCATTTCACCAAATTTCAAGTCTGAATCCCAGGCAGTCTAGCGCCACCAATGGGTCAAAGTTGGTGTTGCATCCATGCACTTAACTTTTGAACCGTATGTCCAATTTTGAACATCGATATATCGTTGGAACCCCTGGACCGACCTGAGTTCAATGACTCCTATTACGTTACTTTCCGCCATATTGGACTTCCGCCATATTGGATTTCATCAAAAACACTTAAAAGTTTTCATAGGTCACAAACTTCATCCAATTTTCACGAAACTTGGCACAGATGATCTTCAGACCATGTGTCATAATTGCATTGCCTTTGACACCCATACTCAAAACTGGTTGCCAGTCACAACCAATCAAAATTGGTGGCAAAGCCGCCAAACAGGAAGTGAACTCAGATCTCGGCAAGGCTTTCACATATCAAAACCAAACTCAGTACATGGGCTCAGGACCCAATTAGGAGGAGGCTCAACAAATTTGATGACTTTTGACCTACAGGTGGCGCTATAATTAACAAAACTACGTTTTGGCCTCTATGGGGTGATGTGTTTGAAATTAAAACATATTTATGATCTCTGTTAATACTTTGGGAGGTCCTTAGGCTGACACATATCAACTTTTGGCATTAACATAATTGATTGGACCGCCATATTGGATTTCATCAAAAACACTTTTTTTCAACAAGTTTTCACAGGTCACAAATTTCATCCAATTTTCACAAAACTTGGCACAGATGATCTTCGAAATTGGTGGCGAAGCCTCCAAACAGGAAGTGAACTGTTATCTCAGCCAAGCTTTCACGTATCAAAACCAAACTCGGTACATGGGCTCAGGACCCAATTAGGAGAAGGCTCAATAAATTTGGTGACTTTTGACCACTATGGGGGCGCTATAATCACAGGAAGTAGGCTCATATCTCAGCAACACTTTCACATATCAAAACCAAACTTGGTTCATGGACTCGGGACCACATCCTGATGACGCACAATAAATTTAGTCACCGTTGACCACGTTGACCACAAGGGGTGCAATAATTAACAACACTTTCTCATATCAACACCAAACTTGGTACGTAGACTCGGGACCACATCCTGAGGACGCAAAATAAATGTAGTCACCGTTGACCACAAGGGGCGCTATAATTAGCCACACATTCTCGTATCGACACCAAACATGGTACGTAGACCACATCCTGAGGACGCACAGTACATATAGTAATGTTTGACCACTAGGGTGGCACTAGAGGAACAGGAAGTGCTGATGCATGTCAGTTGCAGTGCAGTGCAGTTGAGAGACCCTGGGCAATGGGCAGGTGCTGCAATAGAGACCTTTAGGCAATTTGCAGGCGAAGCAGTTGAGACCTCGGCAATGTCAAATTTATCTCCCATCTCGGCGGCTCAAGTATCTGCAACAACCTTGGCCCCCTCATTGCTGCTTGGCAGCTATATTTACACTTAAAACAATAATTAGGAAGTTTGAATCAAGTGGAAATGTGAAAAAGTTGCTTGGACAAATGTCCATGTTAATCTTGTCCCCATGCACAGTGGAAGAACAAATTCCATAACTGTATGTATACACCGCCACCGAATTAAGCTGCAAAATAAGCTCTGGCAGCCCCGTTTTGGCTGCTTGAACCTAGGAGGTATTCCAGATGCCCACTGGAATGTTCAGTTATATGTTACCTTTTAAAAGAACCGTTGGGAGAACATATCCCTATAAACAAATTAACTTCATTTGATATTACACATTACTTTATCAAGAAGCGATAAAAAAAAAAAAAATTGGGCTTGCCTCTGTTTTCAATGATGACAGGTGCCTGTCATTTAATTACAAATATAAATGGCTTGAGTTTTTGAATGCTACAGAAACTTTGGAATCAGGTGCTATTATCAGATGAAATGAAAATTGACCTCTTTGGCAACAAACACCCAAGACAGGTTTGGCAGACAAAGAAGAATGACTCTACCAAAAAGAACCCCATGCCTAATGATAACTGTGGTGGAGGGTCTGTGATATTGTGGGCCTGTTTTTATTCCAAAGGCCCAAGGAACCTCATTAGGGGGAAGGTATCATGAACTCCCAGAGTACACTAAAAGTGGGTCATGACTAGATCATCCAGCAGGTTATTGAACCAAAATATGTCTGTCCAGATCACAACAGAAATGAACAACAGAAACTGAAGACGCTTCTGCCATAGCCATTTCTGGCCCCTGATCAGAACCCCATAGAAAAAAATGGATATGAATGCATGTACGAATCTACGATCTTGAGAGACTTTGAGAAGTCTCAAGAAGTCTCGGTAACACTTTACGGTAAGGGTACATGAATGCATGCATTAATTAATTCATGATTTATGTATTACTTAATTCCTTAATATCTCATGAATCAACAGAATTCATATTCACATTCTGTCATTTGTGACCTGAACAACACATAAACTAAAGCATTAAGCATGGTGGGAACATCATTATGATTTATGATTTCTGAAGAATGATCATGATGATTTCTTTTTCTGCCAAAAATGTTGTCATCGCTACTCAAATTATGACAAGCGATTGAACACTTGAGTTGAGGGGCCACAAACATGATGAACTCATGAGCAATTAACCTTACATTCATGTAATCATGATGATCATGCTTAATAAATCATAATGATGTACCCATGCATAAGGTCATGAATGAGAGACTATGAACTCATGTCAATTCCTGGTGATTCATTAGATATAAAGGAATGAAGTAATGCATAACTCATGAATTAATTCATGCATGAATTCATGATAATTCATGTACCCTTACCGTAAAGTGTTACCGAAGTCTCTTCTCTTCTTTATGGAATGGCATAGGACATTACGAACTGTTTTACTGGCAAAGACAGGCTTTTCCTAAGAACAACTTTAAGAAAACACTTTGAAAGATATTGGTGAATGAGGCCCATCATACTTAGAATCGTACATAGAATGTGACTACTTACAATAATACAGAGAGGAAACAGAGGTTGAAGAATATGGTCATTTTTCAAATAAATTTAGGAAAATAAATGTATGCTCAAGACTATAGGAACAACAGCCCTATATAGACATCACTTACACACTGCCATTTACCAGAGCACAATAGCTCCCCTACATCTGCAGTAAATAGTGCGGTGGGCAAAATGGAATATGGACTACCTTTCTTTCAAGACTCCACAGATAGGCTAATTTGATTTTAAAGGCCCGTGTCAGAGAACACGATGTGAGGAAGATAAACAAAAACTTGTGTTTGTTTAATCATTCAAGGGGGTTACTTAAAGGTAAACGACAACCTTGCTGCAAGCACATTAGTTACAGTTGAAAAATCGGCAGACTTTAAACCCAATTTGGAACTCATTGTCACATATTGTTAAACATTTGACCAACAAATTTGCTGAATTTAAAACACTGCTTGTTTGGTGTGAAAAAAAAGCAAATCATTGAAAGCATTTATTTGGTTTCCACACTAAACTAGAATTTGTGGAGCAATAAGCTTTATAACTGCCATCAGTCTTTAATGTTGGCACCCCAATGCTTTGTACCAATCCAGCTTAACCAGGAAACCACTGACATTTAGTTATCTGGCAGAACCTCCTATCCAAAGCCATCTGGAGTCCTCTGAAAGAGCCATTTAAACAGACAAGCACTCAGAGGAAATAGAATCCTTGCGTTTGGCACTGTTATTGATACACTTTGCCAAACGAGTTGTCAGGATACAATGTCGATTAATTATACCATGAAGTGGTTGGGCCCAAATTAATTTACACAGGGATTTCCATCTGAATGGTTGTAGGGACATCTCAAATTCAACCTCTATGTTTCAACTGTCCTTTTTATTTGATATGGATTAGGTGAATGTGCAAATTTCTTTTATTGAGACTAATTTTATTTTATTAATTGAACAGAAACCCAGAGCAGTGGGCAGCTCCCAAAGAGCAGTTGGGGTTTAGGTGTCTTTCTCAAGAGCAAGGTTCAACCACTCCCCACGCCCACATTTTTCCTACCAGGAAGGGATTGAACTGGCTGCCCTTTTTATCACAAGTCTGATTACCAAACATTTAGGTCACGGCTGCCCCATTATTGAAACATTCAAATATACAAAGTCAAATGATAGACTTTTTTTTACATGCCTGCGTAAATAAGTATCAAGTAAAGTATCAAGTCTTTAGAGTGTCATCAAAGTCTATGTATATCTTTCGCACAAACATCCGAAATGAAACTATATGAGGTCTCACAGATCTCTCTGAGAGAGTCCCATAGTCCATTTGGTAACTTGTGATTCCATGACCCAAGAGAAAAAGTACCGCCACTGATCTTCTTCGAGTTGTTTATTAATAATCCCTGTGCCTCAGGATCTCTCTTGTCCCCTTGTTGGAATGACTCAGCAGACTGGCCAGGGTTTGCTGACAGGAAGCATGCTGGTTAATGTTACATCACAAATCTTGAATGGCCTGAAATCTGACCTGGGGCAGTATGGGGAGAAAGGAGGTGCTTGGGAGAGGACTGGGAAGTGAACACACGGAGGTGGAGACGTGGAGACACTTGGGACAGAGAGGAAGGTAAGTGCAGTGGGTGAGCTGAGGTTGCCTTGGATGTTGTCAGACACGTTACTGTGTGCTGCAGTGTCTGGGTATGCACTGTACAGTGTGGGTCTGCATGCACTTGTTTGTCTGGGTGAATATGGAGTTACATCTGTTCCACTTTTATGAGCGAGCAATAGCACAATTTGAGCGCAGAAGAAATATTTTGACCGAGCACACAAATTATATTTTGAGGAAAAATGAAACACGAGCACAAAAAAAACTTGTAGTTAGGCAAACAGGAATCTATGTTGTGCTCCACAAAAAAGAGAGAACGAAAAAGAAAGAGAGAGAGAGAGAGAGAGAGCGTTTACTTTAGTGCAGTATGGCAACATGCAAGCTCGGAGGGTGCTGTTTGAGGTCAAAGTTTGGTTTGTAAAATAGATAAGCAGTACAGACAGAGACAGAAAAAGAGTGTAGGACAGAAAGGTTGACATAATGAGAAGAAAGAAATGACATTTTGCGTATTAGGTCCTTTAATATGGTGAGGCAGTTTACTGACCAACCTTTTGTTTTCTTAGTCTGTCTTGGGTCAGTCTGCAGTATAAATAAATGGTTACATTAATACATGTCACCAGCAGACATTAATAATATGGTGTTCAGTCAAAGATGATAATTCTCCATAGAAATGTGCCATTATGATACAGAACAATTCAAACAAACCTTGGATGTTAAGTGGCATGAACTGAGGGATAATTAGGGGACTAGATGACTATAATTTACAATTGAGTAAATTATGAGAGTCCATTTGCAAAGGTGCAAAGAGATGTTACAGGGTGTCATGGGAAATTACAATAATACCAGTATATTTGAAATATCGAATGTTTCCTAGTCTTTGGAGTGTGATCAAGTTAATTAACTCCACAAAACTGAAGTGGAAATCAGACGCTGCTGGAAGTAACCTATTCACTAGCCAGTGAGACATGAGTTGGTATTAACAGTGAATGTATGTTTTGTGCTGCTGCATAGCTGTAGAGAGGACTGCTGGCCATAAGAGTAAGGGAGAATGTGTTTGTTGATGTTGAGAAATAAGGAAAAACATCTCCAGATAACACATGCAATTCATTTCAAGTTCTGTTATTTTACAAACAACACCACAGCCCAAGGTAGAATATGCTGAAACGTAAATCAGGTTTCTGTCAATCAGGTTTGTAGGCCAAGTATACTTGCGTACGGTAGAGTATACCACATTATGCTCCAAAGATGCTATGGGGAAGCGAGGTGGCAACACTAAAGCACTTTTCTTCTGTCCCACGCACGCTATTTGTTTATCCAGCCCCGGCTTTGGAAATAACAATGTCCACAGACAAGGTAGAGTATGTTGTATGATTTTATGAAAGTATTGCGACATCAGAAGCAAGTCAAATTTGTAGTTTCTTATGTCTCATTCCATCGAACTACAGATCCGCTACCCGATCTAGCAAACTTGCAGCGTGGTTATAGCCGATAGAGCAGTGGCGATTCTAGACATTTTTTAACAAGGGTGGCACTGGTGAGGCACTGATTAATTCAAGGGTGGCATGAGGCAAAACATCCAGATAAACAGAAACAGGCTCAAGATGTGAAATAACACAAACCAGACGCAAACACCATGCTCATAAATTATGTTAAAATATTAACATGTATTTGAATAAAATAATACAAATATATTAAAGTGAATTATCTAAGTTGTCTGTCCATGGGCTATGCTGTGCTAAAACAAATTCCATCATGGGGACATTAAAATATAATCCATTTTATTCTATTCTATTAAATGAAGATATACAAATATACTCATCCAAGACATCTCCCCCCACAATGACTTATATCTATATGCGCATCTATTTTTGTAGCTGTTAAAATAATTTGACCTGCTTTTTGTCTATTTGTTTATTTTCTTTAAAGTTCTCAAGAAACTTGAGGGTGGTATGAAGGAGTGTATTGTGTATGTGAGCAATTTCATCTTCCTAAATCTCAATATTATGATCACAACAAGTGTGGGCAAAATATTAATTAAATTTGTAAATTTGTATTTGCCAGTATTTTTAAACTACAAACCTATAAAATATTTTGATACAATTGTTTTCCAACTAAATAAAAAACAAATGACAACATACTATTTTGTATTTTAAATACATTTATCAGACATGCCTATGCCTGGCTTTTGACTACAGCAACTCAAGCTAGGTAGTACTGATTGTTTTGTGTTTATGTTAGTTTTGATCCAATTTGACAGCTTTGCTATGTTGCCCACCCAAAATGTCCACCAGCCCACCAAAATATAGTAGCCTAGGTTAGAACCAGCCCTGCCCTGCATGGAGACATATTTTACGATAATAATGGAGAAAATGTTAGCAAAACTTTAGGTTTTTGTTAACGGAATCTCCCTCCCTCATTCATCTATTTGCACAACAGCCCACATTCTGCGTTCAATCCAGGGAGACAAGTGAAATAAATGTTTTTTTTTAAAGCAGACATCGCCATAGGCACGATATTTAGGCTACCTCTGTTAGGCCTATAAAAAGTTGTGAATTAAGGAGTATTTCCTGATCAGGGAAACCTTTCGGTCCGCGGTTCTATAATATCATTCAATTGTGCCGCAAATTAACAGGCAGAAGTGGGGCGTAATTTAAATTCATGGCTCTGTAGACCAGCAATTTACTCGTCGAGGAGGCTCATAATTTGAGAAACGCTGCAGATCATAGACAGAGAAAGCTCTGGGAACAGAACGCAGGCATATGATTTTGTTGTCACACGCTACTATGGAAAATTAACTTTATAAAGTCCGGCTCGGCCAAAAAAAAAAAGATATATATATTTTTTAAATTATTTTGTAATTATTTAAGCAAAAGTGGAACGTGCGAAATGTTTCATTTATCGCTCCTGATTGGGACGAATAAAACAGACATGGGGGACGAAAGAAACAGTTTAGCCTAAGCTATGTAAACTTCCCATAATTTCAATATTTTACAACAAATGCTTGTCTGGTTGAATGATCATACATGTCATCAGAATGTCGCTACCTGTAGCCTCGATGCAACGAGAGTTTAGTGAGTAGGCCTAAGCTTGATGAACCATAAATGAAAAGTTTTCTAGACATTACATTAGGACATTATTGCCATTAAACACTTTTACAAAAGTATAGGCCTAGCCTACAGTTAACACTTAATGACGTAGCAAATGTCGGCGCCTGATTAGGTTAGCACAAGCAGTAGCCTGTAGGCCAATAAAGGGAAGCGTGTTTGCCACTTACATTTCTGACGTCTGATACTTCAAACTGCTGCAAGTGCATCAAGAAAGGTCCTGCCTTAGACCATGTTAATGGCCAATCTAAGACTAAGATTTGGGGGTGGTACCTGGGGTGGCCAATCGAATCTCAAGGGTGGCCTGTGCCACACGGAGCCACCCCTCTGGCTCCGCCCCTGCGATAGAGGGTTGCAAAGCGAATGCAGAAGTGCCGTACACCCTGTTACGAGTTGATGAACCACTGAAACAATTTCAGAAACATTATTTTACGGTTAAAAAAAAAAAAACTCTTTGGTGTTGCTTTAAAGTGAAACTATGCAGTTTTGGCAATTTCTTTGCTATTTTCTCACTTTTCGCTCGCAGGTTTCTCTGCAGAGCTCCCCCTACAGCCTCAGAGTATATGATTCACGACACTCCTCAATCGGTCAGTCTGCCGTTTTCCTCTTTCCCTGTTCCTCAGACAACGGTTAACTCACTGCCTGCTTCTTTTCTGAGAATGAGAATGTCTGAGAAACTCCATTGCTACCTTGTTCTAGTTGGTGCCTGCCGTGCATGTGTGTAGTGCAGTAAAGCAATTCGTTACATTGCGAGGCTGCAAGCTATGCCTGCGAGACTTTCTGTCTCTGAGGCCGCCGGCCCGCCCACCGGCCTAAAGTTGCAAGGGTGGTTTTTCTGCTCACAGGCACTAGTGGGAAGCGAGACGGCCACCATTCATCCTGAAAAAAGTCATATAATCATTCCAATGACTTCAAAGCTGTTCAGTAAGGTAAATTAAGCTAAAAAACCTGCATAGTTCCCCTTTAAGTTAACGTAAATTAAGCTAAAAAAAATGGCATAGTTCCCCTTTAGAAATAACAACTTCAAACCAATTTTGTTTTCACGTATGTGTGTCTATACACTATAATGAGTCAAGTTAAGTTTATTTATATAGCTCATTTCATACACTGAGGTCATTCAATGTGCTTTACATAAACAAAAGCAAATAATAATAACAAACAAAAGCCTAGAAGGGCAATATAGTCAAAGAATAGTTCAAAAGGTAAAGATCATAATAAAAAGAAAACATAAAACACACAAGGTAAAATCATTTAAAAATAAAAGACACAAGGTAGAATAATTGTCAAGACAGATTCAGAAATTATAACTCAGTGCAGTTAGCAGAAAGCATCTGAGAACAGTTTGGTCTTAAGTCTAGATTTAAAACTGGCTACAGTTGGGGCCTTTTTAATGTCATCCGAAAGTTGGTCAATTTTACCTTTGAAAAAAGATAAGAACTCATTGCATTTATTAGCTGAGAGAAGTTCTGGCGATAATTGTGATTTGTTAACTTATCAACAGTTGTGGGATTTGTTAACTTATCAACAGTGACTTGGTTGTGTGTGTGTGTGTATCTGTGTGTGTGTGTGTCTTTGTGTATACTGGGTGATAACATCGATATATGGTCTTTTGGGCCCCCACCGTCAACTTCAAGGCAGCGCTGCCTGGAAGGCCCTAGGGTTAGGGCAGAGGTGGGCACAAATACATCAAAAACTATTTTGTTACAAACTACAAATACTGGCTCATGAAATGTAATATTAAAATAAAATACTGATGTAAAAAATGCAAAAATACATAAAATACCCACACAATAATTATGGTATTCCAACTTAACTACAAGAAACTACAAGGTGTATTACTGAGAACGTATCCCCAAGAGACAAGAAATACTATTTTCTGATTGGCTGGCAGAGGGCTAATAATTCTGTACATTGGGGCTCCTATGAAGTATCTGGTAAAAAAAATCACTTTCCCATTTCAATGTAAACAAAGACTGAAATGGCATGGGATGATGCCATGGGATGATAAAACAAAAAAGGCAGTTGTTAACACGGTGACATTTTGACTTCCTTTCCAACTTCAGAAAAGTTCAAACTTAAGTTAAAACTTAAAAGAGAAAAGTTGGATCTAACACTTTTAAGTTGGTCACAATGTAGGCTAACATACTACTGCAGGAAAAAGGTATTTATATTTCATGCTGTCTTTCCAAAAGGGTAATGACTTTTTTTGATAACTTTAGAGCTGAAAATAGGTAATTGCCCAAGGGAGATCACTGGGCCTCCTCCCTATTATTATTGAGTAATCCCTAGACAACAAGAAACAGTAAAGAAAAAAAAACTTTAACCGACAAAACCAGGTTCACTCTGGTTTTCACCTCTGGCCTTTGGCTCCTGGACTATGATAAGCATAGCCTATTTTTTGCCTTATTTGAGAAAAAAAAAAAAACAGATTTCCCTTTAAGTATTTGAAATACTCTAAATACAATCCCTCAAAGTATTTTGTTACAAACTACATTAGATTTTTTTCCAATCCTGCAAAATGCAAATGACAAAATACACTAAAGTAATTAAATACGTATTTAAAATACATCTAATTAAAATACTACCCATGTCTGAGTTAGGGTTAGGGTCAGGGTTAGGGTTAGGCAAGGCAGCGCTGCCTTGAAGTCGATGGTGGGGCCCAAAACACCATCAATCAATAACATCCTTCAGCTCAACTGGTAGAATTTGTGCTAACAATATGAAGGTAATGGGTTTATAGGGAACAGAATAAGTCTGAACTGAAGGCCCCAAGAGGGAGGGAGGAAGTGTAAGGGAGAAAGAGGGAGAAAGGGTGTGTATGCAACCAAGACCTATTTGTATTTAATGTTAATGATTTATCCTGTGAATATGTTGTGTCTTAATGAACTCTGTTTAAAATTGTGTCTTTACTGTCTGTTCTATTAGTGAGACAGAAGACATTTTTCATGCCATGACAATAAAGTAAAGTCTATTCTATTCTATTATATTATATTATATTCTATTCACTGTAATGTTTAGACCAACATGCTTCCCTTGTGTTAGTAGCATGTAACTGAACTTGAAATGCCAGAAACATCTCTTTAACTATTACAAAGGTTGCTCTACCTCCCAATGTGACTATGTGACTAACTGAAGACTTTAAGTTAATGACTCAGTTCTCATTTTCATTTTTTCCTTACACCTAAATATGGTGTCTAAATAATTTGGCCATGAGATCAGCATGACAATTGCTTGAATCGGTTTATCATACAGCCTAATGTAACAACTTCTGCTGACACTGGATCTAAATACAATATATTTGTAAGACTGAGTCCCTGTTGCGAGAGAAGGCTGACTGTGTTTGGTTTAGACACCCTGTTGAGAGGGAAGGCTTCTTGTCCTGCTGTGATGGAACAGCAAATCTCACAGCAGTATAAAGAAGAAAGACAAACAGAAATAGAATTTTTGTCACACATGGATCACAGCTGTTTTTCATTTTATTTTTTCATTTTGTAGGGGGTAGATTTGGAGGAACTTTCTTCATTCAGGGGAGAGGTTATGTTTGAGTCTTTCAAAAAAAAAAAATGAAGGCACGGTGAACTTTATGACCTGTAGTATAATGCAGTATTACAGGATCATGTACAGTAATTTGAAATATTACAAGTGCAATCTAAATGGGATCTAATGGATTTTGTCTGAAAGATTACTGATAGTTTCCTTGGAAGCGTGTAAGGGTCAAGCAGTCACATTCACATACTTTGCATTAGAGGTGCTCTCAATAGCACTGAATGAAATGGCCCAACAATGGGTTACATCAACTCCTTATGAAATCCTTTTCATAGCTTGAGCATGAAAATATTATCAATGGTTCACCTGATGTCAGTCTCCTGACAATATTTGCTGAAGGGTTCTGTACAATACATTCAGTGTTATTTCTGTGGTTGTGTATCCAATTAAAACAAAGTGTGAAAAACTAATTGTATTGAGAAAATAACAAGCAAATGTGTCTATGTATGTGTGTATGCACATCTCTTATGTATGTATGTGTTTATCTGCCTTTGGTTGTGTATTCTCAGATGGAGCTGTTAACTCTGCCAGCCTTACATCGCATGGCCATCTGTGGTGGTACCCATGGCAACGAGATGACTGGCGTGTACCTGGTGCAGGAAATGGCAAGGCGACAGAAGGAGGAAGGGGAAAAGGCGTGGCCTCTACCAATCATGCTGGTGCTTTCCAATCCTCAGGCCATAAAGCAGTGCAGGAGATACAGTGAGACAGACCTCAATCGCTGTTTCACTAGCGCCATCCTCAGGTGAGACTGGGCACAGGAGATTTTACAGACAGTCAACCTAGGCCTGACAGCAGATCCACCCTGATATGTTTATATTTTTGCCCACAATTCATACATGTATCAGAATGTGACACAACTTTTTGAGAAGTTTCATTGCTTTTTATTACAACCGTGAAATTGGAAATGCTTTTGTGTGCATTAAACAAACACTAGTATTTTAGCACACCAAACATCTGTCTCCATTCTACTCCAATGTCTTCTTCCTGAATAATTATCTTACATATTTCCCAATAGTACCCCAATCACAGACAGCTCTCCTTATGAGTTAAGGAGAGCACATGAGCTAAATGCCCTCTTGGGTCCAAAAGATAGCAAAGAGGCTGTTGATATCTTGTGTGACCTCCATAATACCACGTCAAACATGGGAGTTACACTCATCTCCTACTCTCTGGATGAGTGGATCAGTCTTCACATCTACAAATATCTAAAGGCAAGGCAAACATTTCCCTGAGTCTGTGATTTGCTGTTCAGAGATATACAGTACATTTGATATATTGACATATTGATATATAGGCCTACTCATTTCTGTAAAGAAATACATTCCAATATGATTTCTCGCAGGAATCGGAATTTCATTTAATTTATTCAATACAACTTTAATTTCCACTTCATTTGCAGATGAAAATGACCTCAGTGCCAGTAAGATTGTTCATGGTAAATATCCCCAATAATGAAGCATACTCCCTGGAGTCTGTGGGCAAGAATGGCTTCTGTAAGTTATATGCCATTGGTTTACTCTGCATTACATTTATGTTTGTGCTAGCTAGTTTTTAAATGCTTTATGAGTTAAAGTTATTCACGTTGTGGGTCTTTTACAGCACTAGAAGTGGGTCCACAACCACATGGTGTGCTCAGAGCTGACATATACAATTATATGAAGGAGGCCCTCGAGCTAGCAATAGAATGGATCAGCCTTTTCAATTCAGGTACCAAAATATGTTGCATCTTAACTTACCATATTTATAGATTTGTTTAGAAGCTAATAGTACAGGGTTGAAAGAATAGTTAGTCATTTCTGCAATTGTGCACCTTAAACAATGGACCCTTCAGAGCTTTGTCTTTTACTGTGATGTGATGTCTCTCCCAGGTGCTGTGATAGAGGGTGGAGAGGTGGAGGCACATCTGTTCCATAAGAGCATTGATTATCCTCGAGATCCTGACAGCCAACAAATATCAGCTGCCATACACCCTCAACTGCAGGTCTGACATGGAATATCTCAGGACACATTTCAGATAGTTGCTGACTAAAGGGGACTTACTCTGAAAGAGCCAGATCAATATAATAGCATCAGCTGTTTTCATGGAACAACTGCTGGAGTGAATATTCTAGTTTAATGGCATGGAATTTCAACACTTCCACATTATAGATACAATAACAATATTCAACAATGTTTATTAAATCATATTAACAAATGATATTATTAAAATTATTAATGAAATTATCGGCACCATTTCCAGTTTGACCCTGTAACGGCAAAGAGATAACACTACATGCAGCATATTAATGCTGAAAGCATGAAATTCAATGCAGTTACATTGGTACATGAGTAAATGGAGCAGGAGCCACATTTTGAAATGAAAGCATTACATAATGGACAATCTCTGCTCCCTCTAGGACCAGGACTTCTGCTGTCTAAAGCCAGGTGATCCCATGTTCCAATGCTTCTCCGGAGAGACTATGTGTTACAAGGAGGACGAGTGTCTCTATCCCTTCTTTGTAAATGAATGTGCTTACTATGAGAAAGGCATCGCATTCCACCTGGCTCGCAAGACCACCCTGAAGATTCCTTCAGTGAAAGTGCAGATTGAGGACAGGGGAACAAGTTAATGATAGCTTAATGATAATAAAATGCAAAAATATGCATAAGCACATATTGAAACCAAGCTCCACTCACGCTGCACAGTATATTGGCCAACTTGACCACATCACCTCAGGGGAAACAAGTGTAAATGTAGATAGTTTTTCTAATTGCACTTCACAAATAAATCTCAGATTATATGAAATGTGCCTACAATTTGCAATATTTTGTGATTTCACAGGAATATTGTCTTATTTGCCTACTTATTTCAAATGCAAATACATTAATCTCCATTTTATATTGCAGAAGCTGCAGCATCAGCATTAGGTCTACTATGTTGTTGTCTAAAGAGGTCAACCAGTATAAAATGAAAAAGCCCCTAATACCCGATCATGGAAAAACACCCAAAAGCCTATCCGCTGGACCAGAAAAAGACACAAAAATGGTGAGAAACATTGCAAGCCTGGTATTTATTACTAACAGCAGTGTTCATTTGAACTGTATAAAGTATAAAAACACGTACAAAAACTCACTATTCAGATAATGTGAACTCTTTGAAGTGAGGTATTTGTCAAACCGATTTTAGGTTATTGCCAGCACGCAGAAGAAATCCGACTTATTTTCTACTTTTCCAAAGTTCTATCAGGCTTCCAACCACATTTACAATAGTCTGGACTGGTGAAAACACACTCACATATACAAAACCAAGTAGAGATCTCACAAAAAGACACAGGTTAACTGGAGTGGCACAGCTAGAAAACAAAAACAAATAGAATCTCAATAAATACTGAAAACATTAGCAAAGAGTGGTGTGCTGTCCATTTCTAGGCATTCAATACACATGTTTGACCACAGTGTGTAAAAATTAACCACATGACAAACCCAAATAGGCAATAGCAAGTACAGTTTCAAGACCACAAAGGATGTTAAACAAAGAAGTGCAACCAAAAATAATTATATCCACAAAACAGCAGAAAACTATTTAGAGAAGAAAGAAACATAAGGACTAAAACAACTCTACTGCATCATTTGCTTAAAATATCAAAATGAGAAGGCCAATGTTACTGCATTTTATCCCTGTAAGGGTATGAAAGCACATGAGGGAAAAAATGCACATACAAAAAAGGAAAATGTAAAATAAAAGATATATACTGCAGAAACAGGAACTCACACACACACACTTAACATTCCACCACACGATAAAGCATCAACATAGGTACATGCTATAACTAAGTGACTTCAGGTGTGCTTATGTTGTGTTCTTAGCCCGTCCTATTTTAGCAGTGCTACAATAATGTAATTGGCTTGTCAATAGCACCACTATGCAGCAGGTTTTCATCTCCAACTTCATTCAACTCAACCACATACTACCCACAATGTAGTCCCATCCAAAAGTAGGGGTGCCACGATTCTCCAAATTCTCGATTCGATTCGATTTAATTTTAGTCATGATTCGATTCCATTTTCGATCTTTTTTAAACAATATATATTACTATTAATGAATTCCTTATGTTATTTACTTTTTTGGCCTTTTCCTATTCTGTTTTGGGGCTTTTATTTTGAAACTGTTCCAAACGCGAGGTTGTAAACAGAACGAACATTAAACAGACGTGAACATAGTGAAATGAAACAACACAGAATGATAATTTGATTGTTTCAGCACACTACGACGAGACCCAAGGTTAGTCTTCATGGAATATGTACTTATCAATATGCATTTTAGGCCTTAAAGTAATTTTGGATCGTAACTAGAGCCTACTTGAGTAGGCTAAGTTGATGTTAATTGACGTGAATGAACGGAATAATACTTCCACACCATGATCTCAGAGTAGCAAAAGGAGCTTTTATTTCGTTTGATTGATGTGTATATTTAACTGGCTGCAGCCTAAAATTAGAGGAGTGTTGACGCCGCAGTTCAGCACGTGTGTGTGTGTGTTTTTTCGTCTTGGCATACATGCTGGACGTGACATTGGGAGTGTGGCTACATCGTCGATTCTACCTTTGAGTTTGAGGTTCAAGATTGAGATGTAATAACGATCGATTTCGATATAAAATCAAAATCGTGACACCCCTATCCAATAGTGTCAACATAATCGAGTCAAGATTTAACAAGTGTAAAAACCACATTTCATTAAAATAATTAAAGACTCAAGAAGTTAAGTGAGATTACATAAACACAGCTTTTCGGTCTTCAATTGTGTGCATAACACATTGATGTATTTGTACACTCTTAAAACAAATGTGCTGAAAACAACACAACTTGTATTGTTTTTAACACATCACTGTGTACAGATCAGGACAACAGTTTGTGTTGTTTCCTTTTTTAATTTGTTACAAAATATGTGTTGAAAATAACACAACTAGCGTTGTGTCCAGATGGGGACAAAGCATTAATTTTAAGAGTGTATGTATTAATCGGTCTAGCCATTCCATCCATCTTGGTGTTAAAAATGATAGAGCTGAATTTTATGGGATAAATACCCTCATGGTAGCGGTCTGCTGCTGCTATGGAGGTGTACTCTTGCTTGGATGCTTTCCATGATGTTCCCTTGCACCAGTAAAACTTAAAACTGCTCAAGGGATTTACTGCTGAACAAAAAGCACAGATGTGCAGAGTTCTCTGGCTACATTTTAGTCATATTCCTGAGAGCCATCAATCACCCTGTAGCACATTCACAAACCCAAGAACTAAATGTATCCCTGCAAATATTTCCCTATTTTTGTATCTTAAATTTTATTCATAAGATAACTGATCTCAAATTTAACCCCAGACTACGATTCATAAATTACCTATTTGATTGACTAAGTGAAAGAACAGCTGGACAGAATAAGGGATGAAAGATTAAAAGCAGGGTTTCAGGAAGTTAAAAAGGACTAGAAGAGTAATTCTGTGGAAGCTTACAGCTGTTCACATCTTCAGTAACCCCAGAGTGACTAGTTGTGGAGAGAAGCTCTTCTAGAAAAAGACAGCTGACAAATCCACTCCTATTAAGGGCCATGGTCTGGGCAGGTTTGCTGATGCTGCCGCTGCTTAGGCTACCCGGTAAGCAGTCATGCGGGTGTAACTCTTTCGGTGGCTGCAGGCGGCCCACAGGAAGAGGGCAGCAGCCATCATCTGGAGTGGCGAGGAGATGAGTGCCAGGTAGAGCGACCAGCCTAGAGAGCGGTCCACGACCTCTGGCAGCGGTGAGACGCGGTGCAGCAGGTCCATACCCGCCAGGAAACAGCACACTGTTGCTAGGGAGCACAAACCTGAGGAAGGTATCAGCAGGACAGGGTTGGCATGAGTATTGCTGCATAGGTGTGACGGGACTCCTAATCAGTGATGCCAGTAATGCGTTACTTAGTATTAATGAGTAATCTAACGTGCTACTATTTCCAAACCAGTAAAGTTACTTATCCAAGTCACTGTGCGTTACTATTTTTTGTCGTTTTCCTTAGTAAAAAGATATATTCTTTGCTTTCTTCTTGTCTCACCACGCAGCGACACAAACGTAAACAACAATGAGGGGAGGAGAGAGATGCGCATTTTAGCTATATAGTCATTATTTTGAGTTTGTGTCAGCTAAACATGACAACATTAAGGTACGTTGTTCACTCTGTGCTGGCGACAAAGTGCAACCAATCAGTTTTCAGTGTCGGTGGGCTTTTATCTTTTTTCTCCCGATTAATCAGTTCAGTGTATCTAGGAACAGGAGTGTCAGGGCAGAGTCAGTGCCCCCCAAAAAGGAACATTTAAGACCCATTTCACATCAGACTACATAAGAAGTGTACCCTTGTCTCATATGGGTAAAACATAATGCTAGTCTTGCACACTGCACTGTTTGTAACCGTGACTTTAGTGTTGCCCATGGCGGGTTAAACAATTGCAAAAGACTTGTTGAGGTGAGTTTAAAAAGTGTCATTTCATTTGCATATTATTCAGGCCTATACTAGATGGCAAGTTGCCAAGGCTACAACTACCAAAATCAACATATTTTATTTCTATTCACAATTTATATCAATCTATAGGGCTTCCTTATTTGGTGTACTGACTAGACATTATTGAACAAACATATTCATTTGTATTTCAGTATCTAAGTAGGCTAAAGAGATACTTCCCTGAAAATATTTTTTTCAGGTTGAGATGTCTGCTATACATTGTTGACATTACTGTTAAAATGCACTTTCCGCAGTAAATGTTACTGCTGAAAAATAACTAATAAAGTAACTTGTAATCTAACTTAGTTACTTTTAAAATCAAGTAATCAGTAAAGTAACTAAGTTACTTTTTAAAGGAGTAATCAGTAATCAGATTACTTTTTCAAGGTAATTGAGGCAACACTGCTCCTAATACAGAACTTTTCCTATTTTGTATGAAGGATTTCAGGATTTGTTCCGCTTAATTTTTGTTTGTTTTGAGGCTATTTTAGCAAAACTTGTATGATGTATTTGAAATCACATTTTTTTTATTGTTGAGGTATGAGTAGACTTGGCACAATTTGGAAATTATTTGGATACATATTCTCTAAAGCAGGTCCTGGTCTTAAAGGAACATGCCGACTTTTTGGGACTTTAGCTTATTCCCCATATTCTCCAGAGTTAGATAAGTCTATACATACCCTTCTGATCTCCGTGCGTGTAGTTACTTGGTTTGACGCACCCACTGCTAGCTTAGCACAAGTGCCTTGAAGTGGCCGGCTTCAAATAGCCTACACCTCCCAATAGTGACATAAGAACTCCAAAATTTTCCAACTGCAAGTAAGGGGCTGAGACCGCACAGCCTAAGCTGCTGAAGTGCCGCGAGGGCACAGCAAATGAACTTCAGAAACAATACATTTAAGCTCACGATACTCAGACCAGCCAATACTCCCGAAGCTCCCGATTAGCCACTACCGGCCTGTAATAGCAGAATCAATAGGCTACGTGTTGCACAAGGCTTGCACACAGTCGCAGAACTCTACCGTTTTATAAATCCAAAATGTTAGCACACACCAGACTTATGTGACGCTGGTGCATCCTCCAACTCCGGGCTGCCTTCGTTATCGCTCCCACTTGCCATTTCTACACATGATCTGAATCACTCCACACCTCCGCTTTCACGCGAAAGGGAAAAAAAAAACTGTCTGTGGTCACATATGCGCATGAGGCTACATTAAGCATGCATGAGATCCAAATTCTCTTTTATACTACAAGCCATAAAAGCTTTAAATCAGTCAAAATAAGCTAGATGTCCAGCTGGCCTGGTCATACCCAAGGGTGTATAGTGTATTGAAGTGTGTGATGTATGTTCTTCATGGTATGTCTGTGTCTGATGTATGGACTATTTGTTTAGTGTCATATGTCTGATGTCCTGTCATGAATTGCCTTGCGACTGTGCCGCAAACCCAACTGCCCCACGGGGACCATAAAGTTATATACTACTACTACTACTACTACATGAACTGTCAAAACCGTACGATGCACACATGCTCCAAACAGAGACAAGCGAACCGAATGGTTTGGATTTTTTTTTTTCATGAACCGTGCCACCCCTACCTAGCAGAGTGTAGCCTACACGCATCTGTACTCGTCTATTATTTGAACTCATTGGCAAAGTGAAACTAACTTGACCGTGGTTTCAATAGTCAACGACAAAACAGTTACCGTATACACAGTTAATTACTTTCACTATTGACTGACAATGGGTTACCATCGAAAACATAGCCTGAAAAAAAAACACAATCACCCCAATAATATTCAAATGACTGAATAAAAAACCTAAGGTCAAATATTATATCCTGCAGAGGAGTTGCTGCTTACATCTCATGACAGTGCTTCAGCTGTGCTTCATATGCGCCTTTCGCTATAGACCAGGTTTTTCTTGCATTACGCATAATGCGTTTCAGTGTCTTATCTTATAGTGTAAGATAGCAATTTTTTGATAATACGCCAAGACCACACCTTAGGTCGTTAATTGGCACATCCATGAGCACATTGTGTAATAAAAGAGAAGGACAAGGTGAAAAACTCGAGTGTATAATAGGAATACGATTTGCGTTGGGACAATAATACGCTTTGTGCCGGGTTTTGTGTTGCGACAATGCTGCATCACATAAAAAGTATTAGACATTAAACAATAATTAACAATCCAAGTTTATTTTCACATTCTTTCTGAGACAGGGTTTCAAAAGAAAGAGAGCAGTAGTTCTCACCAGCCAAAAGATGTAGCACTCCAACAACTGATGTTGGGGTAAGGCTGCGACAAAGGCAAGCGCAGACTCCAATGAGGCCACTTAAGAACACCAGCCCTAAGGACACCAGAGGCAACAAGAACTGGCACCTCCACAGATCTGAACACAAAGAAAAGAGAACAATCCGCCTTACATATGAGCCAAGCCTGTGGCTTTGGACTAGGTAACTAAAATGATCCAGATGATTCAGACTGGTTTCCACTAAGACCACCCAAAAAGGCCAGTTCAAAAGCTAATGGCCAGGGTCTCAAATGTAATTGTGAGCAAAAGCTGTTGGGCAAGTAAGTTTTCCTTACACAAATTAAGCCTAGTCCTCAACTAAAAAAAAAAGAGATTTTCATTGAAGTTTCCTTTTAGTGCGGGACTATGCTTACTAGGATAAATGGGAAACCAGCATATTATATTTGGATTATTGACAAAATAGTGTGTGTCATAGTGCTTAGACTCACAGGTGCGGATGAGGTCCTCTCCAGTGTTATGGTTCCCAGGCTCTCTGTACTTGGCCTCAAACTGTTGTGGCAGAGTAAAACTCACACACTGCGTCACCATTTTGGGTTCTGAGGAAACAAGTAGTTCAAACAGCATTTTAAGTAAAGACCCATCAGCAACATCATCATTCTGACCAAAAGAAACCTTATCAACTTTATGAAATATGCTTGTAAGACTAGGTTAGTTAAAATAAGAAGTTGCTGGTTTTTACAAGGTCCTTTTCTGAAGACTAGGCTACTTTCTGTTGGTCAATCTATTTTCACAATGACCATCCCTTTCAAAGAGAAGTTGTAGGCCTACTGGAAGAGGTTTCTAAGGGTTTTCTACCTGGTTCTTTGTACCAATGAGAATCGACAGGCACGAGAACACAGCGCCACCAGAGACCAAGCGTTCCATTGAGGCGAAATAGCGGGTCGCTGTACGTCTTCTCGTCCATCTCCTCTCCAAGAAAGTCCTCCCTTAAGGTCCGCAGCTCAGAGGCATTGCTGCTATCATGACTGATTGGGGGGCTATGGTACTGACACCAATGCTGCGTGCCAACCGCTACCGACAGGTATACACAGGCCAGCAGACTAAGCACCGACCCAATCACAAGAGCCGTAGCGTAACGGTTGTCCACCATAATGGCCAGGGATGAATGTGTGACGTATAATTTCACAAACTTGCAGGTGGTTTTGTGATGTCCGCTTTATCTGGCACTGACCTGAATTTTGAGAAAAAAACATTACATGGAATTACATTTCCGTCGACCACATCCAAGTTTATCCAAGCTATTATGACTCTACCCTCTTGCATTGCGCAATAAATTAAAAAGTAAACGTCAATGTCAAATATAATGGAAGAAGGTAAACAAATGTAATTGTTTACTTGAATGTTATGTTTGTCTGTGGACTTAAATTGGAAAAATATGTCTTGTCTTCACCGTGGGATAGTGAGAAACGTAATTTCGATCTCTTTGTATGTCTGGAACATGTGAAGAAATTGACAATAAAGCTGACTTTGACTTTGACTTTGACAAATGATGTAAGTTACAGGTGTGCCCTAAAGAACGAGTTGCTAATATTCTGTCACTTGATAAAAGCATGGGTATAGGCTAATGTTAAATGACAATGACCAACTAGCTATAACTGAAGACCCCCACCTCCAATAGAAAAAAAAAACACCTGGAAAGTGGTGCGTAGGTCAATTTGAGTTTGAGACCCCTAACGTTATAACGTAACCTTAACATTAACGTTACCAAGGCGAGGCAAGCAAACGTTAACGTTATAGATGAGTTAGCTATCTGTACGTTAACGTTAGCGGCTATCTCCTCTAGCTCGCCTTGGTACTGTTATAGTTATAAAGAGATCATACAAATCAAGCAATGCACGCAAACAGTGCTATTACAAGAATCATTATACGACCAGTCTGATATCCTAACGTGCTAAAAACAGCGATATCAAGCTTACGTTGAAGGAAACATCTGTTGTTAGCTGACAAAAACGTTAGTTGGCCACACGCGTAGCGTAACATAACTTAATGGACACAGACGTCGGGTTTCTTGAATAACATAATCTTACCTTATCGCGAATGTAGACCATACATAACCTCACAAATGCAGTATCATAGCCTGAATCGGGTAGCTACATAATTTGTGGAACTATCTACTGACTAGCTAACTAGTAGCTAGTGCTAGTATGCGAGTTTTTTGTTAGGTGCGTTCCCAGTCTATGGTGATTGCGTCATTCTTCCGACCATAGATATTATAAAGCTTCCAACTGCACGCGTTCTTTGAAGTCGGAATGTGGGAACAGCTATTTTAGAGACAGTTCAGAGAATGTCTAATAAGGGGAGAACCAGAGCCCGTCTACGGAGAGCCTCCCCACTCTCTATTAATCCCATACAAACCGAATTTGGCTGCAGTTCACCAGAGTTCACCTAGATGGCGATCGCGGGCGAGTCCAAAATACATGGGGTCCTATGGAGCTACATGGCTACATTTATTGTTTTCACCTATTTAACAACTGAAACCCTCAGATTTTATTTTATTTTTCGCAAAATGGATATGAATTATCAATCAAAAGTGAAATAATCCGGGAGTCATGTCTTTCGTTTTCTTACAGGTTGGGTCGTTGTTGCCCATAACAGGCTAGCATTGATGCTATGCTATGCTATGATCATGCTAATGAATGACGTCATTGACACGTTTGAAAGGCTTTTTAGACCAATTAAGTGACTTTAAAAAATATAAAACTCAACCAAGTGTATTGTCTTTGTCTCCCCTTTCGAATACAATATTTAAATTACTAGGCCCGCGAGCGCCCCTAGATGCAGTACCACACCGGAAGAGTTCCGAGAGTGAAGGTTCTCCCCTTATTAGACATTCTCTGGGAGAACCTCCGCCTTAACAATCTTTGCCTTCACTCTCTGAACTCTTCCGGTGTGGTACTGCATCTAGGGGCGCTCGCGGGCGAGTCCAGAATGAATGGAGGTCTATGGAGCTGTACCCCTCAAAATCTACTTTTCTCGGGATATAATTTTTTTTCAAGTAATTTGAATATTGTATTGACTGAGGGGGGGGGGGGTGACAGGAAAGGCAGAGAAGGAAGCAGAGTTTGGCCAATAATGAGCAGTAATATATGAATGTTATATGTTGTTGCTTTTTTATTACCTTATTATTGCTGTTATAACACTATTTTGTTGTTTTAATGTGTTGAATGTACTGTAGGCTTATGCATTTTATATATATTGTGCTATAAAGCTGTGCTATAATATATATATGTATATTATTAATGTTATCTGTTGTGTTTATATTAGCATATTGTATTTAAATTATCAATGCTATTTAAATCTTTCATGTAATGGCTAGACCTATTTATTGTAGCCTAACATACGTAATATTATTAACATTGTTGGTCTTATTGTTATTTAATATATTTATATTACCAATGTTATTTATATCTTGCTGTTTGAATGTTATTTATACTGCTAAAATGTTAAAATCATTATGCCATAACGGTGTCATGTATTTAATAGGCTACACAGAGTTAATAGGCTACCAAGACTAATTGTCGATGTTGTTATTAGGCCTATTGTTCAAGTTGTGTAGGCTATGTCACTTTGTAACTAAGCCGTCAATTTCTTAGACTGTCCTAGCCTACTTTAATGCAGTAGGTCTAAAGTTGTTAGTGTTAAAACCCATAAGAAGGGATAGGCCTACATCTGGGTGGGAAGAGGTTGGCAGCTCGTAGCCCTTGAGCCGCCGGCGAACCGCCATATAGGCTAAATGAATAAAGAAAATGTTGGCAAAGCTGTGGCTCAATACGTATGAGGTTAGAGAGAAAGAGATATGCTACAAGCAGAAAGTGCAAAGAGCGGTTTCATTTTACTGCAAGCATTAGCGCTGGCATTAGCGAAGCAAATTTTTACTCTGGAACCTCCGGAAAACACTGACGCTCAATGTCGATACGTAATGACGTAGCATGTGACGTCGCACTTGGATGTGGATGTGGATGTCCCCGCCCCGTCCCGCAGGCTGCATCCAGTCATTGCTCACATCGGGGAGTGACAGCAAAGATTGTTAAGGCGGAGCAAGATATTTCATCAGGAGCCACTTCCGGGAACCCGGATCGCACGAGGGGGGGGCAAAATCCCCCTTTATGCAGAGCAGAGGCAGCGACTGCTCCATTGAAGTCTATGGGCATAGCTCAGAATTTCACCACATATGCTAAGGTCTTGGTTCTATAGAGTTAGGAATGTGAATTTCGGGCACATTTTCATGATCCTCAAACCCTTCTGAACATTTCAGGTACATTTTTAGCATTTTTGAGCATTCCAGTCTGGAGAAAATCGACCTTATATCAGGTGTGCGCCGGTTATTTATGCAGCTGCTGTTGGCCGGTTGCAACGTACACTCTTCAATACATCATCGACACGCCTCTTTATGCAGACAGGATTCGATCCCCATTTCGCGCCCATAGGGAGGGAAAGTAATCTCATCGCCATCTAGTGGTTGCGTTCCTAGAGTTTAGCGGAGTGAATGGGATTTTTTTGTTAGAAAAAATATATCTCGGTGCACATTGGGATCTTAATTTAATGCATTCCATATGTTAGGCACTGGGGTCACCTCTATTGCTTCAAGTGGTAATACCTTATTTTTAGGATCAGTTGTTTTGAGTTTTTGTCGTAACACGGTGATAAGGAACTACAGCTGCATGTGACGTCACATGTTTGGGCGCTTAATCTCTAACTGATCAATACGCAATTTGCTTAACTGGCTTAACATATTTTTGTAATAACGGAACGTGATGTAAACCGTGTGGTGATAACCTTTATGTCAGGATAACTGGTGTTGTGCTTCTACTCACATGAAGAGCTAGCTGTAAGTGTTAAGTGTCAATGCTAACCATGCTAATAAACAAACCATGCTACCATGAATAACGTTGAAGGGTAAAGTCATGTGACTTCTTTTGTAGTTCGTTTATGAAACAAAAGGAGCAATTTCGATTTTCTTAAATAAGGCAAAATAGGGTCTGACATTTTCACAGTTAGAATATTATTACTGTATAGACACTGAAAAATATTTTTGGTGGATAACATCGCTGATTTGGCTTAACAATATTTTTTTAAAAATAGGTCTATGGGACTTAAAGGGACACCAGGCAACGTTTTCGTGTTAATTAATCATCTTCGTAAGTCGGTATATGGTTAAATGACTCATTACGGGGCGAATGAAGGCTCTCTCGCCCGCCCCTACTGCCTGTAGGAAGAATATCCCACTTGCAAGTTCGGTGTATCCTACCCGCCGACCGAAGCAGGATCAGTTTACAGCACAGAGGCAGGCTAACGAAACGCTAGAGATTGTTGCAAACGTGTGTATAATGGCAGAGCCAGCGAAGAAGCAGCGAAAACCCTTGACGGAAGACGCAAAGAAAAGGAAAAGAGCTTCAGACCGAGCGAGGGGGAGTTTCGTAGAGAAAAAGCATCAGGCTTGCCTGGTGTCCCTTTAACATTGGAGCTGCTCTTCGATAGGAACGCAACCACTTGGGGCGCTGGTTTTCACTTTCCCTCCCTATAGACATGAACTACGACGAAGTATCTTGCTCCGCCTTAACAATCTTTGGTGACAGCACCTATCAGACCTATCTTTCAAAAAAATATGAACGGGAGTTAATGGAGAGATAACAATTATTTTTTGGTCCAGTTTGAATTGTGCCACAAATTTCACATATGATGTGTGTGAATTTAAAAGATAAATTTTCACGTCAAGAAAGTACTGTTGTTCGATAGACTTCAAAAGTTATGTTGGTTTTGTGCGAATCCGCTCAGTGGACTACATCTCTCGTCTCGAACGATGTACGTCACCAACGTAATTAACGATAAGATTAGCTGTTATGCTAGTTAACGGTTGCATCAAAGATTCTAGAGCGGTTGCTGCTACTGGAAGAAACTGGAATCCATGCATTTCCACTGAATTATTTTTGGAATCTGATTCCTTATCATACCTGTTCATTCTTACTCGTTGCTCGACTTATCGTGACTAAATTCAAGATGGCTGCAAACGCTAAACTTTGTGAAGATACTGTCTGTATAAATCGTCTTGTAAGTAAACTACCAGTGCTTTTTCCAGTGCTTTCTCAAGTTCTCAATGTCTCGTTTTAAATGTCAGGGTCCTCGGAAGTCTACCAATGAAGTGTGGAGATACATTGAGCCTCGTAAATGGGTGTAAAACAGTGATTTATTTGCATGGCTAGCCCGATGCCGAAGCACCACTATTGAAAAAGCTGTTGGTAGCATCGGCTAACTAGCGCCAGATTTTGGAGTGCAGGGGACAAGCCGAGATGGGCTATGAGACATACGTTCACACTCGGTATCATGTTTCAATACACTTTAGGTCAATATCACACCGGAATTCTCCTTTAAAACATATTACTTAATAACTTAAAACATATTACTTAGGCCTACTTATTAAGTAGGCTAGATTACTTAAGTAGGCTACATTACTTAATACATGAATGTAGGCCTATTTGCTCAAAAGTATGCATGAGGCACTTGGGAAAGAAGGATGCTGTCAAGAGACAAACTGCAAATTGCCAAAGTTCATAGGCCTACTAACATTGGACATCAAAGTCAGCATAGCCAAATTGAACTAGGAACTGGGAAACTGATAACAAATATTCCCCAAGTTTCCCAGGTTTTGTTCCCACATGAGAGCTTAGGAGTACTTTACCTCTGGGAAAAATGTTTTAATCCAGCTCTGTGGGTGTGTCTCAAACATCACATCACAGAGGCCCTTGTAAAAAAACAAACAAACAAAAAAACAGTCATTGGGTAACACACTAAAGTGTCTCATAATGAAGTGATATGGTTGTAGAATTTTGTTCAAATGAATGAAAATAAGGAAATACTCGAGGCTATCTGCACAAGGAAGATGTAAGATTTTATACAGTTTTTACAAGGGTATCATTGTCTTTTAGGCTAAATTCTGACGTCATGGTAAGTTCTCCTCCCTTGGTGGTTCCAGGTTTCATGGAATTCCGTTTTTGGGGGGCCATACAATAATAAATGAATTTATGTGTACATTTAGTCACTGTAAACAACTGGCCTGTAGATGGAGTTTAAAAGATGCGATAATTCAAAATCCCCATGTTATTTTCCCATAGGAAAAATCGCCAGATACCGGATGTCAAAGATGGCTGCTTTTTTGTAGGCGAACTTCAGAGGTCTATTAATATATGTGTAGGCTACATTGTTACTACACATGCACACACACACTCATGAACACACGCAAACACAAACATAATGATACATGCACACACATGCAGGCACACACACACACACATAAACAAACACACACAGACACACTCATTTACATACACAAAAGCTGCAAGAATAGGGGATGAAGACAAATTGACAAACGTGATTTATTTTTGTGGAGAGCAGGACTGGGCAGCGGTCACATTTTGTCAGGCTACCGCTCTGTGGTACTGTACATCTTGTTTATATTCAATTTAATATTATGCACCTCTACTCAACAGTAGCGGTAATAGACAAAGCATGTACTAAGTCAAGCACATTCACATGCTACCCCTGTAAATTTTGCCAACTGGAGGTGGCCAGAAACCTTATCTGGTGACCATTGATTGGGACAGTAAGGAAAATGTTACACCCATGTACCACATAATTTACCAATTAATTTACTGACCACAAAATACCCCTTAATAGGTCAAGTAAAACAGGAAACGTGAAATGTTAAAGGTGCTCTAAGCAATGTTGGGTAACGTCAACCTCTATTGAAGTTCAAACAAAATAAAGAGCTAGCTTGCTACTCCCTCCCCCCCCTCCCGTGTAATTGAAACTCTCCTAAACGTGCATCTCGTCAGTGATTGGCTGGAACAGTTTATGTTTTTATGGTCCAAGCTGGACCAAGTTGTTTTTATTGCTGTTCTTGGAGCCTGGGCTGTCCACAGAGACCATGTTTTTTTTTTTTTACAGTGTATTCAGGGCACAGGCAGCTGGCGAGGTCATGTTTGCTCTATGTGACAAAAAATGTTTTAGCTTAGAAACGGCGTAACATCACTTAGAGCACCTTTAAGAAAAATAGAATAGAAAAATAGCATAGTTAAAAGTCTATTGAATGTCATCCGCAAGAAAAACTTGTCAGCGTTGCTCGTCTTGTGCACCATTGTAGTTCTCTTAGGTTTTCCGGTCTGTCAAGAGATCGTCATCATTATGGAAGACAATTAAAGACAAAATCTTGTTGTTCTGACTGTTCACAATATTGCCCTTATGCTTTTATTTACTATTATTCTTTGTTTTTGTTTATAAGCACATTGAATTACCACTGTGTATTAAATGTGCTATAAATAAACTTGTCTTGCCTTGCATATATGACCGCTAACAGTTGACAGCTGCAACTGCATTATTTTTGCTTCTGATTCAAGTCGTTCATAAAATTTTAGTTCATTCATTAAAATAAAGATGTGCTTCTGGTATATTTTTGCCATAGGATGTCAGATACCATCATACTTACTTAATCATTAAAGAGCACATGATTCACTGGGTTTATTTGATCTAATAACACTTCTTTTAGTCCTTGAGCCAGAGGGGTTGGTCAGTACAGTCTGAGGGGAATATGATTTTTGGCAAGGTGCATTGGTAGTAGTTTTTTGTGTTATCACCCTGTGTATATTATATGTTTATGCAGGGATATATCACAGGTGAATAGACTAAAATCTAATAGATATCCCCACACAGCTGATTATTTATGTCAATATTTTTTGTATTGGAAGTTTTCTTAAATATTATGTGTAAATATGTAAATGAGTCATTATCTAATATGAAATATGCAATAATTACATTTAAACATACATTTCATAATCAAGCATACATTTCAAGTATAGAAATCTTAACAATAAAGCTTCTTAACATTGGATAAAGCAAACATTTTTATATTTTAACACTTAAATGCATCAATCTGGTGCACTTTGAAAATAAATTCAGAGGTTAGACTTTCGCTATGGAAATATTTGTGCTATAGCCTAAACTATTTAGCACTTCTATATCTGGGAAAGTATGATGGTGATGATATTTGCATATGTCTTATGTCAGGATTTATATGAACAAAAAAAAAAGTTGGAGCCCATGTAGAAATTTGTTGCAATTTCTAAACCGGATTAGTTACTCAGGAACCGCTTACTATACAGAGGCATGCTTTATATCCTTGTATTCAGTATGGTCTCACAGTTGAGGGTTAATGTCAGAGTGACAACCAAGCCAAGAATTGTTTGTAGACCTACGACACAGGATTGTGTCAAGACCAACATCTGGGGAAGTGTACAAGAACATTTGTGCAGCATTGAAAGTGCCCAAGAGCACGTATAGCCTCCATCTCAAATGGAAAAGTTTGGAACATACAAGTCTTCCTATATCTGGCTGCTCAGCCAAACTGAGTAATCTGGGATGGATGGCCTTGGTCAGACAGGTAACCAAGGACCCAATGGTCATTATGAATGAGATCCAGAGTTCCTTTGTGAAGATGAGAGAAGCGTACAGTACTGAAGGTCTGAAAACTTTCCGGTTGCACTGTAGGAGTATAACTGGAAACGTTAGTGTTTGTAAGTACAACTGAAGTAGAGATTGGTAAAGTTGTGAATATGAAGATAATAGTTTTTTTAAATGGCTGTCGGCAGTATTTTGATCTATTCAAAATACACAAATTCAAAACACCCACTGTAATAATATTTAACTCTAATATGTCAGAAATGAAAAATAAAGAATTTTGAACCTGACTTTATCCAGTGTTAAAGTTTCTGTACTTATAAAATGTGGAAGCTGTGGAAATGTTGTGGCGATATCTATTAGTTAAACAGCGAGTAAATCACACATTAACAACAACAGGGTCTTATGAACCTTTCCTCCAGTCTGACTTTATTCCATTGTCACCTAGTGCCACTGGTACACTCTGGGCACTTTGCTGCACCAACACAGAGGCTGCAGAGGCCAAACAAAATGTAGAGGAAAAAAAAGAAGTGTAGACAGTGTAAAACAGAAGGGAGAGAATGAATGGAATGACAAGGTGAGAGAAGAGAAAAGCCCCATGAAAAATGCAAAGAAAGTAAAAACAAAAAATGACAGAAAAAATGTAAACTCACAAATGTATCATTATTTATTTCTTACATGAAGCAGCAGAATGGAAAACGGGGGAAACAGCAGAGAACCATTCACTGTCCATATCTAAATAAAAAATGGAGGGGGAGGGGGAGGACCCCACACATAGAAACCCAATGGTCTAAATATGAAAAGGCCCTCTGTTACACATACCAGAGGAAAAGAAAGTGTTCACCCCACCAGAGAAAAACATGAATGACAGCAAAAGTCAAAATAAAATCACCTTCCAAAGACATCAAAATTGCCATTATTGTACTTTTAGCTCTAACTACGAGTGTCATATCATTTTAATATTATAATTATTACTTCATTATATATATATATATATATATATATATATATATATATATATATATATATATATATATATATATATATATATATATATATATATATATATATATATATATATATATATATATTACACACACATACATACATACATATACACACACACACACACTTGCAATATTTAGCTTTGCTTGGTGTTCTTAGTTTCTTTGTGTTTTTTTTCATTAAGTACACTTGAAAATAATGTGATTTTTTTTTCTCAGAACGTACAAGAAACACTGCACACATCTCACACACACACACACACACACACAAATTTGTTTTACAGTTGTCAACACTCGGCAGAAATCACACAAACCAACACACCTACACCTGGGTATGGTACAAATAAGACTTCTACACACTAGATACATGTGACTGCAGCCCAACACCACTCCACATCGCGTCACTGCTCACATGGACGAGCTCCTCTGCAACATGTTGTCAAGGCACACATCACACTGCCATGGCCCTCTGCGCACTGTTACAACTTCAGTTGACCATAAACATGTCATCGTCTCTTTCTGATTCCTCTCCAAGCTGCACAAGCTACATTAGGTGTTCACAGCTCCAAACACTATCACACTTAAGAATCAAAGACACTTCAGCAATGACAATGAAAAGCAAACACCAGAAAAAAGGGAGCTATATCTTTGCATTGTGTCTGGCGGTCTCTCTTCGTGCCTGCATACAGACCTTTGTTGGCACCCACATCAGGCAGGGCCTTGGCAGTTCACATATCTACTGGAGTGTCTGCCCAGGGAGATTTAGTCTTTCCCATTGGGTGACAAGGAAGACCCAATATAAAAATGACCGGGCTTGTGTAGAAGCACACCTGGGGGTGAAAATAAAATATTTGGATTTGGCTTGCATGTTGGTTTTTCCCCTATAGGGCATGTGATGGGCAAACCAAATGAAGGTGGCAGACAGCAAGTGTGGAGGTCTCATTCTTGCACCAAACATAAGGTGTGTGTGCAAACATAGGCAGGAGACAGACAGACAGTTAAACTGACGAGATGTTCTGAAACACACACACACACACACACACACACACACACACACATACATACATACATACATACATACATACATACATACATACATACATACATACATACATACATACATACAGCACATCTTTAATCCCTTCATATGCAGCACCCCCTTCCTCTTCTCAGGGAAAAGTCCATACCCAATGAAAGAGGAGAGCAGGGAGTGAGCTGTTGAGTTTCAGTCAGAAGTGTGGTGGGCTGCAGACTCCCAGACTCACTCATACTGTACATTAAAGTGATGCAATTTGCAAAAAAACAGTGTTATAATCTCTAGTATCTAAGAGGTCCATCTACAGGAGCATGACCCCTTCCATTCTAAATCAGAGATGCAGAGAGAGAGAGAGAGAGAGAGAATAGAGGAAAATGTGCGAACAAAGGGGAGGATGTGGTGGTGGTCTTGGTGAGACGATGAAGTAGTCAGGTTTGTTACTCATGAGTATTTTTTCTTTTCTTCTGCCTCATATAAAAGGTAATGAAGGCACAGCAAGAGGCTCCAGTCTTGCTGCATGAAGAATTCACTGTTTATATATTCGCAGCCCCTCCCCCTCAAAAGGGAACAGAGTAACCCAGTGAGACTTCAGGGAAATGGTGCGATGCTGTCAGGGTTGTAGATAGTTTTGCAGTGAAACTTCCAGGTCGTCCTCTGGTGGTCCAGGTGGTCCTCTGCGGCGGTGCCGGACATCAGGGTATCCCAACTTCTCCGATGTGCTTAGAAGATGTCTGGGCAATTCTCCCAGCTGCCCTGCTCTTTGGCTTCCCAGTAGCCCCCCTTATAGAGGTGCGTTTGCTCCCCAGTAAACGGGTCGTCAAAGTGATCAAACCATAGAGCCTCGTAGTTGTCTTGGTGGACACCTAAAACAGAACAGGGGGGGGGGGGAGAGTCAATGAGTCAGCTGCTCTATTTTGGCTGTAAAGAGTTGGAAAGATGAGGTCACGGGGGGTGACATGTCTGCGGTTCCACAACCACAGAGGCAGGGACACTGTGACATTGCTGTACCCCTCACTGGGTGTAGCTATGTGCAGGGATAGTGGGTGGGACAGGAAGTCCAACAAAATCTAGCCTATCAACACTAGAGGACTGTACATGACTCAGACATAACAAAAGCAGATAGACAGTCAGGAAGACAGTCTGATGACAGAAGACAGATGGACAAGGGGGACACAGAGAATGTTACTTGCTTTTCACCGGAGATCCATAAGGCCCCTCCATGCCATCGACTGATGGGGAGAAAATACAAGGACATGTATGACAAAACAAACTAACCAAGCAGTTAGGGGGGAAAAAAGGCATTCTTCCAGTCCAACCTAACAGACTATAGGCCACATGCATCAAGCGTATAACGATGTAAATCTATGCATATTATGTATAATTCTTCACAAAAGTACTCGTTTCTCTTCATAAAGAGATAAATTCTCTTGTGCGGTTTATTGCATTGAGCTTGTGTATGTGTTCAAAGTTACCTTAGCATCAACATGCCATATAAAATGAATGTTAAACAAATATACTGACACTGAATTCTTACTAAGATCCTCCATTTTAATTAATATTTTGAAAGCTGTGTATTGTGTATCATTCAGGCCGTTGTGCTATGTTTGTCTCCAATAATAATTAATAATAATAGCTAATCGTTTTTGTGTGGTGTATGTATCAATATGAGTATGTAGTCAATTACTCAGCTTACTGTAAATACCTGCTGCCTGACAGTGTTGCAAAACAAATTCTAATATTGGCTTACGACTCCTAAATCACTTCCCGTAACTGCCAACTGCGAAGTTCAGTGATGACAGTAAAATGCACAATAAACAATATGTGCACATTAATTGCAGTGATTCATGCACTGATTGTTTGGCTTGTATCAACGTTAGTTCCTCTTGGTGTTGCTGACAAGTGTACCTTACCTAAAGACAATGCACAGAGGTAAGCATTTCCTGACAAGCATTTTCTCTGTAAAAGCAGGGCTTAATTTGAGCCGGAACACGCCGGAACATGTTCCGGCACCTCCGACGTTGGATCCGGAACCTTTTTTATTGGATCCGTCAACTCTTACGTCAATATAAAAAATAAATCGCCTAAACGAAAAATAAATAAATTACTGTTTGTGTAGTGTACAATGTTGATAGCTTTCTTATTAGTCTTTAGAAATAGGGGAAAGACCAAACAGGATACAACAAGCTAATCGAGGATTTGAAAGTGCTTTATCCACAATATTTGCCACAGGAGGGTGACGCGCTGTTCGGGGCGAGAGAAGTTGAGACACTCTGCCAGCAGTTTTGCATCGATAGCCCGCGGAATGTCATCAGGGCTTTCATGGAATACCACCTCTACCATCTCCTCCCCATTTGCCTTGTCGGCCCGCCGCTTGCCCGGTTCAACCCTTTTCCTTACGTGAGGTCATGGATTTCTAAAGGACATAGGTGTAGAGAAAGAAGCAGGGTAATGGAGGCCGGGGGTCTGGATGCTGTATGGGCCATTTTGGACAAGTAGGCCTAGGCTACGATAGGAAGAAATCGCGCTTCCACGCTGTATCTAGTTGATCATGGGTGTGGGTGATCATCATTGCAATATAGGCATATAGCATACTTTAGCACCGGCTATTAGCCCCTTGTTGGACAGTTTTGTTGGTTCGCCTGTATCTCCTGTTTTCCCGGTCTGTGTGCCCGCTCCCTCTCTGTGTCACATTATGTGTCAGTTCGATGCGTTTTGATTAGGAGGAGGTGTCCAGGGGGGAATAGGGGTTCATATTCAGATGTGTCAATCAGAAACTACGAATCATTCCACGCTGTATCTAGTTGATTATTGATTACTGGGTGGTCATCATTGCAATATATAGCATACTATAGCCTATATGTTTTTATTTCGGCCTATGCGTAGTGTTTGTCTATAGTTTTTTTCCATAATTTGATAATGGATAATTGCTGTTTTTTTTTTACATTTTACACCCATGCAGTGCAGTGTGTTGCAAGTTCTGAAGTTAGTAAACATTGCCCTGGTGTACACACCGCGTTGTTTAGTTTTTTTTAAGTCAGAGCTATGTACGCAGGTTTTTTTGTTGTTGGTCCGTAACCTCAAATCCCCGTTTTGAGTCGCCGGGGATTTGAGCTTTGCTCTCCGGCACCTCCCACTTTACAAATTAAGCACTGTGTAAAAAGCATTTCATGGGTAGAAAAGTGTTCAGCCTGAGTTGAATGCATACGCAGTGTTGATGCATGTGGTCCTATGTGTAGTACAATTTCTCAGAGAAGTGAAGGGATAAGTATGGAAAGGTAAAGGGGTTGGTACTTGCTTTGATATGACGATGGGCCAGGCAATGTCTCAGCTGCATGATTAAAAAAGAAATCAAAGACATGAGAGAGAAAGAGAGAAGAGAGAAAAGAGAGGAAGAGAGAGAGAGAGAGAAGAGAGAGAAAGAGAGAGGAAGAAAGAAGAATTGAAGTGATGGTAATGTAAAAATCAGAGGAAAGCAAAAAAAAAAGAAATATGCAAGTAAGCTGTGATCACAATGAATGTGCTGGAGTGATATGAAGGAGTGCCTAACTCTCAGAGAAAAACAATGAGGACTACTTGCTTGATGATGAGATGTCAGAGGATGTGGTCTCCTCTATATCAACTGAAGGTCAGAGAAATGAAGGTAGACATGGAGTAGAATGAAAGGGAGATGGACATTAATGCCAAAATAGGTAAAGAACTGATAAGTCAACATTAGAGATGTAAAATTACGATGGAATGTATCAGTGACTGAAAAAGGAAATGGCCGATTCCAGAGCCAGTTTGTTCGGATAGACCATGTACAATGATCAGCGGTATATTTAATTTCAAACAGGCGCAATCTTTTCCGATCATTCATTCAATCAATAAATAAATCATTCTATCTATGAATCTATATCAATCTATCTATGAATCTATATCAATCTATCTTTCAATCTATATCCATCTATCAATTTATCAATCTTTTCTAGTGTAATGGTTGTCAAAACATGCAGCAACTCTTATCTTCTGTATCAATTCATGGTGCATTAATATAGTTATTACTACAGTGTTTTACAATGGCTTAGAACGCAATTCAGCAAATCATAATCAAAGCTGATCCAACAACTATTGTCAGAGATAACATTGGACACATCTTTTCTAATGGCAGGTGGGCAAGAAGAGCTTTGATTAGCAACAGTGGGGCAGCCGTGACCTACTGGTTAGGGCTTCGGGCTTGTAACCGAAGGGTAGCCGGTTCGGTCCCCAGTAGGAAAAATGTGGGCGGGGGAAGAGGTCTATCACTGCTCTCCCACGCCCACATCCACGACTGAAGTGCCCTTAAGCAAGGCACCTATCCCCTCACTGATCCCCGAGCACCGCTGTAGCAGGCAGCTCACTGCTCCGGGTTAGTGTGTGTGCTTCAACTCACTGTGTGTTCACGGTGTGCTGTGTGTATTTCACTAATTCACAGATTGGGATAAATGCAGAGACCAAATTTCCCACACGGGATCAAAAGAGTATATACTTACTTATACTTAGTTTCAGTTTAATACTATATCAGCACCTATGGCTAGATCATGAGCTAATTACAGTAAAGGTAAATACATTGTTTCCTGACTGCTGATGTGGTTTATTATCAGCTTGTAAAGGTTAGGTAAAGTAGGATGTAACGTTAGGAATCCCTGTTCAATGTGATTGTGTTAACTTTGGTTAGGATGGACCAGTGATTTCACTGTCTACGCCTATTACAATTTTAGGGTTGGAAACTCTTTAACAACTGAGCAAGTCTGGTGCCATTAGGCTAGTACAGAGCAGGAAAACAGAGTAAAATATGTTTAACTGGCAAAAGCATACTATAAAAATGACAGGACAGGGGTTCTTTACCCTTTAATGAAAAACATGGGTAAGCCTTGAACCTGGCACCTGTTATATACATGGTCTGGTTTGAAAAACAATCCCTTGGATCCTTTGAATCAATCAGTAAAAAATAGCAGCATCTTATGTCTCTGTGACCCTGTTTACATTTGATTATAAAATATGACTTCACTGATAAACAGAGACACCTCACCATGTCTATCATACTTCCATACTATGTCCAGGAGACCATACACAGTGTTCAGATTTTTTGTTACCGCCTATGTCATTGGGGGCCAAGCAGCGAAGCTGTGAGGACCTCATTGTGTTTCTACGTTTTCCTATTATTATTATTATATGCAATGGAAGTCTATGGCAGCCCATAGAACCGTCTGGTAAAGAATTGGGAAATTTGGCACACTAATTGGGGACGGTCCCATGATTCATGTCACCAAGTTTCATGTCGGCAACTCGAACCATCTAGCGCCACCAACAGGCCAAAGTTGGAAGTGTGTTCACTCACGTAAGGTGACCCGTAGGTCCGATTTTCAAAAGTCAGGTATCGTTGGAATCCTTGGACCAAGCCGAGTTCAACGCACCCTATGACGTCATTTTCCGCCATGATGGATTTTCCGCCATTTTGGATTTCATCAAAAACACTTAAAATGTATCAGGGGTCACATACTTTCTCTGATTACCACCAAATTTTACACAGATCATCTTCAGACCAAGCCTCACAAAAGTTATCACTTTTCGTCTTCGGAAGTATTACCGTTCGCCCGTAACAGCCAATCAAAATTTGCGGCGAAGCTGCCAAACAGGAAGTGAGCTCATATCTCAGCAACCCTTGCAGTCATCAAATCCAAACTTGGTATATGGACCCATGACCCCATCAGGAGAACGCTCTAGAAATTTGGTGACCCATGACCTCTAGGGGGCGCTGTAAATCAGTAACCTGCCTTTTGGACTGTAGCTGCTGTTGTGCCTAGAATTACAATGTACTAGTGGTGTCTGGCAATACTGTGGAAGATCCTTATGTCGACAGATGGCAATTCCTAACATCAACAAAATTGATTTGGCCACCATATTGGATTTAATCAAAACCACTATCAAATTTCCCTAGGTCACAAATTTCATCGGATCCTCACCAAAATTGGCACAGACCATCTTCAGACCATGCCTTATCAGTGCTTTGAATTCCATAACAATTGACGGAAGCGTTTGCTCGTAGCAGCCAATCGAAATTGGTGGCGAAGCCGCCAAACAGGAAGTGAGCTCATATCTCAGCATCCGTAGCATCTATCAAAACCAATTGGTGAGCAAACTAAGTACATTGACTCCTGACCTAATTGGGAGAACACACAACCAATCTGGTAACCTTTGACCGCTAGGGAGCGCTGTAATTAGCAAAACCTTTTTTTGCCCGTAGCTGCTGAAGTGTATTATTCTGCCATGGAAGTCTATGGCAGCCCATAGAAGTCCTGTGTCCAGTCCTGTGATAAATTTCATCAAGTTTTAAGTCGGCACCTCATACACTCCAGGTTGGAGTGACCTGTCCCTTTGCCCTGTCGCTCTGAGTTTTCAAAAACCAGGTGTTGTTGGTGTCCTTGGACTAAGCTGAGTGCACCCTATGATGTCAATTTCCGCCATGATGGATTTTCCGCTATATTGAATTTTATCAGAAACACTTAAAAGTTTTCATAGGTCACAAATTTTGTCCAATTGACTCCAAACTTGATGCACATCATCTTCAGAGCATGTCTCACAAATGCATTGCTTTTTGTCTTTCGAACTAAAACCATTTGGCCATAATAGCCAATCGAAATTGGTGGCAAAGCCGCCAAACAGGAAATTACCTTGTAACTCAGCCAATCTTGGGTTGTTTGGCATGGAACTTGCTGTGACTGCTTAATGCTATATACCTGATGCAACCGCATTGAGTTACATGACAAATTTGGACTACTGAACTGACTGCTTGGCCCCCTCATTGCTGCTTGCAGCTATATTTTCCATTAGAATTGTCCAATGAACAATTGATTATGCATTAGGTTTTATAAAACAAAAGATATATGGCCAGATGTGGCCAACACAACACGAATCACCATAATAGGACCACAATATGGCTTAGCGGTCATTTACACTTGTAGTTTGCGTTGTCCACCCTGATCATATTGCCAAAAACACATTTTAAATCAGGTGTAAAGATGGTCAGAGGTACACTGGATCACTGTGTGTGTGTGTGTGTGTGTGTGTGTGTGTGTGTGTGTGTGTGTGTGTCGCAGACCAAGTCAGGCATAGTATGGTTTGGAACTGCTTCACTCTCAACATACAGTATGTAGGAACACAGGCAAAGAGGTGTGCAGAGGGAGAGATGGGTGGATGAATCAGGCAGTATGCTGGGTGATACAGGGAGAGATAATCATGAGAGGAGTGCTGAAGAAGCAACAGAGAGAGAGGGATAAGGAACTGGACTGGGAGGAAGAACTGAGGCTAGTAGAGAAACAAAGGTGAAGAACTAAAACAGGCCAAGAGAAAATACTTGCTTTTCTCAGAGGTTTCAATAGGTTCAGATGAAATCTCCTCTCCATCAGCTACAGTAGATAGATGGATATAATATGGAAAAATCAAAAATGGATAAATGACCTAAAATCAAAATGCCACTGCCAACTAAGAAATATATACAGAAATTCCAGTTTTTATCACCAGTTGTCCAGTTGTGGCACATCCTCTGGAGAGATAAAGAGCTCAATGTTTTTTTGTGATGAGCTGGACTCTTAGACCCATAATAACTAATACCATAATGGCTGATGTTGCTCCTATATAAATAGTACTAAAACTATTGGAAGAGAAAATAATAAGAGGGAAAATGTTCTTGTCAAATGTAGGCTTGGATCGGTGTGTGTGTTCTTGTGCAAACATATGCCTATGTGTATGAAGAAGGCAAAAAGAATGCGAGGCAAAAAGGAAAAGAAGTACTTGCTTTTCAAAGGCGTGTCATTAATGGAGTCCTCAATGACAGCTTGAAAGAGAGAGAGAAAGACAGAGACAAGAGACGGACGGGGTGAACGACACAGACAGACATAAAGACAAGTTTACACATCAACTTGAGAGGTTTTTTTTTTTGGGGGGGGTAAAAAACACTCTCGTTCCACTCACTGCAACCCTCTCTCTCCTTCTTACCCTCCTCAGCTGGGCTGGCTGTGCGGGCCGCCTCTCTCTCCCTCTCGCGGCGGACGGTGCGCTGCTTCTCCTCCAGCCGCTGCTTCTCGGCGTTGGCCTCCTCCCAGCGGCCCTGCTCCATCATCCGCTGGTCCGGCCGCCGCCGGCTGTCCGTTGGGGCCACGCCGTCCTCCAACTCGTTCAGCGTCAGTGCCAGTGTGGAGAAGTAGTACATGTTCTCGGCCCCCTCCCTAGAGCACAGGGAGCAGAGGGGGTGAGGATGAGCAGAGGACAGATGACGAGACATGGTGGAGGTTTCATGGTAATAAAAGCAAAGCATTCATTTAGGGCCATGCCTGGGGATGAAACATTTTGTAATCAACCATGTGCTTCTATGGATATGCTTTACAGAAACGGAACCTTGTGATACGATCACAAAATAATAAAACTATTATTAATATAGCTGCCAAGCAGCAATGAGGGGGCCAAGCTCTTTGCAGATACTCGAGCCGTCGAGATGGCAGATAAATGACATTGCCGAGGTCTCAACTGCTTCGCCTGCCAATTGCCTAAAGGTCCCTACTGCACCACTTGCCCATTGCCCAGGGTCTCTGAACTGCACTGCACTGCAACTGACATGCATCAGCACTTCCTGTTCCTCTAGCGCCTCCCTAGTGGTCAAACATTACTATATGTACTGTGCCTCCTCAGGATGGTGTCCCGAGTCTACGTACTAAGTTTGGTGTCGATACGAGAAAGTGTGGCTAATTATAGTGCACCTTGTGGTCAACAGTGACTAAATTTATTGTGCGTCCTCAGGATGTTGTCCCGAGTCTACGTACCAAGTTTGATGTCGATACGAGAAAGTGTGGCTAATTATAGTGCACCTTGTGGTCAACAGTGACTAAATTTATTGTGCAATGAGGGGGCCAACGTCGTTGCAGATACTTGAGCCGCCGAGATGGGAGATAAATTTGACATTGCCGAGGTCTCAACTGCCTCGCCTGCAAATTGCCTAAAGGTCTCTACAGCACCACTTGCCCATTGCCAAGTTTGGTGTCGATACGAGAAAGTGTTGTTAATTATAGCACCCCTTGTGGTCAACGGTGACTAATTTTATTGTGCATCCTCAGGATGTGGTCCCGAGTTTGGTACCAAGTTTGGTGTCGATACGAGAAAGTGTGGCTACTTTTAGCGCCCCTTGTGGTCAATGGTGACTAAATTTATTGTGTGTCCTAAGGATGTGGTCCCGAGTCCATGAACCAAGTTTGCTTCCGATATCTGAAAGCCTTGCCAAGATATTAGCTCATTTCCTGTAACTTTAGTTCCCCCCTAGTGGTCGAAAGTCGAAAGGTTTTTCTGTGTCCTCAGGATGGTGTCCCAAGTCCATGTACCAAATTTGGTGTCGATACAAGAAAGTGTTGCGAATTATAGCGCCCCTTGTGGTCATCAGTCACTTAATTTATTGTGCATCCTCAGGATGTGGTCTCAAGTCCATGTACTAAGACTGGTTTCGATACATGAAAGGGTTGCTGAGATATGAGCTCATTTCCTGTTACTCTGATGAAAATGATGAATTTTGACCTGTTGGTGGCGCAGAGAGGCTTAGACCCAAAGGTGTGGAAATTGGTGTGCGTGATCATCGCCATGCCCTGACGCCTCCTACCAAATTTGGTTCGGATTTGTTAAAGGGTTGCTGAGATGAGAGTTCACTTCCTGTTTCTCTAGCGCCGCCCTAGTGGTCAAAAATCTGACCAGTAACTTTTGTTGGGCTTTGTCTAAAGATCATATGTGCCAATTCTTGTCAAGATCGGTTAAAGTGTCTGGTCTCTGAAGGTTTTCTTGCTTTCAAAAATTTGAACTGTTGGTGGCGCTAGAGGGTAAGACTTAGTGGCATGTACGTTGGTGTGTGTGGTCAGGGCCATGCCCTGATGGCATGTGCCAAGTTTGGAATTTATAAGTCAAGTCACTGAAGAGATATGAGCTGACTTCCTGTGTGGCGGCCTCGCCGCCATATTTGATTGGCTCTCACCTGCCGACATTTTTGAAATTAAAAAATCTTCTAACTTTTGTGAGGCTTGGTCTGAAGATCATGTGTGTCAAGTTTCGTGAGAAGTTTTGAGACCCGTGAAACTTTTGGAAAGTTTGCACCTTGGCCTGTTGGTGGCAAGCATGGCAAAGTCTTGGAAATTGGTGGGTGGGGCCGTACCTTTTGCCTTAATCAACTCTGCAAGTTTCAGCTTCATAGGTCCAAGTATTGCGGAGCTACTTGCATTAATGTTGTTAAAAAATTGATGAGTTTTGACTTGTTGGTGGCGCTAGAGTTTTGGGGTCTGAGGTCTATACATTGGTGAAAGTGATCAGTGCTATGAGTAGAATAAGTGCAGGGCTCTACACTAACATTTTTTTTCAGGAGCACTTGTGCGCCCAAGTTAAAAAATTTAGGAGCACAGACAAAAATTTGGGCACACAGTCAGTTCTGTACTTAACTTACACATAATCTAACATTATACTGCAGCTAACAGTTAAACATGCCAGTGCACCAATTGCAAATATTAAGAATGACTGACAACATTTAGGCTACAGGAAACAAGATAAGGTGCCTACTTTAGATCAGTGCCTACTTTATTTTCAGTCTGTTCTATTTTCCTACATTTTGTTAATGTAAAATAATATAATACATTGCCATATTTGCATTTAGCCTGTATATCAAGTATCCTGCCAAATGTAGGCCAATTTATTTATTTGTGAATCCATCTATAGCTAAACCAAATATGCCCATGGTGACCTCTGACTGCATACTGCCTAATACTACTACTAAAACAGTCCATTTTCTCTTCCACAAAACCCAACATAGGCTAATCAAGAATATGTTTTATACTTTTAGTTTTTATTTGAAATATCTGCATTGATGGGGGCAGTAGGCAAACGTTAGGCCTACTTTCGTTTTGCACTTCAGCTTGTATTCGGTGTAAACAAACAAGCATGCGTGGTAGTGTTGTCACGATACCAAAATTATGACTTTGATACGATACCTGCCACAAATATCACGATGCTCGATACTGAAACGATACTACAGCGAAATCCTAAGATATCTGGAAAAGAAAGGACTCATACCTCCTCCAAGTGTATTGAGTCATGTGTGTTGAATTCGGTGCTCTTTTGTAGTGTGCAGGTCAATTCTGGGTTCTAAAACTTCTAAACTTCCTACATAATTATTCTTTTTTATAGTCAGTAAAATAGTAGGCCTACTTTATGTGATTAAGGCCTTTATTGTTTGTTATAGTTCATTTGTTGTGTTGTGTTTTGGCAATAAAGTAGCTTTAAATAGCCAAACTAGGCTAGATCAAGGTCAGTGTTGATATCACTGCATGCAAATCACTGAATGCTATGCCTAATCTTTAGGCCATCTGATGTACAGTATAGGCTACCCTAGGCCTTCCAGTGTTCATGGGATTTCATTGACAGTTGCAAAGGGAAAAATGTGAGGATAGTCTTCTTTGCGCCCAGTGTACAAGTACGACGTTCCAACCACTAGGTCTTCGTCAGATAGGCCTACACCATTACCTGTTGCAATATATCTGTGTGCATTACATTACGTCTATTTCTTTGATAACATGATTTGCTACCACGTAACAATAAGCCGCTATTATGATGGTAATATGCTGTGGGCTTTAATTAGCGCATTTCGGGTAGCCTATCGGCCTATCCTACATCTGGGCAATAATTATTGAACAAATTGCAGTCTACATGCCATGACAAAAATTACCAGTAGTACTGACCGAACATGAAATAGATTGTTTGGTAGTGTTGGTAATGTTATTCTGGCGTGAACATTGCACTTTCATCACGTTAGCACCCTATGATTACAGCTCGTTATGTCTCGTCAAAATTCATTGATGAAGGAATGTTCGCTTTATCCCAGAGAACCATACTCGTTTCACTTCCACAAAACAGAAGAGAAGAACTTGGCACTAACCATGTAGTTGTGTTTTCTATAGCATATTCGTTAACCTGTCGTTCTTTGAACTCTTTAAAAATGTTGGGATATGTCTGCGAGGTATTTAGCCAAGTTCCATGCGTAGCATACTGCTTTTAAATGACTTTGAAACATATTTTACAAACTGGCCTCTGTGTACCTGATGGCTTGCCTTCACTATTCGCGATGTATCCAAAATAGTTCCAGATTTCACATCACCTTTTGTTTTATCCACAAGGCCGAGGACTGTCGGCAAAGAACTATGTTGACGTTGCTGCGCGCTCACTCACTCAGAGCTGCCTGCTTGACACGCCCACTTGCCTAGATGCGTGCAAGGAGCAGTGAGGGCAGCAGTTCACACAGAACGTTATTATTTTAATAGTATCGATTCTAAAAACGTCGGAAATCGTATCGTTTTTTGCGTGAAGGCATCGTGATACCTTTTTAGTATCGATACACCGTGCAACACTAATGCGTGGAAGCCTGGAGTTGTCAGTAGCGTTCTACCTTTGAATAAAATGGGAGTATTACGGGAGGCTACTTTTGTGCCGGTTCGCTACAGCTATATTTTGCATATTGCAGCCAATACGTCAACTGGGCTAAAAGGCATGTTAGGTTACCTTTCCTTCTCTCACTGCATTCTCAGAATCTCATCCTGTTCCTCCTATATCCAATGAATTCGGTGGATAGAAGAACTAATTTCTTCAATCTTTGCATCTTGGCTGGCTAGTCTAACTTTCCGCTTTTTCTGCGCGCTCTTGGATTTGAAGCGACTACTAGCGAGTCACAACGCGAAACTGGGTTGATGGGAGGTGTAGTTTTTATGCTGCATTCGCGACGTGATTCTATGGTTTGCACCAGTAATGTTTCTCGATGTTGCGGTGTATTTTGTAGACAAACATTGACATGGTTAGAAGTCATTCGCACCAGTGCGCCTAAATATTTTTTTGCTTTTTAAATATTTTATTTTTACTTATGTGCGAGTGAAATGGGCGCACTGTAGAGCCCTGAAGTGTGCCAAATTTCACAACTTTTCACCAGACGGTTCTATGGGGTGCCATAGACTTCAATGGCAGAGGAAAGATGTTAAATAATAATAATAATAATAATAATAATAGGAAAAGCTTGAATCACTATGGGTTGCCACGCAGCTTCGCTGCTTGGCCCCCAATTATTATTATTGTGAAATCATTCATAAATGTTTTTTGAAAAATTAAGTTATTATGAAAGACCATAAAACAAGCTTTCAGATGATCCCTTTATCATGACCAACATACTATTTATTCAAAGTGTTCCGATTGGAAATGTGATCACTTAAGGTGATGAAAAAAGGAGGCGCACACAAGGCTTGTGTGGAAAAATGTGTATTGTTTTGTTTTGTAACTTTTCGGCTACAATACACATTTTTCCACAAGCCTTGTGTGCGCCTCCTTTTTTCATTACCTTAAGTGATCACTACTTTTTGGGAGCGGACGGACCAAGCAATACACGGGTCAAAAGTGTAGGCGCAGACGCCGACCTTGCCGTTTTTTCCTTTAACGATTGGAAATGTCAAAATCAGAAACTCCAATTACGTGACAACTGAAATGTGCCAATTACGTGACAATTTATTTGACTTCACAGACACATTGTGTCATGTATGCTTGCATTATGTACACACACACACACACTCACGGCAGTGGGGTCTTTCTCCAGATCTCGCGGGCCTTCAGTGTTTGGTAGACGGTCTTCTGGCGGCCCTCTGTGCCGTTCTCGCCTCCCCTGCTGCTCTGCATGACACGGGAGAACTCCATCTTTTCATCCCATGTGCCCGAGAGGACATAGTGTGCCTTGCCCTCCTTATCTGTTACCACACCCGTTACCTGCGCAGAGGGAGGGAAGGAGGGAGGGAGGCAGCCAGTGATCGAGAGAGAGAGAGAGAATGATTGACTTTTAAAAAACCCTTTAATACACCATGTCAGGTTATATGAGAAATGAGATCTTAAATATCAAATCCTTATCAACTGTAATCACAGCTCCCCTGATACACCAAACTTTTTCAAAGGCTGGGATGTTGTCCATTAGCTTAAAAAGTATGTTTTCTTGTAATTCCTGCCAGGGGCTCACCTTTCTGGCCACATCTCTGGAGAAGTAGCTGTATGGAGCAAACTTAAGGTGACAGCGGTCTCCAGTCTTGTGATTAATAATATCTATTTCACCTGACTGAGAGAGAGAGGGGGGGGGGGGAGAACATCAAGAAATTAATTTGTTGAATTGAAATTATTATAATTATAATATGACACCACGCGTCATTTCATATCAGAATCTGACTTTCTTGATTGACTGTTCACATTATATGTTGCTAGTAAATCGGATCGGATTTGTATGTCCGGGTGGCGATTCTCATTTTTGGTCTTACATTGGTTGCTATTAGGGGGGGAAACATAGGCTACAATATGAACATTTTATAAGAACGTGTCAAATACTCAAGTCATACTGTACTCAACAAACAAACATTGAATGTGGATTTAGGTAGACTCCATAAAGAGTAGCTTGTTAGTTAATGAATCAATGGATTGTTACACCCCTAGTTGCTATAGTAATGATGTGCCTCAAAGTAATGTTGACATTTAACAAATCAACATGGAGGCACATCAAATTTTGTAAATGTACTACATAAAAAATAAAATTCTGTCTGATGAAGAGCGTGTAGCTCGAAAACGTTCACTTGGTGAAATAAAAGATAAAGCAAAACGGGAGCAAGTGTGCGCACATTAAATTTTATTTTTTTAATTGTCTGACCCTTTTGTCCTGCACCTGCGTTTTGGATGTGTGCACCTCTACCTTAGCTAAATGTACTACATAGCAATTTGCAGCCGTGGCACAGGATTTATATAAGTAATGAGATGGTGTCAGAGATGGAGGCTCTCTCATCAATACTAAGGGACATTATTGCACCTAGAAAGCAGATGCAACAAGATCTAAAAAGGAGTTTGAAGAACGAGTTCAAACTCACCTGGTCTATCCACAGCTTGCCAACTATGATGTTATGCACAGTGGTGGTGACTTTCTTCCAGGTGTAATGATTTTCACTCTTCTCAAAAATACAGTGAATGGAGCCTATGACAAAAGAGGGAGGAATACCTTAGGCATAAAGCATGAACATCTACCTATGTTACTGTGCTTAAGAAAACATTTCTTCACAGATTTTGTAACACAGAACGCTGTTTAAGTCACATACTGTACATACACAATGAACTAAAGGTACATTTTACAAAGTCAATGTAGCCTATAAATGCATTATATAATGCATCATGAAATTATGGTATTAGTCCAGTTCTAACATGATACCCTAAAAATGGGGACAACCATTAAATAAGGTCATTTGAATCTTCTTATTTTAAGGGTGGGTGGGTTGTTAGTTGTCTGTGTGTAAAATGTGTTCCTGTAGGCACCCCTGGAAGAGAATAGTCTCTCCAGAGAAGCTAGATACTATAGGTCCTCTGAGGGCAGTCACATGCTGTTGGTCTCAAAATATGGATCATTCAGAGCAAAACTGTGGTGGCAATCGTTCGGTCTCATGGACCCAAAATTATGGGCCTAACTTAAGTTCTAGACCCAGTGCGAGCATCCACACCCAGACAGGCATTTACACACTCACCCAGAGGCATGATGGAGAGGTATTTGCCCCTAAATTTGCTGGCAAGTGTGATCTCTTGTCTAAGGGTCCAGCCTCGGTCTGAGATGGCATGGTGGGCCGCTGCTGGAGGGTGGTGGCTCACCTATGCAGAAACAGATTCAATGGGGCGTTTACAAGAGGAACAATTTTCAATTCAGAGGCTTTATCAGCCAGAAGTCTTGATTCTCACGCAGGCACTCAGTGCACTACTCGGGTAGCTGGGGCGTTTACAGGAAGTGGTTGCGGTTAGTGGATCGAATCTGATGCAGCCTTTGCTTCGCATCATCAATTTCAAGATTTTCAAGATGACTCAGTCACTAGTCATGTTACCATTATGCTAAGGCCACACCAATAGTTGAACAAGTGTGGATATAGGAGGGTGCCCCTAAAAAACGCACCTGTTCACAAAGCGAGCGGTAGCCACTTTCATGGCGGCGGTCTAGCTCAAAGGTCTCCCCCAGCAGAGGATTGAAGGGCTTGCCCGTGCGGTGCACAGTGGTGGAGTAGGAGGAGACGGTGAAGGCTGCCACGTAACAGAGCTGCTCCAGAGAGCTCTGGCACTTAGCTGCCTTGTCCAGCAGCTCCGAGTACTCAAGGTCCTCAGACAGCCGCTGCAGCATGGAGATGGGCTCGTTGAAGTTCACCTATGGACAGAGGAGGATAGAGGAGGACAGAGGAGGAGGGAGGGCACCACAGAGAGGAAGAGAGGAAGAAACAGAAATAGAACAGAGAGGAAGAAACAGAAATCAAGGAGAGTAGATAATAGGACAGAGAGAGGAGAGAGAGAGAGAAGGATGGGAGATAAGGGACACAAGATAAGATTGAAGGAGTGCAAGATTAAAAAGGAGGTGGGTGAAGAGAAATGAAAGGATGAGAAGTAAAAGAGGGATTAGTGGAATCGACACTGGCGAGTCATTTTCTGTTCCTAGTCCTCATGTACACCTGCATCCATATGTCATTAGTCACTCTGGCCTAATCATCTCTACACAGCTATCTCTCTAATCTCAAAGCATTACAATCCCATTAACAATCAGAGGATGTCTGAAATGATAAATCTGCTTTACCCAAGAGGTCCAAAGACTTTTCGAAATACTCATCTTCTATATTCATTACGATTTTTTTCTTAACACACAACCATCAACTAACAAGATGTCTAGTACAACAAGAAAACAAAATAAACAATGCTAATTTTACAGGCAATTCCACAGCTAAAAGTTCACTTAATCATTACTTTTTTTTAAGGCTATGAACTGAAGGATCCTCACATTTATTAAATCTCTACTATAAAAGCAAATCAATACACATATAACCCTACTGAATTATTCATGGCACAAGATAAAGTAACATTACACAGCAAGACAATCTGATTACGCAGTTCTACTTTAGAAAAGGAGCCACTGGCTGTCTCATTGAGAACCATACATAATACAGTGCTTAGAGAAGAGCGCCGTGTCTTACAGGCATGGGGATCTTGGAGAGCTCTTTGCCGATGCAATTCTTCATGATGCTCCACAGGTTGAGAGAGTAGTTGGGCTTGTCAGGTATGCGTGTCCGCCTCTTCTTCACGGGCTCCAGCTCCTGTGACTGAGGGGAATCCGGATTGGACGCCAACGACTGTTCATCTATCTGCAAATAGCCAATGAGCGAGAGTTATGGCTAATATTACACTTCTGTGTGCATTTTCATTTTGAAGCGTGATTTAGCGACCGCACATCCAAACGCTTACCGACTGGTCATCCATTCCAAGCTCACTGCTGATGCCGCTGACATTGCTGCCCGATCTCCTGACAGAAAAGTTGTGAGAGAGCGAGAGTATGAAGAGGGTGAAGAAGGGGAAACGAAAAAGACAGGACAGGAGGAGGGGAAAAAAACAGACAGACCGGAAAGAAGAAAAGGGAAGAAAGGGGGAACAGAGGGCACACACTTAGGTCCAGTAAGACACATATATAAGACAAACTCACTACCACAAGAAGGAACCGAGAGGAAAGAGTGGGGTAAAAGTGTGGAGACTGTCAGAGAGAGGGACAGTGGGAGGAGACCTGTGGTATTTGGGGTCGGCAGGGACGGTGATGAACTCCTGAGGGTCCTCCATGGCGTCGAAGAACTCGTTCTCATCATCCTCGTCACTGGCATCTCCCTTCCCTGAGCTAGGTCCTGACACAGCAAGAAAGCAAATGGGGTTAAGAGGTTAAGAGAGGCCAAGACAGATATTGAATATTTAGCTATGTGGAACAGTGCACATGAGCTGCAGAGAACTGTCCACCAACAGTGTGCATGAGCTATAGTCAACTTCCTTCTTTATTTTCAAGGCAGAAACACTGTGAGAAGACCCACTGTGCGCAAAGCTGGGTTGCATTCATCTACACAGAGCACTGTAGCATTCTAATGAGTTTCACCATAGGATGCTGCACCAAATTATATCATTCTGTCACATACTGTAGAACTCCACTGCTGTGGGAATCAATCTGCAATGAGTAGTGGCGGTTAAGTAGTGGTGGTCTGAATGAGGAGTAATTTTCTTGACAGTTAGTGCTGTGGTTGTTCCATGATGCAGCACTTTATGTCTCTCAAGGCCCTCTCCATGATGTCATCCTGCTGGGACAGCCATTACACCGCTTAACCCAAAAGTATACTTCAGCAAACAAAGTCTGTTGTCATTTGCGTCATCCGTATTATGTGGCCTGCACATAATACGGATGACGCAAATGCCTTCATCCACACAGTTCTATCCATGCAGCACCAACATGTTGTCTGTATGGACACATGTGTATGCAAGATCTGGCCTCAGAATAAAGAAAAAACTAAATCTATTACATCTTTGTCATTATTCATTCAACAGATACTTTTATATGGGGTGCCACTGATAGAGCCTGCGGAACTACTGATATAATGAGAGTTTTGTTAATTTCATGTTTCAGCTAATTATAGCGGATTCGATTTATTACAGTTCCAGGTGGGTAGCAACTGCCATTTATGTAGAGATGTAAATGGCTATGAGGGGGCAGACAAAACTATGTAGTTTAAAAAAAAATAACAGTCTTTACTTAGAGATTCACATGACACAGACACTTTTGCACAGAAAGTCTCAGCAAAAACAAAGAGTAAGCTAAGAGTAAGCAACTCCTGTGTATTGCAGTACTACGTAGTGTAATGGCATTCCTTCACAGTACATGCTATGTGGACCTCCTCTATGGGCAGTATCGGTTTGGGCAAGCTCTAGGCGCCTGTGTTACCTTTGCCGTCTGCGTCGGGGTTGCTCTGTGAGGGCGGCAGCACGGTGGCGCCCCTGAAGGCCCTCTCTAGGTGGTTGTGCTGCTTGGCAAGCTGCTCCAGCGTCTCCTCCAGACGCACACGCTGCTCCCTCTCAGCCTGCAGGGCCTTCTGCCAGCGCTTGCTGTGGGCCTGAGCCAGAGCCAGGAAGTCCCGACAGGCCTGCACATGGACAAACACAATGAGTTAGCGCAGGACTGAGAGTGAACTACCTACAGTGCACAGAAGAGGGTGCTCCTGGTGTGGCCTGGTGTGTCACATCTGTCCATTGATGAAGTTGGGAATGATGGGCTGTGTCCTAACACCTCTTTAACAGCTCAGGATCTAAAATTGCATGGATGAGCTCAGGATGGAGTGTTCTCATTGGATAAAACAGGATGATAAGGAAGTATAAGTGAAGTGACTGGTATTTAGCAGAAGCTTTTATCCAAAGAGTCATGGACCAAAAACGGTGGGATCGGAACTCGAAACCAGGCCACTGCACTACCACAACCCATAAGACAAGAGGTGATATGATACAGGCTATTAGAGGGTCCATGGAAACTATCTTTGTAATTGTCCTCCAAGTTCATTCAATGAGAGCAAATTATTTTATTATTAATATCAATATCATTCTAAGTTCAAGGAGTTGGTACCATCCTTAATAGGAGTGAAAACACAGGTACGGAAGCATGAGTCTGGTGCATTCGGGCGTGACTTACATTGATCATGGCATTGGAAGTGATGCGAAAGAGAGTGGCCCTCTCAGTCACCTGCCGGATCTTATCACCTGTCTCTCCACCTAGCTTCACTCCCTCCAACTCTGACAGGGACCTGAGAGAGAAAAACAGTAAGGCAACATTCAAAGAACCACACACATTTGCATTTACATCTTTCTCCCTACCTGTCAATCACCTCTGAACATGTAATCTTTCAATTTCTAAAATGTTGACTTTTCCAAAAATGAAAGAAAACACATTTTCACGCAAACCACCCATTTCCTGCATTTGGTTGCAGAAAGAATTGATTGGAGGCCCCAAAGTAAATAAGTTCACAACTACACAAGGGGCCCGTTTCCCCGACATGGATCGATTCTTGTTCTAGACAAGAGATTTTGAATTAAAAGCTCGACTGAAAAAAGCTTTTAGTCTGGGACTAGGCTTAATCCGTGTATGGGAAACAGGCCCTAGGTGTATAAAACCGACACAGTGAAAACAGGATTTGCTACAGCTGCTGCATCTTTGCATTTTTTTTTTTGTGGCCACAAGCCCTCTGGCCCAACTCGCGCTGATAGCTGCAGTTAACACCCAGGCCAAAATGACAAGATATGGTGAGAAAAGACACACCAGGAGACTAAATCGATGGTTACGTATGTAACCGCGGTTCTATGAATTTCGGATGACCACCAGAGGTGGTGCTTTCAGCACCTGGATTACCATCTCCTGCACGTGAATGTGATGTAAATCCTGGTGCTGAAAACACCGCATCTGGCGGTCAGTAGAAATGAAATATAACTGACCTTTGCAGAGCCGAGCCATGTTTGGCAATGAGGTCATTGCAGGTGCTGAGGTCCTCCACCTTGCTGCCGAGTGTACGCAACGTGGACTGAACCTCAGAGTTCCGTGACGACCCGCTCTGACCGGCGGGGGGAGGAGTCATGGAGCACTCATCGCCAGAGTCATCTGTGGCAGAGGAGAGAGTGAATGTATGGACAAATAAGAAATAAAAACCACGAGGAGTCATATCTAGGTAACACATACAGTGTAAATATTTACAGTTTGATTCTTGTGACAGATAAAGCTGTTTTAACTTCAAAAGGAATGAAAACACATAGGGATGCACGATGATATCGGCCAGACATCGGTATTTGCCGATAAAAGCTTCATAACTTAATTATCGACATCAGCCGATATGGACATTTCTGCCGATGTGCCTGGCCGATATGAGCACCAACAACATACTTCAACATGTTGGCTGTGTGGCCAAACCAAAATAGTTGATTACACCAACTATCACTACACTACAATTCATTACCTTCTTTGCTTACTACCCATTTTCTCTCCAGATAGCACACATTGTCCCTTATCCATTACCTTTGACATTACTTCCTTTGGCTTGTCAGTGCCATTTCAATTGTAATGCGACCGGCAAAAGAGCACCAGACAGAAAACTACTTGTTTACAATAACCTGATTAACAATGACTTGAATCCAAGATGGTATTTACCAGAAACTGAGAAACACCAAGTGGTTTTCCTTATAGTACTAATAAAATTATAATATTCTATAGTTTTCATTGCACCTTTAAATAGAACAATACAGAACAACCATTCAGATCTCAGCTACAGTTCAAAGGTCGCACGGTCACCCAATAAATCAGGGATAGAAAGCACTGTGACCATATCAACATTACGTGATAGTATACAACCTGGAGGAGTCTATCAACTCTTAGAATATAAATAAATAGGTCAGCAGCAGGCAACTAGATACAGTTTGCCAAATCCGCAAAAACAGCGTCATGACCTAAAATCGCATAGGTCCCAGAAAGATCAGAATTTCATAGCAAACTATACAAGTTGACAAAAAGAAGAAATAAAAACCAACACCCAATATCAGAACTGCAGCCACAGAAAAAAGCTACAGGTAAACAAAATAAAACGCTGTCTAGTTCCAGAGTCTAGGAGATTAAATTATCTTTCCCTCCTGATGTTAATGTAGATTCAGGAACAGTAATAGTCCTTAGTTTGTGGATGTCTGTGGTCTTGTGGTTAATAATCAATCCATTTAAAAGGTAGCCAGAGATTGAATCATGCGGTACTTAACATGGGCCCTGAGTAAAATAAAGTTAATTCTAAAAGAATTTGAAGAAGCCCTTTTATGATTTCATTTGTTATTACTGTTTGCTTTTGTTTATGTAAAGCACATTGAATGACCTCTGTGTATGAAATGCGCTATATAAATAAACTTGACTTGACTTGACTTGAAGCATTGACATGAGACAGGAATAGAGGCAATACACCTGTGGTAGAAATGTAGACTTTCCGAATAGCCAGAGTACTTAGTCTGTTGAAGCTTTATTATGGACTAATACTGTACAAATCTCTTCAAATGTTTTTCAGGCCAAGGACCCATTGGCTGATAAACATGGTGGAGGTTAGAGTACAGATTAAATCAGCTGTCGGTAACCTGGCAACTGCTTTTTGTATTGCTATCTTGATAGGCCGTCCAAAACTAATTTAATACCTGGTACCTTGATGCCTGTTACTATGGCAAGTAACTTGATAGACAGTGGATGGCAGCGATGTAGTTGCCTTCAGTTTCGGACAGACCCACAGACATTCTTACCCGCAAATACAAGCAAAATAGACACACTGTCAAGCAGGGCTCCGAACTGGTTCAAGGAACGAAAACGAAAACCGAAAACGAACGGAATTTTACGGAATTTTACGAGGAGCGGAAACGGAAACGAAAATAAAATGGTCTTCAACTGTTCCGGAACAGAAACGTTATTCTGAAATCCACAAAACCGGTTAATAACGTTTTTTTTTTCGTTCTCTATATATTTTATAAAATTTCGCAAAAGCATATCCTATGTCAGGGAGACTATTTCCGGTTGTGCGAAAAACAAGCCCGCATCTACACTGTTAATGTGAGATAACAAGCCACTATGTAGCCAACTACTGTAGGCGAACAGCCTAATAATTTGATTTCTGCAGTTTGAAAAAAAAAAAAAAAAAGAATAAATGGACCATTGGTCCAAATGTGTATATTTTGTCTTACTGTTGTAATGTAACCTATCCGTCTGCCACTTCGGATCTTAGGCCAGCTCGTAGCGTAGGCTACTGAAACTGATTTGGAAATTGTTTGTAGCCTATGCGTAATAGCCTATTTTGCCTGTCCACGCTTTGTCGTTTTAAAGTCGGGATTTGAAATGTTTGCGCAATTATAGCCTATTCTATGTAGAAGAGTTAAACAGGAAATTTGAGATAGGCCTTGTCAGCAACAGACAGGTTCGTTTATAAACAGGGTTGGAATTATAGCGCAAGCCTTTGAAGATCTCCATATGGATAAAACTTAGGCTACAACCAGGTAAGGAGTTTAGCACGTATCCAGAAATATTTTTGATAAGAAATTATTTATAGGCATAGGTTAGGCCTATAGTAAGTCTGTAGGCTATGGGATGGATAGCCCATCTGAATGTTTTTGGATGCCGCCTGTGATTTATTATTTTTGGGCATAGCTACGATATAGGCTAAATCAAGAGGAAATAATGAGTATGTCTATTCTAAGGTAAAGTCCACAAAAATAGACTTGATAGGCCCGCCAAACACTGCCGGAACTTTAAGAACGAACGATATTTTGCGTTCCGAACCGGTTCAGGACCGATATGTTGGTGGCGGAACGCATGCAAGAACGAAAACGTTAAACATAGGCCTACCTGAACCGTTCGGAACGGAACGTTTGAAAAATTATTTCGTTTTCAAGCCCTGCTGTCAAGCCCTGAATAGATGAGCACTGATGAGCGCAAAAACACTCTGCGCATCAAATTCAAGTTGTGTTGATTGATGTCTAACTGCCCCCCCAACCCCACCCAGCCCAGTTCCTGACCTGACTCTGCTTGCATCCGGACAGCCTTGGCCTTGGCCAGTTCAAGTGCGGTGATCCATCGCTGGCGCTCTACCTCAGAGCTGGCCTTCAGGTGGTAGGTCTGTGCCCCACCATTGGAGATGACAAAGTTGCAGGAGTCTTCCACAACAATGTTGGCCGTGGCTAGGTTTATGGTACCACGGCATGTGTGGCCCATTTCCGCTTGGGTCCTGCAGGGGAAGACAGACAGACAATGGAGCTGAAATATCAAAGGCAGAGCAAGTTGTTATGCTTCACAGTGAGATAAGATATAGATATATAAACACGTCATCAACTAGATCATCAATATCACTATTATGACAAATTGGCAATAATGTGAAGGAATTTTACTGGGATATCAATAACAATACAACATGGTCTATTCCTAATGTAGGCTAATAAGGATAACGAGGCACATGAAAATAGATAGGCCTATATCCTGATGATAGAAAGCTGATGCAGTGCTAGTTCAATGTTTAATGACTGACAGTAGTAGTAGGTAAAGATCTATTCAGAACCTAGACTGCCTACTCAAGTGACCTAGGCTAGTAAGCATTACGGTAATCTATATTTGCTTGCATGGTGTTTCAGCATAGCTCGGCAAGTCACCACCAAAACAGTAGAGTCTTGTAAACTGATGATAACTCCAGACAGGTGTTGCCGCTGATGTTTGAGAGACAGCTGAGAAAAATCAAAATTTTTGAAAACTTGATTTTCTGATATAGGGTCATTCCACGTCAATTGAACCAGGGCCCACACACTTAGGTCTCAAAAAATTCTGAAAACATTACCAGGTGTACCTATGTTATCCAGGAAACACACTGTAAAATTACTCTTATGCAAAATCTATACTTTCCAAGATACAGCCTGTTTTACAGGGGGAGGGGGGTGTCGATTTTGGTCGGACTCTTTTTTTGTCAAAGTTCACAAGCCCACAGCGCAATAACTAAACCATGTAGGAGGCTCAAATTTTGCTTGCTGGTACATAAATAAGAATAGTATGTAGCAAAATCGTCAAGCTTGGTCTGGATGATCCTGCATGGTCATAGTTGTCCCTCAAAGTTGATCAAAATTGTATTGGAGTTTTTGGCTGGGCTCTGTTTAGTCCTTCAGATGACATATTTGTATTCAACATAGGCTCTTGATTTATTTTCCTTACTGAGATAAGTAGAAACACTCTCACAAAAAGCAATGAACAGAAAATAAATCCCTTCAGGGTCTGAACAGCAGACCTAACAAGTCTGAAAAATCATTTTGGTTATCATTTTCAGAGCGCCCAAACCCTGGAGAAATAGTTCCATGCCAGCCAGACACACAAACTTGTCCAGCGCCAGCATTCACAGGGGACAGGCTAAAGTGGCTCAATTAAGGACTGGACTGAATTATGCAGATGACTGGACACTGAACCTGAGCACTGAAAGCAAGATACAGTGCCAACTATAGGAGCACTACAGTACTCAATTCAATTCTCACACTTAATCAGCCAATGAGAAAAGCCTTGTACACACAGGATCCAAAGTGCCTAAAACTTGCTGAGATAGTGGAACATTCTTAACACAACAGTCAAAAAAGAAAGGAGCACATTAAGCAATAGTTAAGCAGAACAGAGATAGCTCATCAGTATGTGATGCAATGAGCTACTTGACTTTATAGGTGAAACCATTCTATATAATGTTGCAGCAAGTAACGTTATTTAAGTTATGTAAGTCAAACTGGAGCACCAACCAGACAAACAAGCACTGAAACTGTACACAAGAGTTGAGTCGCAGCTCTGATGCCAAGCAGGAAGAGCATCTAAACAAGCTCTAGATCCTGCTGAACTACTTTGACCACTTAAGACTGTAGTCACATGATACTGTACAAACTAGATCTTACAAAATATGCCAAGCAGACTCAGAGGGCCGTATAGATTTTGCCTGGCAGTCCAAGTCACTTGGCAAAACAGCTACAGCTATGGCAAAATAGACTATTTTGCAAGCAAAGCTGTCAATTGCTGTTTCTGGACAGAGTTAATGATGCAGACACAGAACTCTGTATATTGTTGCTTTGCAAATAAAAGCTGAGGACATCTGCTTCAGCAAAGTCTATGCGACCAACTAAAATGCCATTATTAGCCAAACTGCATTTGTGTTACAACACAACAAGATGCAGTTCTTAATGCCCTGGCTTCACATGAAGACACACTAACACACAATTTCACAAAGGTGACAAAACATAATAGCTGCAAACCCATCCTATATGAGGAAAAACTCATAGACCGCAAGTAGACCACACAAATGGCGTGTTGCTAAACTCGCTGTCTATAAAGCTTTACACTTTCCTTGTTATTAATATAAACAACGCAATGTATTTCATATTTTACTTACCTGTAATATGACAGCAAACCATTGCTCAGAACGAACCATCGTCGCTGGTAACCCTTGATGTAATTCGTCCATTTGAAAAGCCAGCCTTTGTAAGTGTCTCCTGGTGTCGGAGTGGGCGCCTTGGGCTCCGACATCACGATAGCCCGTGGCTTCACAATGTGGTTTTGAGGCCTGCAAAATAAAAGTGTCCAAAACAGTGCTCGTTGACTGTCGTTTCCATGTAACACTAAGATCTATCTGTTACCAAATGTAAAGCCCGTTCTCAACCACCTTACTCCAATCAATTTACTGGGTAACAATTCTACGTGGCAAGCACCTTCCTTAAAACCATGATAATGTTACAGCAGTGGGCTTTGGTGCTCAGCTTCAGGTTGAAAATCTCACAACCAATAACTGTTGTGACACGTTTATCCCTTGATTAACAACATTGGCTAACTGAAAACCTTTTGTAATACCTATATTGTTATTGCAAGAAATGCTAAACGGATAGCCTGTGGATGGAAGGATTTGATTGTCATCTACTTCTCTGCCTACAGAATTTCGCCTACGTGTACAAAGACGGCTAATATCAACATGGCTAGCGAGCGACATTTCTGCCATGTCTAGGTTAACGTTAACTATTCGCTTGACGTGTGTGTTAGGTGAACGCATACAACGGTCCGTTAATTTTTACTGTTAATTCACTGAGAGTGTCGTTCGATTATTGTCATGATCTACCAGGGGAAACATTTGTATTGAACAAGCGGTGAGGCCTGTTTAAAAAGTCCCAGGCCTGGGAGTAGAGTACATCAGTACAGGGGGTTAGCGGCAATGACAACCTAATAACGTCAGCTACCAATGTAGGTCGGTGTGTGCAGAAAATATCAAGGCTTAATTACATTTTCTCAACAATTATAACACTAAATTGCTGGTACGTCTGGTTAAAATCCTTTGAGTACAGATTAATTTTATTGAAGTTAACGTTGCATTCCAACGAGTAAGCTTTCTGGTAACTGTTTGGCTACTAGCACTACAGCACCGAGGTTATCTTAGCTCCGGTTCTTGCTCCCTGCCTTGCTAGCTAACGTGCCTTCTAGCTAGATGGAGATATTTCAATTGACAGTATGCTAGTTAGCTACCAACCTGGGTTATCAGGAGTTGACAGTTCTGTTTATTGACTTAATTCAGCGGCAAACATTAAGGGAGGACTCCAATAATCGAAGTTTATTCATAAGACATCATATTTGATGTAACTGAGGCTTGCCATTTCCACTTACCTGTCAACATACAATCCCGTGGAAAGAAGGAAGTCAGCCTGGTAATGTCCACTCGCGTGCAATTCTGAGTGCAGACTGCCCTGCACTGTTACACCGCCCACACCATTCCAGGAATGAGACACATTCTCCTTGCAATCCCTTCCTGTGATTTCGTTTTTCGTAGGTTTTAATCGTGTTTAGTTAAATATTATTGTGTCAAAACCTATATAGTCAAATAGTTTTTCAGTCTGACTTTAATGTGGGGTAAAGACGATATGGTCCTCGACTTCTGAAAATGACAGACATTTGATTCCTTCAGTTTTTGTTCTTAAAATGTATGCAAATAATTCCATTAGTTAGATTAAATCTACATATCTCTAGATCTACATAAAATCTACATATCTACAAATCTACATAATGCATTTGCAATTTGCATAGCATCTTGGGAAATTTGTAATCCAGGAACAATTATTGTGTTAAAGTAAGTAGGAAGGCCTTAGTTGAATGTCATAGCAGCCCCTTGACTATGAGAACCAAGAAAAAATGTGTCCGCCTACATAGCCTAAGCTGTTGTAGGCTAATTTCCTATCTATTTCTTGAATTTCCCCTTGGGGTTCAATAAAGTATCTATCTATCTATCTATCTATCTATCTATTTAGGATTTAAAAACATCTTACAATTTATTTATTTAATTTTTATTTGTAATTTTATAGACAAAAGGACCGTTTTAGTGTGAAAAGGTAACCACAAAAATAGACAAAAATGAACAAATCATGTTTGTAGTGGTATTAAATTAAAGACGGTCTAAGCTGGGTAACATCACTTCTGAATAAAACAGAAAGCTAGCTTGCTACTTCCTCCCCCTCCAGCAATCAAAACTCTCCTAAACAGCATCTCTTCTGTGATTTGCTGGAACAGTTTGTTATGTTTTTATGGGCAAGGTTTGCCAAAGTTGTTTTGTGGCCGTTTTTGGAGCCTGGGTTGTCCACAATGATCGTGTTTTTTTTTTTACAGTGTATTCAGGACACAGGCAGCTAGCAGATGGTAAGGTGATGTTTGCTGTAAGTGGCACAAATGTGTTAGCCTAAAAAACGTATGACATCGCTTAGAGTGGTAAACTTGGAGAAACCAAATCAAGGGGAAAAGGCTAGGCTATTTATTCATTCATTCATTAATTATTTCATGTTTTTCTTTCATCTGTGATCATTCTTTTTTTTTAGTCCTACTCTTCTTCCCCAACTTCTTGAGGCATAGGTTGATAGTCCTCATCTCTGTTATCACATGAGAGCTCCAAATCTGCCCCCCCCCCCCCCCCCTCCTCCACTGTATAGCCTAATTCTCTCCTAAATTTTCCAAAAAATCCTATGATTTTGGTCCTGGTCCATTATAAATAAATATAAATAAAACGTCCATTATAATGGACGTTCAATAAGGCACTATCATTTATAAATGTAAATAATTTCACTTCTTTCAACTTTAATCATGTGATTTCTGACATTTTTTATTAACAAGAACATATATCTCATAATAAATAGACAATATTGGCTTCTCTTTCCTTATCTCCTTCCATAACATTTGCTTGTTTCAATGTCAGCCATTTTTGAGAAAAAGAAAGAGGAGGTTCCCAGCAACCAGCAGCAATTCAACTAAAGCCACTTCTCAAAAATAATAACCTGGATGCCTCCATGCTGAACAATTACAGGCCCTATCCAATCTACCTTTTATTGGCAAAATTATTTAAAAAAAGTAGTATTTAATCAATTAACCACCTTCCTAACATCAAATGGGTATTTTGATTACTTTCAGTCATGGTTTTCGGGCAAATCACAGCACTGAAACAGCTCTCATTAAAGTTTTCAATGACATACGCCTCAACACAGATTCAGGTAAAACATCAGTCCTAGTGCTACTGGACCTTAGTGCAGCATTTGACACTGTTGATCACAATATTTTACTACACAGACTAGAACACTGGGTTAGATTTACAGGCATAGTTATCAGCTGGCTAAAATCATATCTACAAGAAAGGAGCTTCTTTGTTGCCATCGGAAACTGTACCTCAACACCAATGTCCTTGACCTGTGGTGTTCCCCAAGGGTCGATCTTGGGGCCACTATTATTCAACCTCTATATGCTCCCACTTGGACAAATCATCCAAAATAATTTGATTTCATACCATAGCTATGCAGATGACACACAAATTTACTTAGCTCTGTCACCAAACGACTATGGTCCTCTTGAATCTATGTGTCAGTGTATAGAACAAATCAACACCTGGATGTCTCAAAATTTTCTTCAGCTGAACAAAGAAAAAACTGAAGTAAATATAGCTGCAAGCAGCAATGAGGGGGCCAAGCAGATAGGCTGGAGTAACCATGGCAACGAAATGCTGTTAGCTCAATGCTGCAATCAGACGTATGGCCATAAGCTGTCAAAGCAAGTTTCACGTCTAGCACGTCAAAAGTTACAAGGCAAAATGCATTTTTGCTAATTGCAGTGACCCTAGAGGTCAAAGGTCACAAAATTTCTTAGGCATTCACCTGATGGGGTCATGAGTCCATGTACCAAGTTTGGTTTTGATACATGTTTTTTGATACGTGTTTTTGATCAAATCAAATATGGCGGCCGAATAAATTATATTGATGTGACAAGTTGCCCTCAGTTGACCTAAGGACCTTTCACAGTATTACCAGACACCACTAGTACAATTTAATTCTAAGCACAGCAGCAGCTACAGGCCAAAAGGCATGTTTGTGAATTACAGCGCCCCCTAGAGGTCAAAGGTCACCAAATTTCTCCTGATGGGGTCATGAGTCAATGTACCAAGTTTGGTTTTGATACATGCAAGGGTTGCTGAGATATGAGCTCACTTCCTGTTTGGCGGCTTCACCGCAAATTTTGATTGGCTTTTACGGGCGAACGTAATACTTCCGAAGACAAAAAGTGATAACTTTTGTGAGGCTTGGTCTGAAGATGATCTGTGTCAAATTTGGTGGGAATCAGAGAAAGTATGTGACTCCTGATACATTTTAAGTGTTTTTGATGAAATCCAGAATGGCGGAAAATCCATCATGGCGGAAAATGACGTCATATGGTGCGTTGAACTCAGCTTGGTCCAATGATTCCAACAATACCTGACTTTTGAAAATCGGACCAACAGGTCAAAAGTTACGTGCATGAACGCACATCCAACTTTGGCCTGTTGGTGGCGCTAGAGGGTTCGAGTTGCCGACATGAAACTTGGTGACATGAATCATGGGACCGTCCCCAATCAGTGTGCCAAATTTCCCAACTTTTTACCATACGGTTCTATGGGCTGCCATAGACTCCCATTGCATATAATAATAAATATAACCGCAAGCGGTGATTTACGGGGTCCGAGCAAAACGAACATGAGGTAGCATAGCTTTTTAGTTTTACATATGCTTTGATTGTTTGGGCACAATTGTTCAAAAAAACAAAAAGATCGGATTTCGGTTATCGGATTTCAGTTACCAGATTTCGGCTATCGGATTGGATCAAATCTTGAAAATGGGTTATTCAAAGGGAAACAAGGATCCTGAAATTGGATCTATTCTTGGTTTTGATCTGGATAAAACCTTCACTTTGTGTTGTTCAAAACTTTTGAGTTGGATTGGAATAAATTTGATGCATAAAATTAGGATTACCCTGTGCTGTAACATTATAGTGTGCTAACCTCCACAACCTAATAGTATTCTAACAGTAGTATTCTAGTGCGCTAATCTCCACAACTCAATAGTATTCTAACAATACTCTATTCTACAGGACTATGCATTTGTCATGGATAAGATGAAGGGTCTGATAATGGAAGGCAGTGTTTCCCACAGAATGGAATTGTATTTGTGGTGGTAGGTGAAGGGGGATGGGGGTGGGTTCTGTGTTGGAGTCAAGATGAACAGCCTATAATGATACAGTTATACTTTCCTTGCACGACAAGTCCTGACTAGTAGCTGCAACGTTATAGTGTGCCAACCTCCACAACCCAACAGTATTCTTAACAGTATTCTATTCTAGTATGCTAACCTCCACAACCCAACTGAAGGAACTGTAGGGGGCGATGTGGGTCGAGGTAGAGTGAGTGTGTGGCGAGCAGGCAGAGCCTCGGTCAGAAGGCTCAATGGTATGGTGTGATGACACGGAGATGGCAGGTTTCGGTGCAACACAAGTTAACTTTATTTGAGTTTCAATTAATCTGTTCTTTTGTTCTTTACTTGTATGTGTGCTGCATCAAAGAGGAAACAAACAGAAAATGGAGTAATCAGTGAAATGGGGTAAATCAGTACAGATCCCAACTCACAAACAAACCAATTGACATTTGAACAATAAACTGAAATCATATGGCTATATAAGGTACAACTAAACAATACTTGACATCCCAAGTCAACCAACATCACCTAATCATCTCTCACATGGGACTCCAACACACCAAACCAACAAACAAAGACCTTAACTTTACACATGATGGCAGAGCTACTCTACAAACTGATAAACATCACAAAAGTCATAGTGAGGGTCATTAAAGTGATGACTTACGTTAACTCAAAGACGCACACAGAGCAGGACACACTGGAGTGCTGGGTTGAGATGAACAAAAGAGTGAACTGAGGGTGAGCAAACAATTTATCCTGGTCTGAGCCCCTGCTCCGGAGCTACAGGGTTTCCCAGCAGGTAAACTGGGTGTGGTTAGGTGGCAGAGCCAAACAATCCTGCAATTTCTCCACAGCACTTTCACCTCAAGCCCTCCTTACACTGACAGACTTTGGAAAGATTTGCAAAGATTTGGAAAAGATTTTTGAAAGACTACAGTCTCAGACCCTCTCACATCTAAAGACAAGTAGTAGAGTTTTAAGTCACAGATTATGACTTTGCAATGACTAGGGATCTTGCAGGGTCACTATTTACAAGACTGCAACACGATTCCTTTAAATTATTACCCATTGTGCAATAGATAAACAGGAACTGAAAATTATAGCCTACTAAACTCAAAGTCGTATTTTCGTGTCTCTGCAGCATTGTTTCATGCGTGACATCCTTAACCGATATAGAGTTGTTCTGTTAAGTGGAAGAGCCGACTAAATATGTATAAGAAATGACAAATATTATAAGAATAACAAATAATTATAGGCTACAGCTGTGTCGGAGTCAATAAGATAAACAGCCTATAATTATACAGTAATACTTGCCTTGCACTACAAGTCCATATTGACAAGTAGCTGTAATGTTATAGTGTGTTAACCTCCACAACCCAACAGCATTCTATTGTAGTATGCTAACATCCACAACCCACTAATGCTTCAAGTGGGATGTGAACTCTCAACCTAAGGATCACCAGTACAAGGCATTATCCCACTGAGCCACTGTCAATCCTACATGTTGGCCAGTCACATTCACACGGTGAAAATGTGTATTGGTAAACACACAACAAGAAAAACTCCAAGCATGGAGGGGCAATTAGACATTTGTAGAGATGAACACTAATAGATGAAATATAAATATGATAGACTTAATGATGAAGGAAAAATAGTAAACAAAGAAGTTCCCCTGAATGTCATAGAGTGTCTCGGCATTCTGATTCTTGGCAACTGATGAGTGTGAATGTTGATTGGCTGATGTCATTCAGGTGCTGTTCAACGGTGTGAATCTTAAATGACCAATAGCATGTGCAGCTTGATCCTTAAGTTCTAACGGGGATTCGAACACTCAACCTAAGAAACACCAGTACAAGGCATTATCCCACTGAGCCACTAACAATCATACACATTGGGCAGTCACATTCACATGGTGAAAATGTGTGTTGGTAAACACACAAGAAAAACTCCAAGCATACATTTGACAATAAAATGAAGGGCTTTCCTGAAAGAGTACACCTGAAATCTTTTTGAAATTCTGGGGCAATTAGACATTTGAAGAGAAGAACACTAATGGATGAAATATACATATGATAGACTTAATGATGAAGGAAAAATAGTAAATAAAGAAGTTCCCCTAAATGTCAGAGTGTCTCGGCATTCTGATTCTTGGCAACTAATGACTGTGTATGTTGATTGCCTGATGTCATTCAGGTGCTGTTCAATGGTGTGAATCTTCAATAACCAATAGTATTCGAGCTAGAGCCTAAAGCACTACCGGGGATTCAAACCAGCAACCTAACAAACACTAGCACTAGGCATTATCCCACTGAGCCACTGACAATCCTACATATTTGGCAGTCACATTCACATGGTGAAAATGTGTGTTGGCAAACACACAACATCAAGAAAATTCCTAGCATACATTTGACAATAGAATTAAGGGCTTTATAAAAAAGAGTACAGATCTGAAAATGTGCACTGTTAATGGTATCCACATAATGATGGTTGTATGGTTGTTCTCCAAGGAAAACAAATAGGAATATAGGTGATATAGGAGAAATGGGCTGAGTGGTCGAACTTTATTGGTCTATATCTCTGAAATGGAACAACATATCCAAATTCTTTTGATAACTTTTGTGAGGCTTTGTCTAAACATTGTCTGTGAGAATTTTGGTGAAGATTTGATAATTTTTGAAGCCTGTGAAACTTTTTATGATGTTTGGCTTTTCTCTGAAATTGTGGCAAAAGTAAACATTTTTAGAGCATAAGACCAGGGTGAAAAAGATGCATCTAAATGTAGAGATTAATATGATGAAAGAATTTTGAGTCTAGGTCAATCTGGTAAGGAGAAATAAGCATTTTTGACAAGAGCGCCACCTTTGGGTGCAGTACCCCAAATTTTGGGTTATGGGTAGTGGGGGGTACTGGTAACAATACTTGAAAATGTGAAGTTTCTAGGACTTACGGTTTATAGGAATATAGGTGGTCTAGGAAAAATGGCCTAAGTGGTCTAACTTTATTGGCCTATATCTCTGAAATGGAACAAAATATCAAAATTCTGAGCGATAACTTTTGTGAGGCTTGGTCTAAACATTGTCTGTGAGAATTTTGGTGAAGATTTGATTATTTTTGAAGAGTTTTATAATTATATAATTATATATAAAAAAAATTATATTAATTTTATAATGTTTGGTTTTTCCATGAAATTGTGTCAAAAGTAAACATTTTTAAAACATAAGACCAGGGCCAAAAAGATGCATCTAAGTTTAGAGATTAATATTATGAAAGAATTTTGAGTCTAGGTCAATCTGGTAAGGAGAAATTAGCATAATTAACTTTTTTTTCCCCCAATAGCGCCACCTTTGGGTGCAGTACCCCAAAGCTACGCTGCTCGGACCCCTAATAATAGGAAAACGTAGAAACACAATGAGGTCCTCGCAGCTTCGCTGCTTGGCCCCCAATTATATTTGGTAAAAAGGAGGAAAGACTTAGGGTTGCCACTCTCCTTGCACAAAAGGGTTGAAGGCAAAGGATACTGTTAAAAAGCTTGGTGTATTAATTGACAGTGATCTAAATTTCAACAGCCACATGAAAGCGATTCAAACTCATTCATGCATTTATCTCCAGCAGGGTTGATTACTGCAATGGACTGTTCACAGGCCTTCTTAAAAAGACTATTAAACAGCTTCAGGTGATACAAAATGCAGCAGCTAGGATTCTAACAAAAACTAAAAGAACTGACCACATTACTGCAATTCTTAAGTCCCTGCACTGGCTTCCAGTAAGTCACAGAATTGACTTTAAAGCACTATTGCTTGTTTATAAATCAGTAAACGGAGCAGGACCTAAATACCTATCAGACATGCTTCAGCAGTACACACCTTCTCGTTCTCTAAGGTCCCAGGTGAAAAACCTGTTAGTAAAACGTACTGTTAGAACTAAATATGGTGAAGCAGCTTTTAGCTGCTATGCGGCTCAGCTCTGGAACCAACTTCCGGATGACATCAAAAAGGCCCCAACTGTAGCCAGTTTTAAATCTAGACTTAACTGTTCTCAGATGCTTTCTGCTAACTGCGCTGAGTTACAAATTCTGAATCTGCCTTGATAATTATTCTAACTTGTCTTTTATTACTTTTTTACTACTTTTGCCTTTGTTCTTTTTATTATTATTATGTTTTTGCTCTGGGTTAACTTACCCAGGTTTGTCACTACACCATGAACAGTATTTGTGGGAACTGTGCAGTTTGTTTTGCATAATTTACCTTAACTTCACAGCTTCGGAGTCATTGGAATGGTTATATGAGTTTTTCTGGGGCGAATGGTGTCCGTCTTGCTTCCCCTAGTATGAGCAGAAAAAACACCCTTGCAACTTTGGGCCGGCGGACTGACAGACTCAGAGACAGAAAGTCTCGCAGCCTCCCAGTGTAACGAATTGCTTTACTGCACTACACACATACACACCAGGCACCGGCTAGAACAAGGTGAGTTTCTCAGACATTGTCTGAGACCGTTGTCAGAGGAACAGGGAAAGAGGAAACAGCAGACTGAACGATTGAGTAGTGTCATAAAATATATACTCTGAAGCTGTGGGAGCTCTGCAGAGAAACCTGCAAGCAAAAAGCGAAAACTGCATAGTTTCTCTTTAACATCACTGCTAAAGTTCATTGCTGAAATGAAGGCCTATATTGTGTTATGTGCATGTGGTCTACCCACTCCAACGTGACTACCAGTTGTTTATGATGCAGTGGCCAGACTTCAGGAAACCAAATGAACAGAGCACATTACTCCTAGCTCATTTGCATTGGCTGCCAGTCAAATGCAGAATTCATTTAAAAAATGTTTTATATTTTTGGTTTTAAATCCCTTGTCAGAGCAGCGGCAGAATACATCACAGATTTCCTAGCTCCATATTCCAGCCACCATTCCATGTCAATACAGTAATGTCATCCTCAAAAGTCACAAACTATAGGGAGCGGTCAGTGTTTTCAGTACTGCTCTGGCACCCTCTTGTGGAATTAAAATGGCCTGACAGTGCAACACTGAATTTAATACAGGGTAGCACTGGGAAATTGAAATGCTGGACTCTGGTCTGGAGCTCTAATAATAGATATACTCTATATATAGGTATAATAGACCAATTTGTCCAGAGGGTTGAAATGTTCAGAACAATGCAGATACTTTGAAATTAATTGGACTTCGTAATAATGTTCTACAAAAAGTCAACATTACGTAAAACTTGTGTTTTGTCCCCAAGTTACCATTAGCTCAATGTTGTTTTCTATGTCTCTAGAAATGCCTTAGGAACGCACATGTTTGTTTCTACAGGTCAAAGGCAACCCCCTCCCATGTTATACCTCTATAATGTTTGGCTACAGGATAATTCATATTTCCAGCTTGAATGGCATACCTATGTTCAACTTCTCTGTCCCTTAGCCTCCATTTAGTGTGGCCTACAGTAATAACCAGAAATGCATGCAATGGTATACAACTTGGGTGGTATTATAGTTAATAAAGAATGAGAAAATTAATGGAAAAAAATAATTATTCTACTCTGTGACCTACAGAAATGGAGATCATGTGAAAAATTGCCCTTTAATGAACACTGGTTATGCCCCTTGAAAAATGAAAATGAACTGACTGAATCCAGACCCATTCTCAATTGTGAATCTGGTGTTATCCAGTCTTTGAGCTGAAGGACACATATTGGGTCCATCTGATAACGCATATGGAATGAAGAGCTATTTGGCTAGGCTATCAACTGGCAAAAACATCACACGCTCTCATAGAACAGTGATTATGGCCGAGTTGACTGCTGCTTTGGAGGAGGGAATCAGACTGCCTTCTCGTTGAAGACAGACAAGCACTCAGCACTGGCATCTGTGTGCTAGTGATGGGCAAATGAAGCTTTGGTGAACCACTGAACCACAGCAGTGTGAACCTAGCGACATTTTTCAACATAAAAGTCCTTAGCAAACCAATATTTTTGGTCACATATACTGGTTTGGGTAAGAACTTTTATGTTGAAAAATCTACATGTGGCAGCCATATTGGATTTTTTCATTAGTGTTGCTAGCTTCACACTGCTGTGGTTTAGTGGTTCACCAAAGTTTCATTTGCCCATCACTAGTGTGTACACCCAAGGATGGACAGCACAAACCTACCCAGTAGAGGAGAGTTGCAGAACCAAACCTTTAGTCACTGTCACCAAACTTAAAGATCTGGCAGAGGAGACAGCACAGCTTCAAGATTTAATTCAGAAGAAGGCCTGGGAACATCATGGATCCTGGGGGTGAGCAGCAGGGGTCAGGAGAGAGACGTCCCTGTTGCTGCTCCACCACCTTGAGATGTTTCAGGATTAAAGGAACGAAACATCAGTGGCCCCCAGATGACCACCCTGCAACTGGCCCAATGGTGCATCAGACAGAAATGTCTCTCTGGTGGAGGTATCTGTGCTCACATACATGTAAATGAAGAACACAATATTTACAAAGAAATCTTGGCTGACTTGTTTATCCATTATAACTGGGAAAGTATTGTAGTTTTGAAATGCCTACATTTTATACAAACCTAAAATGCTAGACCTACATTCTGTATAATATACAAAATATATTTTAAGTGGCATGCGATATGGCAGTACAAGATTTTTTTTATTTTCCTTTGGACAGTACCGTATCTTTCACTGATACATTTTACTTTCATTTTTGTTCATGGTCACTTTATAGTGATGTGAATTATTTACAGTTTGTCAATAATTTACAGTTTGTTATGCCTTAGGTAGGCAACAGCGCGGAAGAAGGGAGGGCTTCATTGAGAGAAAGAGGTCGGTTAAGTCTGACTGTTTGAGGAACTATTTTGATGCCTTACCATTGAAATGAAGACTTAATGCATATTTTGAAGGCATATTTTATACATGGTTGGATGTATCTTAAGAGGTGAGTATAAAAGTACAACTCCTGCCTTTCAGTTAAAACTGTATAGTCTACAGATATGACAGTGAAGCAACGCCATTTTGGAAATATGATTTACAAAACAAAACTGAAAGAACAGACTATAAAACGGTAGCATTTTTATTTGTTATAGTCAGGGGTAGTTCAGTGTTGTGGAACTGTTTTAAAAGCGTTAGTAACATGATAAGGTTATGTGACTTGTGTGCCAGTAGTGGGTATGATCATATTCATCAAATTGTACAAAGTTTGTGTTAATTGACAAGCGCCGCTAAATGAATTGACCATTTTTTTTATGATTACAGATATGTTGCTCCCTAGGCTTTGTCTGATGCTGGTTGTTCTCCATGCTGAGGAGACTGTGGGTAAGTGGTTTAGAGCTGTAGCCTTTACGTGCCATTGTCTCCACTGTGTGGTGTACTGAGTGCTTTTGCGGCAGCTGTGGCCTACTGGTTAGGGCTTCGGGTTTGTAACCGAAGGGTTGCTGGTTCGATCCCCGACCAGTAGGGAAAATATGCCCACCCTTGAGCAAGGCCCAAGGCCTCTCACTGCTCCCCGAGCGCCGCTGTAGCAGGCAGCTCACTGCTCCGGGTTAGTGTGTGCTGTGTCACTGTGTGTTCACTTTGTGCTGTGTGTGTTTCACTAATTCACAGATTGGGATAAATGTAGAGACCAAATTTTCAAAAGAGTATATACTTATATACTAACTGTGTAACGTCACCACTCTCTTCAGCCTCAGTGTCCTTCTCTATCCTGGTTCCTGGTGAGAAGATCCTGGCCTCACCTGGAGACACCATAACTTTGCCCTGTTCAGTCTCTCCTACGTTTCACCCAAGCGAGGTACGCTGGTATCGCCCGGACAAATATAACACCCCAATTCTGCTCTACAAGAAGCTTCAGGTTGAGGAACAAGAGGCTGCTGACACTCAGTACACAGGCAGGGCATCTCTAATTGGGGCACTTGAGGAGGGGAACGCTTCCCTGAAACTGGATAATCTCTCTGCGTCAGACAGTGGGGAGTATGTGTGCTACATACAACATGATAGTTGGTATGAAAGGGGACGTGTGCTGACAGAGGTTAGAGGTAAGAAGACCTACGAAGCTAATAGGTTGAAGTGTCTGAATCTTTTTTTTTAATTCAGGTGACATTGACTGTGCTCAAATTAATTGACCTATGTAGTCTAATGGCTGACAAGGGGTGGACTTTCCTCAATCTACTCTACTGTAGGAACTCAAATGAACATTTATTTTTGTATCATATTTCAGCATGTCTAGACAGTGCAAAGAAAAGTAAAACTGGTATGCACCTGACATCTTTAAACAAGCTGCAATTTAAGTCAGACAAAATAAATCAGCGGAATCTGTGAGGAACTATTCTATCCATCATGTCTTCTTGAGAAGATACTGTAAAGTGTTTTGCCTTTTACAACAATAGTTCACCACAGCTAGTGTTAGGAATAGAACATAGATCACATAGATTTCTCAACAGAAGTGAGATATCCTGTTTCTGGTCTCCCATTTCTATATCTCTTCTAACTCTCTGGTTCAATTGCCTTCTCTTCCACAGTTCTAGGCTCTGTCCCACTCATATCCATCACTGATAGAGGCAATGGGCAGGTGAATGTTACCTGTGTTTCAGAGGGTTGGTCTCCACAGCCCACTTTCACCTGGAGAAACAGAAAAGGAATTGAGATTAAAAAAGGCCTTAACGAGGTTCATTCAAAGGGTAGGATACCTAAATCATTATGTGCTTTTCATTCACAATATTCTAAAAGATTATGTGCACTGTGCACTGCGTATGGAGTGAAGGCTAAAAATATGATAGCAAATTATTTCATAAGGAAGTTTACAGCTTTCTACTTAAATCTCTGATTTTGCCTGTCCAATCCATCTCTCTCAGATGACCAGGGCTTGACGACAGTGAGCTCCTGGATGCTCGTCTCACCCTCGGATTCAGACGGACTCTTCTGCTCTGTGGGTCTGCCTGATCAGGAGATGATGGAGAGCAGGGTGGCTCTGCACCTCTCAAGAGAGCAGACATGCACCCCAACAGGTGGGTCTGATTAGTGGAAATACATAAGAGGTGTCAAAGGGTGTTGGTGTTGGTGAATCCTGTCCGTTAGCGCATGCTTCAGGCATTTCTAATGGTCATCCTAGCATCAACATCAGTGGACTTGACACCAGAGTCATCATATGCTATTTATTATGACTGCTGTTACCGTTATCAACTTCCTGAATTTTTGGTCAACAATTCCTGGAACACCGAAACACCGGGGCACATGAAACTCAGTGGGCATGTAGCCCCACTAGACTTTTACGGAAAAACTTTGTTTGGTCGCCGGGGCCACTCCACCCCTGCGCTGGGCCCCCCGAAACCCAACATTTTTCCTAAATAACTACCTGTGCATGTACTGTATGTGATAAGGCAGTAAAGGGTCATTGAGTAAATGTTAACTTCCTCCTAACAGGAGCTTGGAAAGATGTTGTCATTGCTATTCTAGCATTGTGTCTCTTGGGGGTTGGCATATATCATCTACACAAAAAAGGTATCATATACTTAAGTATCAATATGTTTACAATTATATGCACCACACCTTACTCCCTGGCATCATGATGACATAATTTTTATTTTTGCCACAGGTTTTATTAAATGGCTTCTATCTCAGAAGAACAGGAACAGAAAAGGTAATTGTCTTTTCTAAGCGCTGTTCAGCATTGCATAAAACTCAAAAACACTAAACTGTTTTTGAGTCAAGTCTGCATCTTATTCATTATTTATTCATTCATGCCATTAACCCCCACCCCCACCCCCCACCCACCCTCCACACCCACACACACACACACACACACACACATACCTGTTTTCTTCAATGCCTAATATTTTTACATTCTTTTCCAGAAGCCACGGATGAAGAAATCGTTAAATGTAATGTTGATGTTTTATGGTATCATACACTTCCAGTTGCATTATGGTATCATCTAACTTCCAGTTATGCAGTTCTAGTTGATTTTAAACATAAAATGTATATTGATCAGGATGCTATTATATTTAGTATTCACCACAGCTACATGCATTTTCTCTTTTCGAGTTTAACCTCTTTACATTGTTTCAGTCGGACAAGAGGAGCAGATGGAACATAGAGGTATGTATCTATCTGTACTAAGGGTAAAACTGATTCCAATGTTAATTTTATGTTGGTTTTTACAGTTGTGAAATACATGATATATTTTCTAGCAAACTCAAACTCATGCACAGAACCTACAAACTCTAAAGAGTTAAGTGAAGGCACAACTGAGGAAATTCATTCAGGTAACTGTTATCTTTCTGTCTTTTTAAGCTGTTATATGTGTGCAAATATTTAACATTATCTATACATACTGGTGACAGAATAATACCGGTAATCAGATCAGATGTGAAATGATTTGTCTTCTGTCTTTAATTCAGAGAAACCTCCAGAGAAACCTAAAGGGGAAGACAAAGAGACAAACACAGAAGTAGATGTCTCACAAACACCAGGTAAACTGCATACATAGGCTTTTTGTTTCTGTTCTTTATACTGATGTCTTTACTTGACACCCCGAAATGTGTTTTTCATAGATGTTATAATGATGTTAAATAATAATGCAAACTTAACAACAGAGATTTGGGAATTAAGGTAAATTTTGATAGATAACATGCCTTTTTGGAAACTTTGCATGTGCAGAATGGGACGAGGCGAAGCAACACAAAGGTAAAGCATGCATGCTACACTTTAATAAAACACATAAATTATCATTTGTAACATAACTAATTATGAATCGGCACTGTATGTTTTTTTCTTATAGTACTAAAACTAATTGTGGACGAAAAAACTGTCCCTCCTTCACTGACAGTGAAAGGAAAGGGTGCGACGGTGTACTGTCCTCAACCAGAGAAAATACATGGCCATGACAATTACTTCCCTCATGTTTTGTGTACGGGACCACTAAGCTCAGGGCAGTACTACTGGGAGGTGGAAATGAAGAAGCCAGACAAACAGTCCTGGTATGTAGGGGTGTGCAGCACCACAGCAGCAAAGTTGACACCCAGAGTCCCTATAACCCCAGAGAACGGCTTTTGGGTGCTGCATTATGAAAAGGGAACAGGACTATTTGCCAACACAAAACCACCTCTTCTTGTGCCTACAGTAAAGCAGCTCTGCAAACTTGGGGTGTACTTAAACTCCAGTAAAAAGGGCATTCACACTATGTCATTTTTTAATGCTGAGAACGGATGGCCCTTGTGTTCCTTTAAGTATTTCAAAGAGTCAGGTGGGCTGACACCTGTTCTAAGTCCCGGACTAAGAGACAAATATCCTCTCACTGTATGCTAGGGGAAATGGACTTTGTTTCTTAATTACTCCTACATGAACTAGTATCACTGTTAACCATTAACATTGGATTTGTGATCAACACACTAGTAGGCCTGCTGTATAATTTTTCATTTTGTGCAACTTTTTGAATTTCACTATATTGTGCTGCTGATATAGTCAAAGCTCTGACTGGCATTTTCTAATGTTCACCCTGAGCAAGAGTCAAGGCACTCAGTGAAAGGTGGTAGACCTGTATTCTAAACAAAGACATGACAAAAAATGACAGAGGGCGAAGAAGGGGAGGTAGACACAGATAGTTCCTAACAGATAATTAATGCCTTTGTTAGGATTGTATTGGCCTGAAAATTATTAACCATTGTTTAGTAGTTTCATTTAATAATCTGTTAGCTTGTGTAGTACATGTTTATTACTTATGTGTTTATTTACTGAATAAATCAATACTTTTGCATGTTTTACATTGTATTTTGTCCTTACACAAATGTTAAAAATGTTAGTGTCTCTGAAGTTTGGATATCACTAATAATGAAGTGTTGCTCACTGAATTAATTGCTGAGGCATCTTCTGAAAATGTTTGCAGAGCACTGTAAATTAAACAATGACCCGAGTTTCTTTAAAATATGTCTACCTTCGGTAACAGCCTTCAAGTCAAAATGTTTTTATGTTAGTTCATACACTGCCTGGCCATAAAAAAGGTCACACACTATTTTGTTGGACCGCCTTTAGCTTTGATTACGGCATACATTCACTGTGGCACAATAAATGTTGTGACACAAGCTTCTGCAATGTCACAACATTTATTTCCGTCCAGCATTGCATCAATCTTTCGCCAAGATCTTGTCTTGATGACGGGAGATTCGGACCAGATAGTCAGCTGACCTCATTCTTTGGGCACATACAGTATATTGTTGCTGAACCTAGATCTGACCAACTGCAGCAACCCCAGATCATAGCACTGCCCTCACATGGAGGATCTTACCGATATGCTCAGTTAAATCCAGGTGGTGACCTTTTTTTGGCCAGCCAGAGTATGTTGGTTCTGCTAGTGTATCTAGGACCCAGCTACCCTGGAAAATCCAGAGTTCTTGCAAGAGCACAATTTGAATTGTCTCTGCGAGACACTCTGGCAATGAGTAATGATGCACGTTACTTTTGCCACTTGTATCGCGGGGAGCCAATCACGTCGGTGTATCTGATATAGGCGGGCCAAAGGCGACCTAAACAGATGACAGTCGTAGTGTTATCCAATTGCGTCGAAGTCCCGAATCAGTCAGTAAACATTAGTCGTATAGTCTTATCCAATTGCGTGCAGTGAGATTTTCAAATGCACGCTTGGTGCCGCCCCGAGTTGGGCCATTACATTATTTGTGGCCAGACCCTTAATCTTTCTAGATTACCAGGGTCTGGAATCTCCAGGCTAGGACCCAGCCATCTGATGGGACAAAAACTGAAAATGCAACTCCACAGTGCCATCTGCTGTCCATCTCTTATATTGCAGTTTGACTTGATTCTATCTCAGAGAAATACTTTTTAAAATGCAACAATCTTTGACTAATTCACTTTTTTGCACATGTATATTTTCATAGCATCAAACTGAGGTACTACAAACCAAATTCTGGAATGGCTGACTGACTGATCGGATTGGCTCTGTGTGTGTGTGTGTGTGTGTGTGTGTGTGTGTGTGTGTGACATCAGTGTTAAAGCTCCATCTAGTGGTCACAGAAGGCCTGACAACTACACATTTGCAAAAACAAAGTTACTTTTATTACAGACCAGTAAAAAAAGAAAAACACCATTGAACACAAATAATCGAAGCATATGTCTATACAGTGTGTTTCATCGTCGTCATCTTTGCATGTCTGTTGTATTATTTACAAAACCTTATGTACACGTACAGCTTAATGGAGAGATATTTCGATAAAAACACAACCAGTTTAAATAGTAATAATTATGGTGATAATAGCAATAATAATAATTATAATTATAATAGTATATCTATATATACAATGCAACTAGCAGAGAGACTGAAAACCGTGTGTAGTAACAGAAGGCATGAACTGTTAAATAACTTCAAGTATCTGAGGCTGAGATGTGTGGCTAAGCTACGTGTTCGATATGGGTGAAGTGATTGTGACCTTGTGATGACCTCATGGTCTTGAGGGCCCTTAGGGCTTGAAGTTCAGCAAATATGTCCACTAGCACATCCATTTGTACACCACAGGAAGTAGCTGTCCACAACAGTTATATATAAGCTACACTGGCCACTTGAAAAAAAAAACCATTACATAGAATGATAAGAACGCAAAGATCAATCTGTAGTATACATACACTTGGTGACACATAACATTTTCAAAGCCATTTGGCAAACCTTTGGGCTGCCCAGACACTCCAAAGAAGAGTGAGTGATTGATAAGTAGTGTCTTTCTGTGGTTCATCTCAAAAGTGGTCAACATTCATCTTTCAGCTCCTCCACTTCCTCCTCTTTATCGACAATCCTTCATCTTCACACGATTGTGCCTGTGATTTGAGTCCTTTGGTCTCTGCGTCAGAGGCCTGTGTCAGACCAGATTCTCCTAGCCAACACTCCCAACAGCCAGGAGCAGCACAGTTTCAACAAACACCAAAATAAAGAGAGCAGCTACTGCCTCCGTCAAAAAATCCTCTACATAAGACTCGAAAAAGGAACATATTAGGAGGTTTTTTAGTAAAAACATGTAGCACAAAGCGTCACTTATATTTTCTTTGTTGCAACTGTCAGCTTTCTGGAGTCCTAAGCGGTCTCAAAATAACTATGAGACCCTGAAGTACCATTCTGTGTACCGTACAATTACGAAAACGGAGGCAGAATCTTTGGCCACTCAAACTACCCATCATGTGAAAAAAAAAGTGTTAGTTAACGATATCTTTTTAACAACTCTCATCCCTCAGGATGATTTTTCCTCCCTTACTCTGTAGGACACACTCTCTCTCTCTCTCTCTCTCTCTCTCTCTCTCTCTCTCTCTTCTTAGCAGATGGGCAGGGGGTCAGAGCTGTTGCCCTCTCTCTGCCGGGTCTTCTTGAGCAGCTGGATGCGGTTGTGGCAGTAGAACTTGATGGCCCTCCAGTCCCGCCGGTTGCTCACCAACAGGGGGCAGAGCTCCAGGCAGCGCTCACAGTCAGCCTTGGCAGGCACGCGCAGCTCAGCGATGTTCCGCGTCAGGTGTGACTCCACGGCTGCCCTCTCTGCCTCCGACCACGGCCGCTTCAGCACACCACGTTTCCCTGAGAACGGAAAAGGCAAAAACGGATGAGTCAAGATGAGGGCTTCCATACTATACATACAATTAAAAAGGGGCATGATGGTCATGTTCACTGATCATATATACTGTACACTTAATGGTAGACACACACACTGCAGTAAGAATGCATTGCTCATATCTACATACCTCCCCCCACCCACCCCCTACCACACACAGGCACACACACAGAAGAATGTTCACTCAGTGCCACCCACAGGATTTACCCACAGTGAGAATCATCTCTTTCTCATGTACATAAACACCCACCCTTTCTCTCTCCTCTCTCACACATGCAGACACCCACATTTCAGTGACAGGGAAGAATATACCTACTCATGAACTGCCTCAACATAAACCGCTCACACACTGATACTAGACACATTTGCCTCCTTCCTCGTTAATTTCACCTCATAGAGCACAAGGCACACAACTGACAACTCCAACTTAAACTCACACAAACTATGCACACACAACCGCACTGTAAGAACATACAAACACCTGTGCCCATGGAGGCCCATCAAAAACACAAATACACACACAACAGCATCTGTACCCATACAGAAACCTTAAACACTTTGACACAAACAAATGCACACCTGGTTTGGGCTGGCCAGAGCCTCTCTTGCGGCCGGGAGAGAACGGCGACGCTCCGTTCATCTTCTTGGGACGCGGGGACTTGCCGTTGGGCGAGCCCTTCTTCATCATAATCATGGCCGCCGGGGTCACTGACACCATCTTCTCCTTCCCTTGCTCGCTGTCAGACTCCTCTGAAAATGAGTCCCCAGAGTTTGCTGACATCACTACGTGTTGAGAAGGAGAGAGAGAGGGAGAGGATGGAGGGGAAAAATGAGGAAGAAAGGAAGAAAGAGGGAAGAGAGATGGAAAGGATGCAAAAAGAAGGAGAAAACCAGTGGTTTGGTTACTAATCACTCTCAATGGAAAAACACTCCTTGAAAGTTGCCCTGCATCTCTCATTAGGAGTAATTAGTTATTACACTGCACATTAATTAGCACCGTCGGAGGCTCATGACTAATCCTCTTCAGCCCTCTCAGTCTGTGTTTCTCGCCATTTCATACACTCTGTAGCTTTGTTTCTCTATCTCACTCCCTTTCTTTCATCCTGCGTGTTCTTCCTCTTCCACCTTCACCCATCTAATCTCCCTTCCCTACTCAAGTTCTCCTTCCTTCTCTATCCACATCTCCTCCGTGTTTTTTCAACATCTTTTCTTGGTCCATCTCTTGAATTATGTCACTCCCTCTTTCTTCTATCTTAAGAGATCTTATCTCTCCATGTGTCTGTCATTTTCTTTCTGAATCCCTTTCGTCCGTCTCTGACTCTCTCACTCTCTCACTCTCTACTCCCCTGTTTTCTGCTTGGCTTCGATGTCTTACCGTCCAGCTCGAGGCAGATGTGGTGCAGGCTCATCCCGCGGAAGAGCACGCCGTCTCTCTCGCCGCAGAGCACCACGCGGCCGATGAGCCCCATCAGGCCTGGGTCCTGGCTGATGCCGGCGCAGCTCTGGGTGACGTGGTACTCGCGGTGCAGGAAGCCCTCCAGGCGCTGCACGGCGGCGCCCTTCTGCGCCTCCTCCTCGGCCTCGGCCAGCAGCAGCAGCTGCGTGAGGATGGCCACCTGCCGGCGCACGCGTGTCTGCGTGAGGGCGCGTGGGTTGCGCGTGCCACTGGAGCGCGCCAGGCTCCGCAGCAGGTCGGTGCCGCGCAGCGGCGTCGCCGGAGAGTGGTATGGCCGGGCGAAGACGAACGGGTTGAGCGGGTCCACGCCCACACCGGGCCGCGTCTGCAGCAGCATGTCCAGGCACGCCTCCGAGTGTGGCGGCAGGATGAGTGGCTGCACGCGGCCGCGCTTGCCCTGCACGCCCACGCGTGGCAGGTGGGGCAGCACCAGGCGCTCGAACGGAGAGAGCGAGGCCTCCAGCGGCGTGAGGGCCGGCGGCGCGCCGGGGGGCACCGGGACGGGGCACTGCGGTGTGATGCGCGACTGGTACTCATTGATGGTGAGCTTGGAGACCTCGCACTCACGCCGGCGGTTGTAGAGGATGAGCAGCGCCAGGCTGGAGTGGCACAACAGGCGCCAGGCCTCGGCCGACTGTGGTGAGCGAGACAGTGAGATGAAGGCCGAGTGCTGCAGCCTGCGCAGGTACAGCACCAGAGACGACAGGGACGAGAGCAGAGGCATGATGTGGGGCCGCCTGGAACTGCACAGGAGAGAGACAGGACAGGAAGGGAGAGATAAGAACATAGAGGGGGAGGGAGAGAAAGGTTTGTTATGAGTTGAGCTTAGTTTATGCAGCAGAAGTATTAGCAGTGCTCTGGTGTAATATATCATTCCATTGCTTGGTTGAATTCCTCAATTCATTTTCAGATATTATATAATTCACTCCTATGATGTAGCTCCAGTTTTTTGGCCATATTACACTTACTTACAAATTAGCAACTTTCAGAGCATAGCAACAGTGTAACATATGACTGAAATGGCCTTTAGCTCTGTTACTCATTACTGCATCTGGAGTGAGGATAACAGTAATTTTACTAAGCTAAAGCACAACAGAATTCTTTTGACCACAACATCCATTTAGAATTAGTAACGGCAGTCTGTCCTGTAGTTGAGAGATGAATTGATGTGTGGCGGAAAGATATAGTTCTACGAACAAGACAGTTATAGCCATCAAAACGTAGAAATTATATCAGCAAAGTGAGCAATATAGCTCAAAGCATTTCTTGGAGGAAATACCAGTGCAAGTGCTTCCTAGGATATTGCTAGGATAATTAAGGTGGTTACTGTTTGCTACGGTGGTTGCAAGGTTGTCATTACGGTAGTGGTTGTTAAGATGTTGCTAGGGTTGAATGAAGTGGGACACAGACAAAGGGAGCCTTTGGAGTTGAGCAGGAGTCAGTGAAAAACAGGTGCAAGCCAGGTTGATTGCCCTATTGTGATGTCATAATAGTTTAAAGTCATTGACCACCATGTAGGTTTAAGCCAACTCCCACTGGCGATGACATTTGCATCTATGGATTTGACGCTCAAGATATAGAACAATTTTCTAAACTTTGCCGTTGATGTGTGTTCTCATCAAAACATCATAGCTCAGATGTCCTTTACAAGACCAATGATGTTTGAACAAAGTTTGTACATTAGGCGGTTAGGCACTAATCGTGTAGTGGTGTTTTCTATAGCCTATTCATCAACCTGTCGTTAGTTGTACTCTTTAAAAATGTTGGGATATGTCTGTGAGGTTAGCCAAGTTATATGCGTAGCCTACTTGCATTTGAATGACTGAAACATTTTACAGAAAGGCCTCTGTGTACCTGTTGGCTTGCCTTGACTGTCCGCGAAGTATCCGAAATAGTTCCAAATTTCACTGCAACCTTTTGTTTTATCCACAAGCCGAGGATTGTCGGCAAATAACTTGTGTTGACGTTTGCTGTGCACTCACTCACTCAGAGCTGCCTGCTTGACACGCCCACTTGCCTAGATGCATGCAAGGAGCATGGAGAGTGGGAGCAGTCCACACAGACACAGAACGCTATTATTTTAATAAAGTATCGATTCTAAAACCGTCAGAAATCGTATTAATAATAGTTAGTAATAGTTTTTTACGTGAAGGCATTGTGATACATTTCTAGTATCCGTACACCGTGCAACACTAAAGGCAACGTCGCAAAGGTAACTCCACTTTGCACTGTGACTGCACTGAATGTCCACTTCGAACCTCTGCTACCAGAACGACATGTTGTCCATAAGCCCTTACATATTCACTCAGATCTTGTGTAATCTCTCTGTTTTCTAACCTGTGAGGTGTGAGTGTGTTTTAGAGGCGGTACATTTACAGGGGAATTCATACCTCATGATATCCTTCTTATCATCAGCTCCGCTGTCGTAGTCGCCCATGCCGTTCTCGTCGTCCTCATCCTCATCTGGAGTGACCGCTGGGAGTGGGCGTGGCTGAGAGGCTTGTTGCTGCTGCTGCATCTCCAGCACCTCCTTGTGCTCCATGTAGATGGGTGTGGGCACCTCCTCCTCCTTGGGCCTCCTCTCGGCCTCCTCCACCTCCTCCTCTCTCTCCTTCTTCACCTTCCGTCCTGCCTTCCTGGGTGGGCTCACCACCTGCATGGGTGGGCTCCTCTTCAACACAGACACTGGGACCCCGCCCCTCCTGGGTGGAGTTGTCACTATCGGGGCCGGGCTCTTGCGGGGCCCAGGGGACAAGGCGGGGCTCCTCCTGGAATTGGGAGAAGGGGCGTGTCTAGGCGGGGCTGACGGGATCACCAGGGCCGTCGCTCCTCCGCCGGCAGCAGGGCCGTCTCGGGCGTAAGACGAAGAGGAGGAGGAGGAGGAAGGCAGGGAGGCGTGGAGGTGCGTGGGGTGTGCCGAGGGGTGCGGCTGGGCGTGGGCGCGCTCCAGGGCCGCCCGCACGTCCGGCTGGTGGGTATGGTGCTTGTCCAGGTGGCGCTGCAGTGAGCGGAAGTGGCGGCCACAGTACACGCAGCACTGCTTGTAGGGCATGGGGATGCGCAGGTGGACCCCGCTGGCACCCACAGCCGGCGCTGGACACTTGAAGAGCGGGCGTGACGGCTGAGGTGGCTGCGGCGGAGAGGACGGCAGCGAGCGGGGAATGCCAGAGGCCGCCGAAGACGCAGAGGCCGTGGCTGAGCAGCCGGGCGGGCGGCCCGGAGGCCGCGGCTGCGGGGGCTTCTTCTTGGGGCAGGCGGAAGCCAGGGCCAGTGAGGGGTTCGGCCGGCGCTTCTTGTGGCGGTGCTGGGCACGGCCCCTCTGGCCTGAGCCGTTGGCACCCTCCTCGTCCTCGTCTTCCTCACAGTCAGAGTCGCTGCCGTCGGAGTGCGACAGTGGAGACGAAGACGGAGAGAGGGACCAGGATGGAGTGAGGTAATCAGAGACGGAGACCGGCACCTGCCCAGCCTCATCCTCCTGTGACACACAAACACAATGTAATGTTAGTTTTGGTATTAAAAATATATTGTATATATAAAACACACACATACACACGCATTCGCTTATCCTCTGCTCTCACACACACACACTCCCACTATATACACACCCTTACCCTCTCTCTCTCTCTCTCTTTCTCTCTCTCTCTCACACACATACACACACACACACACACACACACACACACACACACACACACACACACACACACACACAAGCAGGGCCAATAGGAGTCTCACCTTCTTGATACCATTCTCAGGGTCAGAGTTACACTCGAAGCCGGCCGGAGGCACGGTGCCATGGAAACCCTGTGCAAGAGGCATGAATATTCATATTTAGTACATAATTATCACCACCTCAACTGTCAGTCACTGAGCCGTTACCATGGCCACAGATGTTGTTATGCACTGTACCCATCCGGATTCAGTCGCTGCACATTCACCCAACATGTATCACATGTGTTTAAGCTTATGAATAAATGTATTAATTTATTAATGACTAAATAAATTCATTGGTGAATATTAAAAAATGCATCAATATAAATACTGCACAGCAGTAAATGACAAAATAAAGAGTAATGTAAGAGAAATGAGTAAAACTGATGATCACAGCAATCAGACTCCTTATGGATCGTTATCAGCAACATGCTGAGATGAGATAGGAGGGGGGAGGGAGAGAGAGAGAGAGAGAGAGAGTGTAGGGGAAAATAAATCAGGCATGGTTACTATTGCCATGGTTACGGTGAGGCTCACCATTGCGTTCTCGCCCCATTCAGTCAGACTGTAGTCCACCGTTATCTCCTCTCCCTTAGTGATGTCGCGGATGGCTATGACGACAAGCCGCACCTGATTCCCACAATGCACCTCCCGGATGCGGCAGTTAGGGGTGGAGGGGTAGAGAACAGGCCCCCGCGCACCACTGTCCCCCTCCTCTCCCTGTTCAGACACACTGAGACACACACAGAGAAAGCTCAATGCATGCACACACACATACCCTTGTGGGTGCACACACACACAAACATAACATACACACACATAACACAGAGACCAAACAATGGACACACACACACACACACACACACACACACACACACACACACACACACACACATTCACTCAAATATGACAAGGCAAGGCAATGCAAGTTTATTTATATAGCACATTTCATACACTGTGGTAATTCAATGTGCTTTATATAAACAAAAGCAAAGCCAAGTAAATAATAGACATCAATTATTTAATTCAATTTAGATAAACTACATAAAATACAGTAAAATACAAAAAATACATAAAAACACAGAGTACATCTCATTAACAGGAAGTGCATTTAATTAGTTAACAGAAAGCATCTGAGAACAGCTTAGCCGCTAAAAACTGCTTCACCATGTTTAGTTCTGACAGCTGGTTTTACCAACAAATATTTCTTCTGTGACCTGAGAGGTCTGGAAGGTGTGTCCTGCTGAAGCACGATGGATTCAATTGCTTCCAGTAGCAGCAACTGGAATCCATGCATTTCCACACAGAATTTTTGGAATCTGACCCCTTATCATACCTGTTCATTCGTACTTGTCGCTCGACTTATTGTGACTAAATTCAAGATGGCGTCGAACGGTAAAATTCCTTAAGGTACTGTCTGTATAAATCGTCTTGTAGGTCAAAATCACACCGGAATTATCCTTTAAGTTCAATGGTCTTTTTAGGAAGCCCTATGAAAAGCCCATTGCTATAATCAACCCTGCTGGAGATAAATGCATGAATACGTTTCTGACATAAGACCTCTATGTTTTGCAATGTTTTTGAGGTGGTAAACAGCTGATTTAGTTATTGCTTTCATGTGGCTGTTGAAATTTAGATACCATTTGCTTTAAGCCCTTTTGTATAAAGAAGAGTGGCAACCCAAAGTCTTCCTTCCTTTTAACCATATATAATTAGGTCAGTTTCTTTCTGTTTCACTGAATACATTTTTGAGACATCCAGTTGTTAATTTGGTAAATGCATTAACAAAGAGATTCAAGGGGACCTTTAGTCATTAGGTGACATGCTTAAGTACATTTGGCTGTCATCAGCATAGCTATGATTGGAAATAAAATTGTTCTTGATGATTTGTCCAAGTGGGAAAATATACTGTAAAGGTTGAATAATAGTGGCCTCTAAATCGACTCCTGGGGAACACCACAGGTCAAGGATGTTGGTGTTGAGGTACCGTGGCTGATGGCAACAAAGAAGCTCCTTTCTTGTGGGTATGATTTGAGCCAATTGATATCTAGACCTGTTAATCCAACCCAATGTTCTAGTCTGTGTAGTAGGTTGATCAACAGTGTCAAAGGCTGCACTAAATTCCAGTAACACTAGGATTAAAGTGTATGTTATTTAAAACGATAAAAACAAGAGTGCTTGTCATTGGTCTGAAAACTTTTTTGAACTATTTTGTTAACATTTTTTACCAATAAATGGTAGATTGGATATGTGTCTGTTAGGCTGTAATGGTACACAGACATCACAGTTTGGTGTGTACCTTGGTTTTGAAGTCACGGTTCAGTGAATTTTCAGTACAGTAAGCCTGTAGGTACTTAATTCACTGAGTATAGTATTTTGAAAAGGTGTCAAATGTATTTTGATGTTAATTGACAAAACTGACATATGGTCTGCTACTTAAAATGTTTGTGTGGGAACTCGAATTTGAAACATGGTCCCCAAGCAAAAAAGACAAACGTTAAAAACTGCATTTGGTGCGTTTGGTACATTCGTTACGCATCTGTATCGAACCTAACGTCCTGTATCTGAATGGTTCGTTATGAATAAGTGTACCTTTACACCCCTAATGCCTATATAAGTATAAGTATATATGCTCTTTTGATCCCATAAGGGAAATTTGGTCTCTGCATTTATCCCAATCCGTAAATTAGTGAAACACACTCAGCACACAGTGAACACACAGTGAGGTGAAGCACACACTAATCCCGACGCAGTGAGCTGCCTGCTACAGCAGCGCTCGGGGAGCAGTGAGGGGTTGGGTGCCTTGCTCAAGGCCACTTCAGCCGTTCTTACTGGTCGGGGTTCGAACCGGCAACCCTCCGGTTACAAGTGTTTAGCATGGAAGAAGGAGTAGCATGAGTGTTTAGTATGAGTAGGGGCTTTTTCAGGGACCAGACAGCAATGATACATTTACAATGTGAAGCACACTTGCTGCTAGGTGGTAAAAAACAGATTTGAAAAAAGGTAGGCTAAGCCACATGTGGAAGAGTTGAAATTCGGTACTGAACTTGAACTTGAACTTGTTTTTTCAAGAGTTTTGTAGTCTATCAAGCCAAATTCTGACATAAATACAAAAGAGGATGCACATTAAACATCCGCAGTATCTCTCCCTTTCTCTCTCTCTCTCTCTGTCTTTTACACACATACACACACACACACACACACACACACACACACACACACACACACACACACACTGTTATCAGCAGACACACACCCCATAAGTGGAACACGCCCACACACCCCATCAGCAGAACACACACACGCACGCACAAACACACACACACTATCCAAGTCATGTACGTATAAAAACACACACACACACACAGCTAAGTCAGCAGGTCTCTTGCTGCCTGACACAAAAATTCACTTACATAGACACACAGACACAAACAGACACACAAATTATTGGTTGGAAGATTCACACACTACTCACTGTCAGCAGTGCAGTTGCCCCCACCCCACACACACACACACACATACACACACACACACACTGGGAATGGTCACTAAACATGAGCAAACACACAGTCACAGCAAACACACACAAACATCATTAATTACTCACATAGACACACACAGTAGCACAAAGAGCGTTACCAGTTAGACACACACCCACGCCAAGACTATGATGACTCACACACACACACACACGCACGCACACACACACAGACACTCACATACATACACACACACACCTAAAGTATGACTACTCTCTTCCTCATAAACACACACCACCCAACTCATACTTACACACCACTCAATTCATAACTACACATACAAATATATCCCTGCCTCTCTTTCGCTGTTTTTACACTTAGACACAAGTATATACAAGTATGTATTAGTCACTAATACACACAAACAAAAGTTGGTAAGTAAAGCTATTGTCCCATCTCTAAGGAGTAAAGGACAGACAAATCTACAGAATGTCACTCTCTAGTTGGTCTAAACATTTTGGAATCAACACTCTCTCATACAGGCAGGCACGCACACACGCACGCACGTACACACACACACACACGCACGCACGCACACACACACACACACACACACACACACACACACACACACACACACACAACGTATTTAACTACACACTGCAGCAAAATCACACCCACTCATACATACCATAATCTGAACTACACACTGCAGTAAACACACACACACACACACACACACACACACACACACACACACACACACACACACACACACACATTCCATCAGCCTTGCTATAATAAACATGTTGCAATAAACACAGGCAGTCACACACAGTCAGCATTCTCAAAAGTACCCCAGCTCCCAGGCACACAAACACATGTGCAGTCTCACCACACACAGACATGCCCCACACACACTCTCACATACACACACACCACCCAACCAAATACACAATCAGGAATACTTTAAACACACACAATCCCACACAGACACACAAATACACAAAAGACAGAAATTTAGATTCCCTCACCAGAGCTGTCCGGAGTCTGCTATATAGTACGGGCCCTCTGGAGCGGGGAGTTTGTGCCTGCCCCCTTCTGCTCCCTGGTACTGACCTTCACCTAAAACACACACAGACACATCGTATAAACATATGCAACATTAACACACACATACACAAACACTCATAACCCACACATATCCAAACACACACACACACAAACATGTGGGTCCAAGACCCCCCGCCCCCAAGCAAGCTCACACACACACACACACACACACACACACATCGACACACACACACACACACTCAGGTTATTCTACACCACATGCTTACACACTCTGCAGCATACCATTCCCTCTTACTGGTCTGCCTGCATACACTCAACATTAAACAGAGGATAGACAGATCATAGGCTTTCCCTGTCATTCTCCTCACATTCTACAGACACCTATAGTCCATACATACACACACACACACACACACACACACACACAAACACACACATCAGTATGTGACACACTCAGTAATTGACTGTTTTAAGTTCACAAATTATTTTCCTGTTTATATAAGATGACTTGATATATGATGACTTGTATAGTAACAGAGGGTCAAGGATGTATACATGCTATCTAATGTGATGTGGAAGTCTAGTTGAATGTGACCTGAGTGTAACTGTGTGACACACTTGCCTAGTGCCGTTAGCAAAGAGGTAGGTTAGCAAAGAGGTCCTTACCTGGGCAATAACTGTGCTCTGAGGTGCTCTCTTCATCATCCTCTGTGGCAAAAACACGATCACACACTTTCACTGGGGTCCCTTTCCTTTTCCTTCCACAGCCACGTCTGTACACATAAGAAAAAAACAAGCAAACAAATAAATAAACAAATAAATAACCATCATAAGTCATAAAATCAGTCACCCAACTTGATCTCCTCAGCCAGCAGCACTATATGTAAATCAAGCTGGATGCCAATCAATAACCTGATAATCATCTAACTGGATCAATAAAGTCACAGGGTCAAAACCCTACCCCCCATTCCATTCTCTATATTAGCCCAAGTAGGGTTGCCAAGTTGGGTAGGAATCCGCACGCCCACTACTGGCCCCCTGAGTTGACACCACTGAGGAGTTCAGTCATGCTCTTTAGGCCCATCAGGATCCATTCATTTCTACATCACCAGGCTTCTTCAGGCGAATCTCTCTCTCTCTCTCTCTCTCTCTCTCTCTCTCTCTCTTTATCTCCATGTTTTTGGCTGGAGCTGAGTAGGAACACCATCCAACAATCTGGCAACCCCCAGAGCCAGTCAGTTATGCAGCCAGGCAGTGGTTTATATCGGGGAGGCCGTGCTGTTTAAATATGTGCTCACTAACAAACATACTGACAGATGATTCAGAGGCTCTATCGTTTCAGATGGAGGACCATGAGCCCCCCAGCCAGTCCAGGCATATAGAGGCCAACCAGGGAGAGATGTAACACAAGGCCACACATAATCTGTAAGATGACATGAACCTGGATGGAAGAAGTTCAGTTTTTGTAAGTATGTAAGTATGCCTTGTCCGAGCTTTAGCACGGCTATAGGTTCAGTTGTCCAGTCATGTGCAGTCTATAGACATGGCCTCGTGGAATGGGCTATAGGGTACTGGGCAACCCAAATGACTGAGTAACTGTGTCTTGGTTTCAGATTAATTTATTGTATGCATGCATGTTTGTCTTTTCATTCTTATCATTCATATTTGTGTGTGTGTGTGTGTGTGTGTGTGTGTGTGTGTGTGTGTGTGTGTGTGTGTGTGTGTGTCTTTGTGTTGTATACTCATTGAGCTATGGCACCAATAGCACTCACAGACTGGATATTGATCTGACTCTCCATCTGGACCTGAGATCATGTGTGTGTGTGTGTGTGTGTGTGTGTGTGTGTGTGTGTGTGTGTGTGTGTGTGTGTGTGTGTGTGTGCTTGTGTGTGTGAGTGAGAGAGAGAGAGAGGGAGAGAGAGAAAGAGAGAGAGATACACACACATAGACAGTGTGTTATCATTATCTTAAAGGAAGACTAACATCATCTCATTTTGACTGATTTTAACAAAACACCTCTCTTTACTTCCAGTACCCTCACTCCTTCTCATTCACACTATCTATCTCTCCCTTGCTCCCTCTTCCTCTCCCTGTCTCATTCTCCTTCATGAGATTTTAATTACTTTGCAGTGAGGGTTAATGTGGCTGGGGCCACAGATGCAAAGGCCCAAGACTCTGACAAATACAGTGCAGAAGGTATAGAGAGTAAATACAAGTTAGTCTGCTTTAGCCATGGAACCATGATCAGATTAGAGTCTCGCTCTCTCTCTCCTTCCACACAAACACGCAAGCACACACACACACACACACACACACTCGCACACACACACACACACACATTCTCTATGTCCTCTGCACAAAGTCAAACACACATATACACACACTCTCTCACACAGTCTCTCTCAATCTTTTTAGTTTTTTTTTCACAATGTCTCACTCTGTATGGTCAATCCCTCAATCTCTTATTTTCCTGTTCACCTTTCAATCAATTCCTATACATACTACAGTGATGTCAAATCCATCTATGTCTCCCCCGTCTCACTCTCTTTCTCTCTCTCTCTCAAACACACACAACCTTCCCCTCTCTCTCTCCGCACACACATGCAAACACACTAACAAGTCTCCTGAAAACACCCGTCAAAGACACAAACATGTACAAGGACACACACACACACACTCACATACACTCAGACCTCTTCTCTCCAAGCCTACATGCGCACATACACATAAACACACTCGCGCCTGTGCACATGCACGCACACAAACTAACACACACACACACACACACACACACGCACACACACACACTCACAAACACACACACACACACACACCC